>NC_045766.1:21339682-21642421 GCF_008692025.1 Phocoena sinus
GCTCAGTGAAGAACAGCTCTTTCTAGTTCCCTTTATTTCAATTTTTTAAATCACGATGGAACATTTTGCCCCCAAACCCAGTAATTGGAATTCCACTAACTCTGGTGGGCGTGACCCCAGTCCCTTCTGCCTGCACACACAGGGCTCCTGCCCAGTCAGATGCAGTGTCTCAGAGCAAAGGAGAACACTGGCCTCCTTGGGAGACCATTGGAGGAAAGCTGTCTTGCAGAGAATCCTGCAGCCAGAACCCTTCCCTCGTGCTATAAAGAAGATGTGTCATTGGACAGCAGGGTACCGTGAGAGAGGACAGTGGCTTTCAGGGTAGCAGTGGGGAGAGATATCACTCCTGCCACACAAGCCTGTCGCTGGTGCCTGCCTTTGTTCAAGATAGGAGGGCATCTCTCAGCCTTCTTAGATGACCCCTTGGATTCTGAGAAGGGGACGGGCTTGCCCAAGGACATCCAAATGCTGAGAGGTGGAACCATGGCGGGTATAGGTCTTCTGACTCAGAACTCCACACTCCACCCTATCTCTCCATGGACCTGGGTCTCCCCCAGAGCCACACACATTCAGCCTACTTCCTCTTCCGCTGACAGTTCTTTTAATATTTGCAGGTACTTGAATCTTCTCCCTGCGGGGAGTCAGGAGAGGGTATGGCTTTAGGAAGGCTGGCTCCAAAGCCAGAAAGATCTGGGCTCAAATCCAGGTTTCACCATGCCTCAGGTCAGGGTCACTAAGCAAGTCACTTACCTCTCTGAGCCCTCGGATGTGGTATCTGCAAAGTGAGACTCATAACAGTACCTGTCTCAGAGGGTCGTCCCGAGGCAGAACTGTGCCCGGCACACAGGAGCAGCTCCATTAGACCCACAAGGGAGATGAAGAAACAGAGGCCTCGAGAGTGGTTTTAGGAGTCAGACCAGGCTGTTGGTGCCATTTGCTGGGGGTGTAACCTTAGGCAGGTCGTTTCACATCTCAGGCTCAGTTGTCCCATCGGTGAAACGGCCCTCCTTCCTCAGATGGATGCCAGGCAGACTGATAACACATATAAGAGGCCCAGCCAAGACGTTACTGGGTGGCATTAGCTTAGACACTGATATCGTCATCAGCACGTCAAACACACTTGGTTTCCGTGATATGCATGTGACCACAGCAAGCCACCTGCCTCTCTTTGCCGCACTTGTCCTCATCTCTAAAGTGGGCAGAATCGTGCCCCCTCCTCTCTGCATCCTCATCACATGGCTCTTGGTGGACTGAGCAACAGGCTGGAGAGCTGTGAGTCAGCCCTGGATTCACACTGTGGAGTGTGTCATGACCCTGGAAATGCCAAGACAGGGGCCTGGAGAACTGACCCCACTCTAACCACGCAGGGGGACGGCCATGGTCCCAGCACAAAAGAGAGGCTCTCAAAGCTTCCATTCAACTCAGGGAACTTCCCCCCAGGGCCTACCCTGAGCTAGGTGGGTGGGGAGTCCTGGGGCTGTGAGCTGGAGCTGGAGGGTGAGGGCAAGCAGGTGACCTGATCTTGAATAGATGATTCTGATCCAGGGAGGTCAGAGCAGTGACAGGGGACCCAGGGGCTGGGAGAGCAGAGAACAGGGCGCCTGAGCCTTTGGAAAGTCTTCCCAGATGAGATGGCACTGAAGCTGCATCGAGGGGGGTCAGTACCATTCACCAGGTGCACTGAGGGGGTGGGGATGGAGGCCGTGCTGGGAACGGGCAGGGAGGAGTACCCCCCGGAGAGCTTGGTGCTTAAATGCTGCACCTTCCAGCAATCGGTTTCCACCCGCGTCCCGCTCAGCATCTCTTGCTCTTTAACTGATGGGGGACCAGAGTTTGCGTTGCAGGGAAGGGTATGGAGAAAATTCTGCAGAGGTGGATGAACCAGCGTGTGTTTCCTTGTTTGTCTCCATGACAGATGTGGCATGATTTCCAATGCAGACAGTGAATGAAGTAGACAGAACTTTCCAGAGAGCTCCTGTAAGGCTGTGGGCGGAACAGCCAGAGTTCACCTGGCCCAGAGGAGCATGGTGGGCCTCAGCAGGGAGGGTCCCTCCTCCCTCCCTTTCCATGGAGCCCAGCCAACCTCAGCTGCTGAGGTCTGGGTGCCTTCAGAGCATCCCCAGTTGGTACCCTCAGCCAGGAGGCTGGTTTCCCTAGTCAGGAGGACAGGGCAAGGCCCCCCACGGGAGCAGCAGGCATGGGCACGTGGGCCCAGGGCAAAGTGGAAGCTCAGGGGGCCTGGGGGGCCTGGAGCTGCCTATCAGATCATGGGCCAATGTGGGGAACCTGTCTGGGGCCTCTAGAAACTAGTACACTCTGGGGATGACGAATTTCTGTAACCTGACTGGGGGAAGTTAGTATTTAGAGTAAAACGTGACCACATTTTCAGCCAGGTTAAGACAAGTGGGTTGTTTGTTTTGCCTTGTTTCATCAATGAGGCTTTAGCTGGAGACCGGAAGCCCCTCTGCGTCTCCCACCACCAGTGTCTGTCTCTGGCCCGAGACTCTGCATCCCTGGGTGATGGCGGCCAGCGACACACAGGCAGCACCTGTCAGCGAGGAGCTGGGGCCTGTCCACCCACGGAGGTTTGGCAAATGGCACCCTCCCTTGGGCAGACTCTCCCACCTTTTTCCAGGCTCCAGGCCCAGAAGCAAATAGTGACAGCATGTCACCTCCTCCCAGCCTCCAAGGCTTTTGCTCTTCAGGCTCTCAGCTCCGTGGATTTATAACATCCCTCATTACTGAATGCAAGACAAAGCACCCCGTACCCAGTCTGTGGGCGGCACTCAGACATGCCAACTGGAGCCCTTTGTGGCAAAGAGAAGGGGCAGGTTGTCTGTCGGCCCCGGTGGGCAAGGGAGAAGGATGGTTTTCAGGCAACATTTGCCGGTTCTGTGCAATAAGTAGCAACTGAGCCACTGCAACTTTTTAATGTAAACATATTTCAAATTATAGAGTATTTCATGCTCATTTAAAAATAATTTTTTAAAGGAAAATAATTACAATAAAAATTCCCGGGCTTCCCTGGTGGCGCAGTGGTTGGGAGTCCTCCTGCCGATGCAGGGGACACGGGTTTGTGCCCCGGTCCGGGAAGATCCCACATACCGCGGAGCCGCTGGGCCCGTGAGCCATGGCCGCTGAGCCTGCGTGTCGGGAGTCTGTGCTCCGCAACAGGAGAGGCCACAACAGTGAGAGGCCCGCGTACCTCAAAAAAAAAAAAAAAAATTCCCCATGATGTACTGAGTGCAGTGTTATCAGTATTATAGTATACCTTTCTCCCTTCATACATAGTTATTTGAACTCTGGTTTTTTTCCACTTAACTTTGTGCCACATGTATTGTCCCACGTCATGAAACCTCACCACGCTCTCAGCAGCTGTGTGACGTTCTCTCCAAGAAGGTCAAACCTGCTTGACGGGGTCCTTGAAGTCAGCTAGGGCAGTGTGATTGTCTGGCTTTAGCTTGGTTCCACTTTTCTGTGTATCAGTGAATATCTGTGCAAAAGTCTTTGCATTTTGGATTACTTTCTCAGGCGTGTATTACCTGGAGCAAAGTGTTTGGGCGTTTTGAGGCCTGAGATAAGTTTGGCCGAGCATCTTCCTAATTGTCTGCCATGACTTCCGCTGCCCCCGGCCATGTGAGGGACACCTCCCTTCACCCCTGTGCACTCGGACTCTCGGCTTGCCAGTGTATTTCATGGACTCTGCAGATTTGTGCCATATTTTCTGAAGAGATGACAATTTGGTTCTAGTTGTAGAAAGTCGCTCAGTGAAATGAAAAGTCCTGCAGTCCTCTAATATCACGGGGAGTCGTGGTCCTTTTATTTAAAAAAATAAATCTGCAGCTGTGTGCAACAGATCTATTGATTAAAGAGAGTTACGTGACTGGAGAATGAAAAGTTTACATAAGCCATCTTTACAAAAAGACGGAAAGTGTGTGCATGAAAACCCATACTCTAGCATTGTAAATGCTTTTCAGGGCTATAAGCATAAAGATTCTTGAAGAATAGCTACTCCATCTTACACCAATAATGCATTTGTCCCAAGATAAGAAAATTGCCTGGAAAATGCTCATGTTTATTGGACATAAGAGAGAAGAGTTTCTATAAATCCAAGAGAAAGTACCCTGGTTGGTTGAGTTAATGATTTCCCCCTTGGGAGAATTGTTTTCCGGAATGGCTGTTCTTAAATTGCCTGGTTTCTGCACCTTTCCAGCATCCATTCTGCTGGATGTGTTTCTGTTTGGGAGCTGAGAAGCATGTGAGATGAGGATCTTTGGGGATGAAAAGGTTAGGGAGAAAGCAGCAACCAAGCTTGAGGTGGGGACCCTGCTTTCTGAACACCATACGGTTCCCTTGGATGGCAGCATCGGCTGTTGCCCTGACAGCCCCAGACAGCGTGGAGCCAGGGTGAAAGGGGAGGGCCAGCAGGCTCAGAGGCTTGTTGGAAAACTAAGGTGATCACATGGACATCAGAGAACCATGCCGAAGTGAATGGATCCCCTCACAGCACATGGACAGCCAGGGGCCAACCAGACTGGGTTGCAGTGTCCCGGGGGCCTGTGCCAGGCGTGGAGGCAGAACAGACTCACCCAAGGGCTATGTGCAGATCCAGGGGACCTGGAGAAGCAGCACACAGAAAGGACCCCAAACCCAGCCTTGCAGAACAGCAGGAGTATTTTCAATTCAGAGAGACTGGAATGAGCAGGAGAATCTAGAAGGAAGGCAACAGAACCTGGGCAGAAACACCTTCCGTAAAGCATCCTTGTCATTCACTCTTCAGATATTTATTGAGAACCTGCCATGTTCCAGGAACTGCACCAAGCACCGGAGATTTACAATCTAACCAAAAGAGACACAGTCCCTGCTCTTGTGGAACTTGTGATGGTAGATGGGAATGGGGTAGGGGGTGAGAGTTTCAGATGGAAAACAATCACAGAAATAAATGAATCGTTTAGGCTACTGGTCAAAGCCAGTCATATCGCCAAGCCAAAAATCGCCAGGCCAGGGATGTGTACTCCTTCCAGCGGAGGAGGGTGTCAACGAAAATAGTCAATAAGCAATCAATAATAAGAATAGAAAAGAGTTTTATTTGAGCCAGACTGAAGACTAACCCGGAAGCCATCTTCCCAGATGACTCTGAGAAACTGCTCTGGAGAAACAGCGTTTTCAGCAGTTTTATATCTTGTCAGACCAAAGAATATTAAACAAGTCAGGGTTATACTTCTTCAGGTTTTCAAAAAAAAGAACAGATCGGCACATACGCAGTGAGTCAGTATGGCCTTGGCACCTGGGATGGGAGTCTTATCATCAAAGGAGTATCAGCATTGGCGTCCCAAGAAGAGGGGCATTTAATCTTTACTTTTAACACGAACGTTGTTTACTTCTGGTCGATGTGCCCTCTTTTTTAATCATTAAAGCATATGTACACTATATGTCTGATAGGCTACAAATGCCTGAAACACAGTGAGACCAACCAAACTGAAACGTCAGAGTTTGGAGCAGAGAAATGTTTATGGCAGGGCCATGCCAGGAGACAGGTGGCTCGTGCCCAAAAAACCCCCGAACTCCTCCAAGGGTTTCAGCAAAGCACTTTTAAGGGCATGGTGAGGGGGGCATGGTTAGTTGTTGCAAACTTCTTGGTGCTGGAATCCTTCCTTCTTGCAGCTGTCCAGGCAGGTCAAGTCAAACCTCCAACAAGACAAATGTTATTCGCTGTTCTGCAACTTTTTATCTCCATACAAATGGAAAAGCGTTATACCCTTAAAGGTCAGAGCCTTGAGAATGGGCTATCCTGTATATTTCATGCTATAGGCAACATTCTTAACTGGAAGCAAAAACAACAGAATACAAAGGTTAAAGTCAAAGAAACAGATTTGTTCTTCCCTATTGCACTTCTCAAATCATGTACGGGGAAGGACCAGTTTTTTTTTCCCAATCATCATGGAGCATGATTTTGCAAAAATATAATAGAGACAGATTTCTAGAAAAATGAAATAACTAGCAAAGGCATTCAAAATATAAGCCAATTTTTTAAGTATAATTAGATTCAACAAATGTAAAATTACTCTGTCAAATTGCTATAAAATTTCTAAATGCTACCCTGGATTTCTGTGGCAGGACTATAACAAGCACTTCCAAGGCCACACTGGTCTATAGACCACAGAGAGCAGCATTGCCCCAGAATCTGCCCTTGCCCTTGCCCTTGCCCTCCACAAAATCAGAAATGATTTAGACTTGGATTACGTTTCCAACTTGGTCTGATCACAAGCCATCTTTACATGGTCCTTACCTCTCAGCACTGGTTCTCCTGGTTGACAATGGCAGGCCAAGGAAGATGGTACAATAGAAGCCTCGGGCTTCATCGAGAAGCTATCGGGCAGGAAGCTGTCTGAAGTTTCCCAGGTGCTCCCAGAATAAGGCCTGAAATTGTCCACCTACATGCCTGCCTCTGAAATCACCCAGATGACGATGTGAGGGTATTATCAGGCCAAGGAGTCGGTAATCATGGCGATGATTTGGGACAGAATTAGACTCCCTCTGTCATCAGGAAACTAGAAAGAACTTCACAGGCAGGACAAAATTTGAGGACAAATTACTAGTTGTTTCATTTGACATTTATTGAGACATCTCAGGGGATTAGAAAAATTGCAAATACATGAAGTTTTCCAAAATTGGAGTCATATGTAAGTGCAATTTCATCATCATACACACTTGTCCACAGACACTCAAGCTCAGGCAGAGGTGTGTACATATGTGTGTACACACACACACACATGCCACGTCTTGGATCCTTTTCATTTTAATGCGTGGCAGTCCAGAATCTCTGAATTCCAGATGACTGCCTTCTTCGCCTTTGACGAAATTGGAGTGTGTGTGTGTGTGTGTGTGTGTGTGTGTGTGTGTGTGTAGATTTTCATACATCTAACCACTCACTCATTTCATAGATATTTATTGAGCACCTATTATGTGCCAGGCCCTGCACAGTGATGTATAAGTTATGCTCCAGAGCATGAATGGGTGATAAACAAACAGTAAATAATTCTCAGGAGGAAGAGAAGGACCAGCCACAGAGGGGCCAGGGACTGATCACGAGGCAGAGGGCTGACCTGAGTTGTACTCCCTGATCTGAACTATGGGTATTTTTTCTCTCCCTTCTTCTCCTTTGTAGTTAATTAAGATCTCCCTTTTTAGTAAGAACTAAAAGGTAATAAAATCCTCTTGTGAAGATTAAGTATAGTGAATGCCAAGGGGTTAGTAATAAAGGAAGGGCAAGGATTCCTTATATTTGTAATTAGTTCAGAGAGTTTGTGTTTTCTTTCTTTTTAAATTGTGCCTGCATGTAATTGTTTTTAATTGGGGAAGGGAAAGCCATATAATTTAATGCTCAAAAGTAGATGTGCCTCTTATGTGTTGGGCCCAGGGTAAGTGGTTTGTGTTTGTTATCTGATATAAACCCAATCGGCAGCTCTGAAATAGGTGATAACATCACCAGTGTTTGCGTGAGTAAACTCAGGCAGGGAAGGAACTGACTGGCCCCCCTGTCCGTGGTACCAAGTGGCAGACCTGGGACTCACACCTGGGTCTAACCCCAAAGCCTGGGCTCTTCCCTTTGGGGTAATTAATATTCCCATTCTACAGATGAAGAAACTGAGGCCCAGAACCATTAAGGAACATGCCCAAGGTTATTCAGCTGGAAAGGAAGCTATGTAATTCGTGGGTCTCAGTTCAAAATGGGAATGAAAAGCCTTTTGCTTTAAAATTACTAAGATCTTCAAGAGAGTGACAGCAGAATGTTACACCAAGTATGGGGCCCTTCTGCACATGAAGCTGGTCTTGGAACCCGGACTGGACTCCTCACCACCTCCTGCCTCCTTCTGGCTGAATGTCCCATCTCACGGTTATAAACCCACAACAGCAGAAAAGGAAATGTTAAATGAAAATGAACTCAGAAAAGCAAGGGATCCTTTTTGGGGTTGGGTTTTGGAGTCATGCAGGCCTGGCACGAGTCCTGGCTCTAACACATGTATGGTCTTATCTAATTTTCACACCAGCTCCCTGAGATGTAGTTGTAATTCCTCCCCATTTTACAGATGAGGAAACTGAGGTAGAGAGTGTCTTGCCCCAGGAGCACTAGCTGGCAAGCAGAGAAGGCAGGTGTCTGACTCCTCACCCCTCATCTCTATACTCTGTTGCCTAAGTGTCACCATGGCCCTACCCAAAGTCAGGCTGGGTTACTGAGGAATTCACCCCAGGAGCCCTGTAGGGAGAGGAGAGAGAAGGCGAGTCTCAGAAGCCAGCCCTTTTCACTCCCATTTACAACAAGGGCTGCTCCCTGGCCCAGCACTTAAGTCCCTTGTAACCTGGCCCCAAAGTTCCTTTCCGGCCCATCTCACACCAGGCCTCCTAGAGGCCCACCCCTTGGCCTTACATTTGTCTATGCTTTCTGAGTCCTGCCAGGCTGCTGATCGGGGGGCACCATTCATGTCGTTTTCCATCTAAATGGCACCCGTTGGCATTGTACAGCGCCAAGACCATGGTGGTGACACCCTAGAATTCTCTCTGCCCCCCAGATGCCCCTCATTCTACAGTGCTGTGTTAACCATGCCTTCTACTGTCTGCATCCTGAAGCTTTGACAACTGGGGACTGGCTGAGCCTGGAGGAACTGCCCCTCTCAATTAGGTAATTCCTAGAGAGAGCAAACAACTTACCCTTTTGCTTTTCAAACACTAACCAACCAACCCAGAACCCACATCCCCATCCACCTCTTTTATCAGGCTCTCACACTCCAGCCAACATTCACCTGCCCTACTCACCCCAGGGCCAGGTACCAGACATCGAGGGACAGCCCCTACGCCCCAGAGGCCACTGAAATTATACGAACTAGGCGATCCTAAGGCTGCTTACCCTGCCTCGCCTCTTCCTTCCCATGCAAACCACGGTACAGGCTCTTGCCTATGGTTTTCCCCTCTCCCTCTGCCTCCTGACTGACCCTGTGCTTCTCCATGTGCCCCCAGTGGTGTGAGCCCCCTCTCTTTGGGACTTGTGAGTATAACAAATTCTCTTATCAATGGCAGTAATATCCTGATCTGTTGGCCTTATCACACTTAAATAATAATACCACCTATATTAAAACAAAGCCCAGGTTACTTCCCCCAGGAAGCTGCCTCTGATCACCCTGGTCGGGATAACTTATCTCTTCCTCTTTTTTCTCTGGGACCCACATTTTGTCCCTCTGTCCCTCTGTCTGCCTGAAAGCTGGCCATGTGGCTGCCACTGCCCTGACCGTCAGCACCATCCAGTTAAGGGTTATGAGTCACACATCTCTGCCTCCCATGCCTGGGGCTCTGCCTGGCACATAGTAGATGCTCAGTAAATACATGTCATCTAGAATAAAGATAAGAATGATACAAGACTGATGATAGTAGTGGTGGCAGTAGCTCTCTGTTCCTGGTGCTTTGCATACCTTTTCTCCAATTCCCAAAGCAGCTCTGCAAGGTAGATTTGTGTTGTCATCATTCTACAGATGAGAAAATGAAGCTCAGGGAGGTTCACTGATTTACCTAAGGCCACACAGCCAAGAAGTGGCAGAGCCATGGTTCAGACCTGAGTCTGTCCAGCTGCAGAGTTAACACTTTTGAATTTAGCTAAATTGAATTGAAGTTAATTCCACCTCATGTGACACTGTCAGAGGTGATTCTCTGTGTGGGTTGATTGAGAGGTGGCAATCAGGAATGTTCTAGTGTTCTGAAAATGAGCACCAGCCCTAAGCCAGCTGCCGAGTGATCTTTTCAAAGCACAGTCTAGATTCTTCATGGCCTCACTAAGAACCCATTTATGGCTCTTCACTGGCCCTAAGATGAAACCCAAACCTCTTAGCCAGCATCTGTCATCTGATCTCCACTTACCTTTCCAGCCCATCTCTACCTCTTTACTCACCCCCAACTCAGAGGCACTGGATGGCCAGTGGAGATAAAGATGCTCCCTATTAAGCATAGGTACCTCCCTGGCTTTGCCCTGTGGGAAAGGAAGTCCCTTGGTGCCAAATCAAGGCCACTTATTTCTAAGAGAAGGTCATGAAAGATGCTAGGTGGTTGATGCCTGCAGAGACTGGTTAGAATGTCAGCTGCCTGAACAATCCCTGATCAGGAGCGAAAACCCCTTTCCTATCCCTCCCACTCCCAGCATCCCCACATCCAGCCACTTACCTTGTATGAATCCTAGAAAACCCGATGCTTCTTCCTCTGCTAGAAGGTGAGACCAGGAAGAGCTGGAGGCCCTTTGAACGTGAACAATAAAGGAAAAAGGAATGTTCGGACACACCTGTGTCTGTCCCTTTCATCCTTCTGCGTCACTTCTGAGTTCAGAATTGGAACAATGGACCTGAGTGTCTTGGATTACAAGAGCCCTCAAAGCCTGTGCTTTCCAGAAGTCTCAGGTTAGCTTTGTTCCACCCACAGGCATCTAATAAGAGAGTTCCAAGTGGTTAATATTCTCCAGATGAGAAAATATATGTTCCCCCAATTCAGCAGGAGTTATAATGCAATCATCCTGTTTCTGAATCCTTAATGCACCGAGACGGAATTTAGTTCCTGAAGGCATTCCAGTGCTAACCTTTTCAGGAATACTTATGATGTCATCGAGCTTGATTATTAAAACAACAGGTGGTCTACTTCCTTTCTCTTCATTTGAGAAAACAGTGGAACCACAATTCATTAACTAATCTCTAGGTCCTTTATAAACTGAAAAGATTTTGTTTCCAAGCAGGACAGCTCAGAGTTTAGGAAGCTTGTGAACCAAGGAGTGGGATGTTTCTATCATGAGGCTTCAGCAGGAAGGTTGCTGTGTTGGGCCCTTAGCCTTCAACGCTCACGACGAGCCCACGAGGAGGTGTAACTATCCCGAATCTACAGATGAGGCCATGGAGGCCCAGAGATGACAACTGTTTTGCAAAAGTCACATGACCTGCATTCAGAGGAGATGAGATTCAAGCCCAGATCGCTCCAGTCTTCAGTGTCAAAGCAACCCACACAAACTGCCCCCAAGGTCAAGCAGTGATAAAACTGACAACACTCCTTGATCCTTTACGAGCATCAGAGATTATCATCTTTTTTTTTGATATATCAGTGCAAATTGAAGGTTCAGAAATGAATCTGGGGACTTCCCTGGTGGCACAGGGGAGAAGAATCCGCCTGCCAATGCAGGGGACACGGGTTCGAGCCCTGGTCTGGAAAGATCCCACGTGCCGCGGAGCAAATAAGCCCATGCATCACAACTAATGAGCCTGCGTGCCGCAACCGCTGATGCCTGTGCTCCATAACAAGAGAAGCCACCACAAGGAGAAGCCCGCGCACCGCAACGAAGAGTAGCCCCCACTCGCCACAACTAGAGAAAGCCCACGCGCGGCAACAAAGGCCCAACACAGCTGAACTAATAAATAAAATTTAAAATCTTGAAAAACAAAAATGAATCTGTAAAACTCACCATTCTCAGTTCCAGCAAATCCTCAGAATCATGGAGGAGCTATTGTAAAAGAGCCCTGTGACTGTGGGCAAGTCACACCAACACTCAGCCACAGTTTTCCATCTGCACAATTAAGATAGTAGCACTCATGGACTTCCCTGGTGGCACAGTGGTTAAGAATCCGCCTGCCAACACAGGAGACACGGGTTCAAGCCCTGGTCTGGGAACATCCCATATGCCGTGGAGCCTCTAAGCCCGTGTGCCACAACTACTGAGCCTGCGCTCTAGAGCCCGTGAGCCACAACTACTGAGCCCGTGCGCCACAACTACTGAAGCCCGTGCACCTAGAGCCCGTACTCCGCAACAAGAGAAGCCACCGCAATGAGAAGCCCGCGTGCCGCAACGAAGAGTAGTCCCTGCTTGCCACGACTAGAGAAAGCCCGCGCACAGCAATGAAGACCCAACGCAGCCCAAAAATTAATAAATAAATATATTTATTTTAAAAAACGAAAAGATAGTAGCACTCACTCACTGTGTTGCTGGGAGGATTAAATGAAAGAAGAGACCTAAAAGCCCTTAGCACCTTGTAGGTGCTAATAATTGTATGTCTTCTTATTTCCTGCAATAAATGTTATTGCATAAATAATCACTTAACAATAATAACTGTTGACTATGTCCCTTGTGTTTGAGGCTGAAACGACTGCATTTAATCCCCCCAGATCCTGGGTGGTAGGTGTGACTTTTATTGAGACTCAAGGTGGGTAAGTAGTTTGCCCAGAGTTCACACAGGAAGTGGGAGGCCTGGAATTTGAACACAGACACCCTGAATTTAAAGGTCATACTTTTAGCCATCCTGCCATCCTTCCCTCTGGAAAATGAAGATGAACAGATATTTCACGTGACAAAGGCTGAATTCGATGACTTGCATTTTGCTCTCTTAATCCCCACCCCAACTCCTTCTTGGAAAATGAAAGGTGTTTGTGTGAGCTTCCCACTGTCTCCAGGACGCTACACTCAGAAAGCTTCATTGATTTCTTTTACTATATGGTTGCAATTTTGCCTACGCTTCATAAACCCTCAGAAACGAGCCTCATGAGGTCACCAAAGCAACTGGCAGGTGTGATGATCCTGAAGCTCTTCTGTGCCTGATTTCTCTCCAGAGAAGGACGTGTCCCTTCTACCCAGGGGCGGCAAAAGGAATTAAAACTTGGCTAGGACTGTGCCTCCACTGACTTTTCCTTCGCTATTTATTTGCTTCTTTATTTACACTCCTTCAGAAAAGGACTCGATGTGGAATTTCTCATCAGAGATAACCACTAAAATATCTAGATGACAAAGAGACACCCACAGTCCCCACAGAATAAAGGGAACCGGTACTGATGTAAGGCCATACCAAGGTCCCCCTGCACAAAACCATTTCCCTGATTATTTTTAAATCTGTATCTCTAAAGAAAAGGAAGATCCAGGGAGAGAAGAGTGAGGAAGGGAAGGAAAGAGTCCCCCTCCTTGACACCATGTTTAATTATTGGGAAGAGATTCCTCCATTATCAGTTCTGGACCACTTGCCTTGCTGAGGACAAAGAAAAGCAAACGTGTGATGGGCTGCTGTTGGGATGGATGGTTCTGCAGGACTGAGGGTAGGGGCAGACGGAGGCGGTACCAGAGAGGCTACAAACAGGCTGTGGCTTCTCTCTGTGGCTCAAGAAGGGATGCCATGGCTGAAGTCAAGGTTAGGTCTCTGAGGCTTCTCAGATCCACCTGGCAAACATTTCCTGTGCTCAGAGCTAGGTGTGGAGGGATCACAAATAAACTCACAATTCCTGCCTTTAAAGAGTTCTTAGTTACAGGAAGAGGCAGGCACACGAATGGATAATTCCAAGATGATATCCTACAGGATCCATTCACACTTCCTACCACTGTCTAGTGAGCATGTGCTCTGTGCCGGCCATTGTGCAAAATGATGGGGACTCGGGGTAACCGTCAGCTTGGAGTCTAATACTGTAGTCTAATGGTGAATACGCTGTGAGAGCACAGAGGAGGCTTTCAACCCAGACTGGAGAAATCCTGAAAGCTTACATGGGGGCAGTGACAGACAGAAGAGAATAGAAAGGGCACTCCACGCAGAAGAAATGGCATGATTGAATGCTCAATAGTATGAAACATTGTGTACCTAGGACACGACGAGACTTGTCATGTGCGGACCTCTGCTTACAGCACTGTGACTTTTAGATATATCTAAGAAAAAACCCTCCTGTCTACCAGTGATTGGTCCTTTAGACTGACCTCTAGAGCGTGGGCTATAGCTGCTTCATGATCTCATCCTCCAGGAGAAGACACAGCCCCACGGAGCTCTGAGTAAAAACATGTAATTGGGTGTATTCTCTTTTACTTGTAGTCGCCATCATTTAAATATCCTCCCATGGCAAGTTACCTGGTGATGAACCCCACAACATGGTGTGCAATCTTTGCTTATGGCTCAGAGAAAACCCTTAAAGTATGGCTGGTTAATTCAGGGGTTCAGAGCTAAACCCAAATGACCTGGTTAGCTGGAATGTGGCAGGGTTGCAGTGCAGGGGGGATGCACATCTCCTTTGCTCGCTGGGGAAGGAATAACATGGACTGGGGCCCTACTGCATGTCAGGCCCGCATTGTTGCACCTGGCCCTCAGCCCCCAGTGTGGTCCCTACTGCACTGATGAGGGGCCTGAAGCTAGGAGACCTTCACTAACCTTCCCAAGAAACTCCTGACCTGATTGCGTCAAGCCAAGAGCATTGCGGCGTCCACTTCAAATGAACTTCTCTGAGGCTTCCCATGGGCCTTCATCCTTGACGTTCAGGTCTCAGCTCAGACAGGAACTCTCTCCATCTAAAGAGTCACTCTCTGTCACCACTTTTCCTTTCATAGCACTTACCCTCCCTGACGGGACAGCATGGACATATTCATTATGTGTCTCTCTCCCCCAGCTCCACAAGGCAGGGACCCTTCCTGACTCCTTCACTGCTGTATCCGTGATGCTACAAGCAGAGCCAGGTACATAAGAACCCCAAACAAATAAATGCATTCTTACTGAACAAAGCCATCTGACAGGCCCTAAGCCCAGCCCTTCCACTCCACTGGTTTCCTCAAGGTGGCGGCCGGTGGCCCATGGGGTGTTTGTGGGGAACCCCCTGGTGGCTGATGAGTGACCCTACATGCAGGACTCTCTCGAGTTTCTCAAGGGTGAGGGCAGGCAGTCCATGGATTTTCATTTCTACCTTAGCAAAAGGATTCCATCTAGCAATGTGACAAATGTTTGAGATTCATAAACTAATAGTATCCACAACTCATGTTCCTTGATGATTCAGACTTCTACCCACAAGTCTGGTTCAGGCTGGCACAGACCTCTCAGGCAGCTGTCGCTCTCAACAAGTGCTGTTGCCAGCCACCATGAGCATGGCCTCGACTTGCCTCTGACTTTCAGTGGCTGCTATGGTTGTTTCAATCAATTCCTGTGTACACTCATGCTTGGTGTGTATTTTTGTTGATTGCTCTGTTTTGTGTGGTACCATTTCGATTGTGATTTTGTTCCTCTCCAGCATTTTATTGTCTCCAAGTTATTTTTCCACTAAAAAGCAGGGATAAGGCCATCAGCCCTCCTTAAGTGGGTCACAGTCCTGAATGTTCGGGAAAGAGTCCTTGCACCTCACCTCGTGGCCTCATGTAATCCTGAATTACCTTGTTTGCCTTTATTTTGTGACCAGAGGTATACGTTCCTAAAACTCACCTTGCTGGGCAAAACGGGGAAAATGGGGCGAGGGGCTTGACACTCGAAAATGTCATCAGTGACACATAAAAAAGAGAGAGAGGGAAAACGTTAGCACGGTGTTACTTTTACACAGGTTAAGTGGTTAAGAAATAGATAAGTACTACAATAATAGTACTTGAAGAGACCTGAGGTTTGCTTGTGGAAGTGGACACAGGAAAGGTTGCAGCTGGTACGTTACTGTGAAGAGGGTTTTCTGATGGGAATGGAAAGTTGTAACAGTGGTCCAGGCGGGTGTGGCTTTTCACACGTGGTGAGGGGAGTCGCTGGTAGATGTTTGAGGTCTGTGCATGTGTCTGTTTTGTACATTCCTACATGGCTCGGCTCAGCTCAGCTGGGTGCAGGTTTCTGCATTCACCTAATATTTCTCGTGCAAGAAATCTTGCGTAAGCAAATGTGAAATTCCCATTATCCTCAAATTGTTTCCTAATATATCAATTGTGGTGGAACAGATTCACGTTTTCAAAACACATGTTATAGCGGAACTGTCTGTACCTGACTTACTGTCATTCTTCCCTTGTTTGCTCAGATTGGACCAAGAGGATTGAGTACCAGCCTGGCTCAGGGAGCGTGCCCCTGTTCCCCAGCATCCACCTGGAGACGTGCGACGGGGCTGTGTCCTCCATCCAGATCACCACCGAACTGCAGACCAACTACATTGGGAAGGGCTGTGACCGCGAGACCTACTCTGAGAAATCCCTTCAGAAATTATGTGGTAGGTTTTTCCCTGTTGAGATTAGTTTTTAATTATCTTTTTAAACAATATATACAAAGCATATGTTATTATATTATGAAAGAATCGCCCCTCCCCACTTCATTGGTATGTGTAACCTCTGGATGGATAGTGTTTACTTATGATGGTTAAAGGGTCAGAGGGCACAGGTTTTGGCATCAGACACACCTGATCAGATCCCACCATGGACCAACTGTGTGACTGTGGGCAAGTGATGTGACAAAGCCTCTATTCTTCATCAGTAAAATAGGGATTCATGACCTCATGTGTTGTTTTTTTAAATTAATTTATTTATTTTTGGCCGCGTTGGGTCTTCGTTGCTGCACGTGGGCTTTCTCTAGTTGCAGTGCGCTGGCTTCTCATTGTGGTAGCTTCTCTTGTTGCAGAGCACGAGCTCTGGAGCGCAGGCTCAGTAGTTGTGGCGCACGGGCTTAGTTGCTCCGTGGCATGTGGGATCTTCCCAGCCCAGGGCTCAAACCCTTGTCCCCTGCATTGGCAGATGGATTCTCAACCACTGCGCCACCAGGGAAGCCCAACACCATGTGTTTAAGAGCACCTAGCACAGGGCCTGAGGGAACAGGGATCCCTTCCACTGTGTTGGTTTACAGAGAGGTGCCTGCCCAGGGGCCAGTGTGAAGGGTGGTATCAGCCACTTGGGGAGAGGTGGGTCTCCTCCCTCAGGACCAGCTATGGAACTTGAGGGCTTAGTGCAAATGGAAGTGCAGGACACTTTTCCAAAATTCTTGAGAATTTTAAGGCAGCAACAGCAAAGCATTAAACCAAGCTGGGGGCCTCATGTGACTGTTCAGATCACATGCCGGTGAAGCCAGGCCTGGCTGCCCAAGTCGGAAAAGAAGAGCTAGGGTGAGAGTGGAGGTGGGATCTGGAAAGTCCAAGTGTGGGGGACAGAGGGCTTGCTGTCCACGGGCTGAAAGATGGCGCCCCAAGAAAGGAGCAGGCCGGAACTAGGAGCCAGGCTGCTGGAGGTTCTACATGAGGAAGCTTAGCTTTATTGAGCGCCTGCTGTGTACACCCTCCTAGAATCTTCACATGCCCTACCCTAAGTTCCCCACTACACTGAGGAGGGTCTTATTCACCCAGTTTTAAAGATGGACAATTTGAGGCCCAGAGAGGAAAAATGACTTGTTCAAGGTCATGCAGATAGAAAGTGACAGAGCCAGACTTTGAAGGTAGGTCTGTGGGAATGAAGGGCTCTTTGGCTCAGGGTCTGTGACTCCAGGCCAGGCCTCTGGAGCTGGAACGTAAACCGCTCAAGTCAGCTGTGAAATAAGATACTCAATACGGGGGGGATGGTGCCATGTGCTTGGTAAACCACACCGTGCACGGGTTGATGGGTCTCCTTCATCCCCACCACGTATATTTCATTTCTGTTCTCTCCAAGAATATTCAGGCCCTCACACTGACTCTCCAGCTGGGCTGTGGGCAGCTTAGGAAAGAGCTTCCTCTTAGACGGGGCCTACACTTGGGGGTAACTCCATCCCCACCAAAGGAAAAGGAGGCTCCCGAACACACAGCGTAGCCTGCATCCCCTCCTGGGGACCCCTCCACTACTCTCTTCAGGGCAGTTTTTCTCTCTCAACATTGACACACACACTCATGCACACACATGCACACACAGGTACACACATGCATACACGTGTGCACACCCCCCCCCCACATCTTCACACACACAGCTCTTGCCCAAAGGACCAAGTGACAATTTGAGAACTGAATGTGAAATACACCCTGCTCGGGTATCACCGCGTCCTATTTGTCATGTCACCAGGCCGGCAAGGAGGGCATGTGGGAAGGCACGTTTTTCCGGAATGATGCAGGAGATTCGGAAAAACACCACGACCTCCATATTCCAAACTGCTCTTGTAAAAGTGGCTCTCAGGGGCCCGCAACATTGAGAAAGCTGCCTCTGGTTCTCTCCTTCAGTCCGGGAGCGGAGAAGCCAGCTCCGCTGACAGCTTACTTTGAATGAATATCCCATTTCGCTCCCCACACACCTGAATTATAAGTCAAGTCCACCCCATGCCACCGCGGGTGACGGTCATTTCCTAAACTCCTCCAGGTTAGAAAGAGATGATGGAGTCAGCTTGTTAAAGATCAGATGGGCCCAAGGGCACACACTGGTGATTTGATTCTGAATGTTGCGAGGGGGAGACCAGGAGATCGGGAGAGTGAGAAGGATTTTCTGAGCGAAGAAACTTTAGAGTCAGATTGCATCTGGTTGTTAACATAGCTCATTGCTTCTGGGCTGCCAGCCTCGCGTGGCAGGAAGGCAGGTTAATTCAGTCAGGAAAGCACTTTCCCCTGAGATGCGAGCTTATCTGGTGCTGGGAGCGACCATTTGTTAAGAGAGGTCTGCCTGTCCTTCTGGTGACCTTCCCGGCAGTGCCACCCTCCCATCGCACTTCTGGGAACCCTGAGTGAGCCTGAGAGGCAGGGCCACTCCTGCCTCCAGATTAGGAGTCTGACTCTTGAATCGGCAGAGGGAGAGTTCAGGAAAGAAGGGCAGGAGCAAATGAGTGAGACAGATGCCCATCTGCTCTGGGGTTGGCTTCCTCAGGCCCCACGCGCTCTCCAAAACATGAGGGAAAGGCAGGCCAGATCGCTTCTAAAGCAGAACCTGGGTTGTAATTCCTGACTCCCATGGGGCACCTTAGGTTCTGGAGGCAAGCTTCTCTGTGTTTTCAGTGGACAGTCGACAAGTTGCTGGCGGGGTTTCCCAGCCAGGGAGCCACCATGACACTTTAAGCCCCAGCGTTCATGCATTTTTCATTCTACAAATCTTTATTGACTGGATGGAAACAGGGAGACCAATTAAGATGTTATCGTCATAGTCTAAGCAAGAGAGAATGATTTCTGAACTGGGGGAGTGGCGGTAGGGATGAACTTAAGACAGATTTAGGAGGTAAGAGTCAATCACTGATTAGCTGTCAGCAGTGAAAAAGAAGGAATCTTAGAAGATTCTAATGTGAGCATCTAACTGGACGAGAGTGCCACCAGCCAGTGGCCACCAAATTCGGGGCAAGGGCAGATTTAGGGGGCAATGATGACTGGACCTGTGGAACATCCAGGTGTGGATGCCTAGCTCTAGCCTGGCTCTCCACACCCCTGAGGACCCACCTCCATCCTGCTGATCCGTCCTTATAGCCCATTTCTCCCTGCCGTCCTGCCTCTTCTTGGCCAGGGTACCCCATCTGTCCCCGTTCCCAGTTCATTCCCATCCCTAAGCCTTTGTTCATGTTTCTTCCCGCTAGAATCTCTCTCTCCTTCGCCATTCCAAACGCTCCCCTTAAGTCAATATTCGCCTGCCCTCTGTGCTCACCAGGGTCAGTCCTGGGGCTCTTCCTGGTGTCTTTGAGTTCTGGCGTTGCTTCTGTGATATTTGTTGTTGTGCGGTGACCCAGGCAAGGGTGTCTCCCCAGAGGTGCCTTGTGGAGGTCCGGTCGCTGCCCACCTGCTTCTTCCTCCTGCAACGTTGCTCCACAACGAGCAATGATGGGATCCTGCGTAAGGGGCCGTCGGACAACAGCTGGGCAAAGCTGCTGTCGGGAAACACCGGACATGTGCAGTAGCACCAGAAATGGCCTCTTTGTTTCCAGGGGAACACTGGACGTCAGGCATATCGCTGCCTGCAATTTGTGTACGGAAACACTTCCATTCCATCTTGAAACAAAAACGATACAGGGCCCTGCACCTGTGTCCCCTTCAGCTTGTAGGACAAAACTTAGCCTGACATGGTCCCCCATTGCCACTGGCTTACATGAAGCCAGGCCTCTCGGGGAAGTTGGACAAGCTGCTTACCACCTCCTCTGGGTTCAGAGATTCAAGATGAAGGGATCTCCCATCTCAGTCCCAGGCTTTCCCGAGGTGAAGTGTCACAGAACTGCCTTGAGTATGAAATGCATGATGAAGCCCCAGTGACTCGGCCAAATTAAACTTGACATTAACCAGAGCCCAAGAAAAAGCTCACTTCCGTGCCCCTGAGTCTCTGCATATTACAATAAACAGCAAAGCTGTTTGTGACACACATGTCATTCGGAGACCGGAGGCCAGGGCTGCTCCTCCCTGGAATCACAGGCTCCTGGCATCTGGCCGGCACCTCCCCATATGACACTCGGGGTCAGCTGCTTTCTATACGTAGAGTCAAGAGCTCCGAGGACAGGTCTTATTGAAGGAAAGGGTGCAGAGAGAGACCCTTCTGCTAAATCAAGGGATTGATCTGTCAGACCAGTTCAGATTACCAGTCGGTGAGCTGTTCACAGGATTTATACACTTGTGGGTCCAGGAGGTCTTCGTAGCGAATCCATTCATTCATTCATTCATGTATTTATTAATTCAGCAAATATCTGTTCAGTGTCCAGATGTTCTAACTCGTGAGGTTATCTAGAAGTTAGTAAGACCACTTAACAATTCAGTCTCCTGGGGAAGACAGACATGTAAAAGAAGTTCAGTCCGTGGCTTTCTACTACACCATGCAGCTTAACAGAGCTTGCCCTCACTAAGAATCACAGTTCAAGGCTTTTATAGCTTCAGAATACCCCAACCAGGGGAAGCCATCATCAGTTCCTCCAAGATGCCTCTAAACAGCTGGAGCTTCCAGCGGGGGCAGAACCAGCCCCCCAGTCATAGCCACTGTTTCCATTCTCAGAGAGCTGAAGTGGGCCTCTGACTCTAAGGAAAACTGATGCATGCGTGTTGGGAGTCCCATTAAATCACTACTCATACATGAGCAAGTGTGCACACACTGACCCACGGGTGATGACGGTGAGCAATGGGCTTCTCTTTGGATGTGACTTCTTTGAAGTCAATTAAGCAACTACCATACAGCATGCCCTTCTATTCTTGGAGAAGGTTTTTGCCTGCAGTGGCCTTTCCCAGGCTGGTCAGCAACTGGGTATCCACAGCCCTGCCCCAAGAGCTTGGCTGACCACCCTCATCCAAAGCCCAGCTTGCTTCACCTGGACAATTCAGGGCCTTTGAGGAACCCCTCTTGTCTAGAATTCCAGAGGTGGACTGATACTCTGATGGTAGGATCAACGGTGTGAGCTCTGGAAAGGACATCAGAAAGTCCTCCACATCTATCCTGAAGGTATGCAGGTAGAGAAGTGCAAATGGTAGCCGCTGATGTCAGTCACTTAATGTGGTTTATCAGTCAGGATAGGGCAGGTTATGCTGCAGTAACAAGTGATTCCAAAATCTATTGGCTTAAAATAACAAAGGTTTGTTTTCCATTCCTACCACATGTCCTTCTCGGGTTGACTGTGGCTCTGCTCTATGTTAGTTTCCCACTGGGATCCAGGCTAACAGAAAGGCCTCTATCTAGAACATTGTTGATCTCAGGGCAGATGGAAAAAACACGTGGTGAACCATGGACTGGCTTGTAAAGCTTCTGCCCTAAGATGACACGTCACTTGCACTCACATTTCATTGGTCAGAGCAAGTCACAAGGCCAAGTGCTATCAGTGGGTCAGAAAAGTATGTTGAGAACAGAATGCTTTCTATCAGCCTTTGTCAAGAGGGCCTCCCTGGCTTCCCCTGAGACTCTCTAGCAATGAACTCTTCCACGCGCCAAAACTAAAAGACTTTCTACTGGGTGACTAGAGGTAGGGCCCATTTCTATCTGGTTCGTTGCTCCATTCTCACCACAGTGCCTGGCATAACTTAGACATTACGTAAGCGTTTGAAGTAATGTGGAGCTAATCGTGAGAATACTCTATAGAATGAGGCCTGTGTCCTTGAGCACAATGGTTCCTCTCCCCTGAGACCCTCTCCTTCTTGCCATCCTTTCCCCTGCCCCATGATGGACCATGAGGAGGCAGGACTGAGGCTCCATGTCTGTCACCATTGCCACAGGCCTACCATGAAACGCTAAGGACACTCTCCAAGGCCTCACCAAGGCCACCCAAAGCAGCATGCAAACCCGGCAATTAAGAAGTCCAGGTGGTGACCACTGTCCCCAGGCTCCACGTGGGCTCTCGCTCCACCGTGTGTCCTGAAATCTGCCTAAGTCACCGCTGTCTTTATCTACTTGCTGACTCAGAGATGCTTCCCCACCCTGACAGGGCTCAGGGACTTCAGACCAGACCTCGCCTCTGGTTGTAAGCCTCCTGCACTCAGGCTGTAGCTGCTGTGCCCCAGACCAGTGTGAACTCTCAGCAGCGTGGTGGGTCCCAGGGCCTTTGTGAGGGTTCCTAAGGGTGTCTCAAATACACACTGGGGCTTCCCTGCTGGCGCAGTGGTTGAGAGTCCCCCTGCCGATGCAGGGGACACAGGTTCGTGCCCCGGTCCGGGAGGATCCCACGTGCCGCGGAGCGGCTGGGCCCGTGAGCCATGGCCGCTGAGCCTGCGCGTCCGGAGCCTGTGCTCCGCAACGGGAGAGGCCACAATAGTGAGAGGCCCGCGTACCGCAAAAAAAAGAAAAAAAAAATACACACTGATGTGCAGACGTTGCTGTTCCACCTTTCTGAGTTATGCATCCTGTTTACCCACTGCTTTCCACGGGATCCTTTGGGGAGAGGAGCGAGAACTTCAGCAGAAAGGAAAATCTCTCTCAGTTTATTTAAGTGCACTGAAAAAATGAAATACAATCTGTTAAGTCTGTGAAAGCCTGCACCATCTGGTAAAATGCAGTGTGATGCTTCCCAGGAGGCAACATCTGTGGGTCAGGTAGGGTGGCACGCTGCTCCCCTCACCAGGGAAGACACAGAGCTCCACAACGATGGCCTTGCCAAGGCACATGCCTCTCTGTGGACAGCCACCTGTCCAGGGAGGTGAGGTCCTGAAAACTGGGCTGGGCTTGGCAGGACACTATACTGTGTGATACAAAGAACATTGCTGGGGGTCTGAGAGCTGGGCTTGCCTCTAGCTAGCTGAGTGGTTGTGTGATCCTGGTCAAGTCATTTCCCCTCTCTGGGCCTCAGTTTCCATGTTTGTAAGATGTGTAGGAGGTTGGGGGTGGGTAGGGATATATTGGGAGTATGGGATTAACAGACGCACACTACCATATATAAAATAGATAAACAACACGATTTACTGTAGAGCACAGGGAGCTATATTCACTATCCTGTAATAAACTATAATGGAAAAGCATCAAAAAAAGTATACAAATATATACATACGAATATATGTCTAACCAAATCACTTTGCTGTAAACTGAAACTAACACAATTTTATAAATCAACTATACTTCAATTTTTTTAAATGTGCAGTAGGTTGTAAGATCTCCCTCCAGGTTGATTGAGGTGGTGCAGCGGGAGTGTGGGCTTCAGGGCTGGCAAACCCTGATGATGGGTCCCCTTACTAGCTGGTGTGATTCTAGGCTCGCTGAGCTTCAAGTTTCTTATCTGTAAACTGGAATCGTAATCGTATTCACCACATTGATGAGTAACTAAGAAAAAGCACTGAAGTACTTAATTCAAGTCTGACACTCACTCAGTGCCCAATAAAATGTTCCAAGGAAACTAAGAATAAAGGTCTGTCAAAATTATAATTCAAAACTATACATGCACCGCTATGTTCATAGCAGCACTATTTACAATAGCCAAGATATAGAAACAACCTAAACGTCCATTGACAGATGAATGGATAAAGAAGATGTGGTACGTATATATAATGGAATGTTACTCAGCCATAAAAAAGAATGAAATAATGCCATTTGCAGCAACATGGATGGACCTAGAGATTATCGTACTAGGTCAAGTCAGAAAGAGAAAGACAAATACCATATGATATCACTTATATGTGGAATCTGAAATATGACACAAATGAACTTATTTACAAAACAGAAACAGATTCACAGACATAGAATACAGACTTGTAGTTGCCAAGGAGTAAGGGAGGTGTGGAGGAGGGATAGAGTGGGAGTTTGGGGTTAGCAGATGTAAGCTATTACCTATAGAAAGGATAAACAACAAGGTCCTACTGCATAGCACAGGGAACTATTTTCAATACCCTGTGATAAACCATAATGGAAAAGAATATAAAAAAGAATGTAGGGGCTTCCCTGGTGGCGCAGTGGTTGAGAGTCCGCCTGCCGATGCAGGGGACGCGGGTTCACGCCCCGGTCCGGGAAGATCCCACGTGCCGCGGAGCGGCTGGGCCCGTGAGCCATGGCCGCTGAGCCTGTGGGTCCGGAGCCTGTGCTCCGCAACCGGAGAGGCCGCAACAGTGAGAGGCCCACGTACCACAAAAAAAAAAAGGAACCTCAAAGGGTGGAGTTCTGAGCCCTGTCAGCCCTGCCCTGGTTCCTCCATGCTCAGGCCTGCGGCTCTGTGTGGGCCCTGTACTGGGCCCTGCTAGATTGTGTTGGCTGCTCTGGCTTGAGCTAGAAGTCAGGAGCCCTGGGTGCTCAGCCTGCATCTCCCTGGCCACCTGAAATTTCGGGAACCAACACATTCCCTGTGAGCCCTAGTCACCAGCTGTCGTCATGCTGGACAAATCCTGGTGTCTGAGCCAACTCACTCATGGGGCAGAGCAGCTGTTGCCAGGTTGCATTATTCTGGGGAGCTCTAGGAAGACGAACTTGGTCCAAAGACTACATATCTCCCATTCCCCAGCCACCCCCAAATCTCTACCTGCTACCACCTTGATAGAGTTCTTCTTTCAAATACCTATGGAGGGTGATAACCTTTAAGGCTTTGTTAGTCGTTAAAACATTAGTGTGAATTAGCTTATCACATAAGTAAAATGGACATCAAGTAAGTCTCAAGGATTATAGGAGAACAAGTAATATTGATGAGAGGTGGGGGGCATGAACAAGAGGCTGGATGAACAGGCTCATGCGAGCATTGGGTAATGCCCGGAAGCATCTCACGGAGGCACTGGGTAGAAGAAAAGGCAGTTATCAACATTAATGGAGCACCTACTATGCGTCAGGCATGCTACCAGGCAAAAGCCCCAAGAAAAACGCATTAATAACGTAGTCAATGCTGCCCACACTTCCCCTTGATGAGCATAGCTGCAGGGTGATTGTAAATTAAGAAACCGGAATCTCCACTCCCACCTCCCACCCCGCCACATCTCAGTCACTGCAGGTCCCAGAGGCCTTTCCCAGGGCGAGCTCCTCACAGGGCTAAGCGGAGCATCTGCTCTAAGGATACAGATGTGTCACACAGCCAGCTTTCAGTTGCAAACCCATGGACATCTGTTCCAAGGCTGCAGGGAAAACTGGCTAGGTTAAACATTTTCAAAGAAGTACATCGGTTTCCAGTATGGCACCTTCCTGAGGGATTTTCATGTGTCATTTTAACTGTAGATGTTTGTAGTGGCTGACTCTGAAACGCAGCCCCTAGGTGACATGAGGCCCTGATATACCGAATTCAGAAGTCCAATGATCCCAGACAAATGGCAGGTAATACACACACCCACTGTCCATTAAACCCATTTACGACTGCCGGGTCAGTGCTGTGCCAGGTGGGAGCCCACACACACTTGGTCCCCTGCACCGAGCATACTTTGGACTCCCTGGCTCTTGTTTCCTGGTATCAGGAAGCCCCTGACCTTCCTCCTCCCCTGAGTAGCTGAGCCCTGCCCCTCTGTGGGACGTAAGGATGCAGAGAACACTGCTGGCAGCACCTGAGCTTCAGTGGGAAGTCCGTGGCGGCCCAGTTATCCTCCCAGCTGGGCCATCCTGTCTTCTGGGCCAGCCTTGCGGGCTCACTCAGCTCCACCCTCCACAAAGCTGTTGGTGTGATTCTCCCAAGACACAAATCTGTCTATGGCACTCCCACGGCCTCAGGATATCCTTAGCCCGGAATCACAGTGGTAGCAGAAATAATAACAGCTCTAACAATAACGACAGGGTTATAGCTAACGTGGAGTGAGCTCCGCTCATCGCGTGCCCAGCATGCTGCCCCAAGTGCAGGTGCGGTCTCTTATTCAGTTCCCACAACAGCTGGGAGGGCAGGCGGCAGAGAAGGGGGCGGAGAGCCGGAAAGGTGAGGTCACTGGTCACAGTCACAAGGCTAGCAAGCCAGGCCGCCACCGGGCATCAGGTTCAGGTTCTGCTGACTTTCAGAACCCGTGTTCTCAACTGCTATACCATTTGGCCTAAACGAATGGTTGGAAAAAAGCGTGGGGAGTGCCAAGTGACTCATACTCTTTCTCGTGGGGTCAGGACCTGAACTTCCCCCGTCACAGCTCTGATCGCACTGCATCCCGATTGTCTGTCAATGTGTCGGGTCTGAGCTCCTCCAGAGCACAGAGCGCAGAGACTGTGTGATTCACGTTTACTTCGCCGGCGCCCAGCAGGGGTCTTGGCGCCCGATTGGTGCTCAGTAAATGGCTGACAGGGTAACGGATGGACGAGCGCGTGAATGAATCCATCGATCCGGATCAAACCCTGGCCTCCTCCGGGACCCTTGTCTGCTTATCGAAACCCCCGGGGTAATCTCACGTCTCTAAATTCCTCCAGCACTTTTTTCTTGTATACTAGTTAATTGCACTCTGTCCTCCCACATGCAATACTTTTGTCTGTAAGTTACTGATGCCTCTGCAAGCCGACCATAAGCAACACGGGCAAGGATGGCATTTAACCCTTCTTTTCCCGAGTCACCTAGCTCGGGCTGAGCACCTAGCTCTGGGTAAGTACGCCAAGTAGTTCATTCTGACCCAGGAGCAGAAAACAGAACGTGAGGACGCCCACCCTGGGAGGAATGACCCTTTGTTCTTTCTGTCCCCATCCCCTGCAGGAGCCTCCTCTGGCATCATCGACCTCTTGCCGTCCCCCAGCGCCGCCACCAACTGGACCGCAGGACTGCTGGTGGACAGCAGCGAGATGATCTTCAAGTTCGACGGCAGGCAGGGTGCCAAGATTCCTGACGGGGTTGTACCCAAGAACCTGACGGATCAGTTCACTGTCACCATGTGGATGAAGCACGGCCCCAGCCCTGGCGTGAGAGCTGAGAAGGAAACCATCCTCTGCAACTCAGATAAAACCGGTGAGTCTTGCGTCCAGCCCTCCTGGCGTCTGCCCCCTCTGTCCCAGCTGGTCCAGCACGGCCACGGCCACCAAGGGTGTGGGAGAAAAGCGGGAGTGTGACAGGGGCCCTGGGAAAATATTCTGGTCTCTGTTTTTCTGGCTGATGATTTCCTCGCCTTGGGGTAGAGCAGGACCAGGAAAGAGAGGCAGGGTACAGACACAGAGAGCCAAAAAGCTGGGATTCGTGGTTTTCAGACCGGGTTCTTCAGAGCCCCAGCGTCCCCAGAAGGAACTTAGGGCTGCTACATGAGGTGGGGCTGGGGGAGGAGGCTTCATCCTTACTTCAAGCAAAGCAACTCCACCTTCACTGTGTTATATCAATATATAGACAGATTTCCAGAAGTTTATTTTCAATGGAAGGGTCCCGCTAATTTACAACAGCACTTTGAAAATCACTGCTGTGCACGATTGTGATAGCTAAGCTTTGCTCTCGGCATTTTTCATCTCGCGGAGCCTGTGTAAGGCAGCTCACAGCTTGGTGGTTAAAAACACTCCACCACCGCGGGCTTCCCTGGTGGCGCAGTGGTTGGGAGTCCGCCTGCCGATGCAGGGGTCGCGGGTTCGTGCCCCGGTCCGGGAGGATCCCACGTGCCGCGGAGCGGCTGGGCCCGTGAGCCGTGGCCGCTGAGCCTGCGCGTCCGGAGCCTGTGCTCCGCCGCGGGAGAGGCCGCGGCAGTGAGAGGCCCGCGTACCGCAAAAAAACCCAAAACAAACAAACAAAAAAAAAACACTCTACCACTTATTGGCTGTGTGATCTCGGGCAAGTGGGTTAACCTCTCTATGCCTCACTTTCTCAGTCTATAAAATGGGCATTATAGTATTATCTACCTCATGGGGTTTTTATCAGCATTAAATGACAATGTATGTATAGTGCAATAGAACAGTACCTGACGCCCCGGAAGTCTAATCTGTGTTAGCTCTTCCTATTCTAAACAGTGCCTCACATCTCTACAAACAATTTTACGAAAGCATTATTGTGTTTCCTGTTTTAAGGATAAGGAAACATCCCTGAGACTTTAAGTAACTTGTCCCAAGTTATTCAGCTGGTAAGTATCAGGACTGGAATGTAAGCTTAGATCCAGCTAACTCCATCGCTATGCTCTGGTCACCACACCCCACATGCAAACACACACACACACACACACACACACACCACCCCACATGCAAACACACACACACCGCATGCAAACACACACACACACCACCCCACATGCAAACACAAACACACCACATGCAAACACACACACACACACCACACCACACTCCACATGCAAACACACACACACACACACCACACCCCACAAGCAAACACACACACACACACACACCACCCCACATGCAAACACACACACACCACATACAAACACACACACACACACCACACCACACCCCACATGCAAACACACACACACACACACAAATACTCTGATATCTTATGAAAATGTTATGTCTATCTTAAATTATAAGTCCACCTTTTCCCATTTCAAATGCTCCTCTTGTTAAAATACCCCAAATAAATAACTACTCTACACTACAGTAGATAGTGCAGTGAGAAGACAGGATAGAAGAACGGCTGACCGTTCAGCTTTGCTGCTCAACAGTCAAAGTTCACATGGCAGCTTTTCCACTACTTGAGGAAAACCGAGGAGTTGCTAATCTCACTGAGCCTTAGTTTCCCCATATGTAGAATGGGGAAAAAAAAACATGAAATAAGGTATGAAATCCCTTAGCAGCTCCAGATAAAAAATCTGTGCTCAACTAATTAACCTGATGTTGTTATTGTCATAATCATTATTATTTCTAGTTTTATTCCACATTATACAACTACCAGGACCCCACATTTCCTGTTTCAATCAATATTTGTGGTAAAAGCCAATGTATTTTCTGAATATAGAAACGGAAACAGGGGGAGTTGCCCAGCTTTTCCCAGTCATATGGTGAATCTGTGTCAGAGCCAGTGCCCAGGATTTGTTTTCCTGGTCCTTCGTACAGGAAGGACTCTGCAGACCCGCTTAAGGTGGCACTGAGGTTTGGGACTGGGTCCAGAGCTCAGCCCAGGACCCCAGGAATCACCCTGTGGCCCCATCTTCGCAGTGTCTGGTGGGCTGTCCCCACCACGATCCAGAGCCGGCATCAAGGAGACAATGGCTTAGGAGTATACAGATGTATGCAAAGTAGCCCTGGCTGGGGTTAGCACCCACACACATATAATCCTTTCTGAAATGTATCAAATACCCCTGGGGGGCAGGCCTGACAAAGACCTCTGGCTTACACAGGAGGAGATTAGAATATGAAAGGTTGAGAAACCGCCGAGGATAACACAACTGATGATGAAAGGAACAGACTTGGCCCTAGCTCCTCTGGCCCGCGTTTCAGGTCCACGCTCCTAGACCAGCGGCCCTCAACCCTGCTCTGCGCTAGAATAACCTGGCGACCTTGTAAAAGTACCCAGATGCCAGGGTCCTGCCCCAGCTCAGGAAGTCAGAGTCTGGGCGATTCTTTTGTGCAGCCATGGCTGAAAACTCTGCATTAGATGATGGTGCCTCACTTTCATCAGAGCAGCACCCCGAACAGGCATGTCAGCCCCTCCAACCCTCAGGTTCTGGCGCTGCTCAGCTTTGGGCTCAGTATAAAGTAACCCTTTGCAGATCAGTTCAACGCTGGCACAAGAAAAGAGGCGGAAGATTTTCCTCTAATTTCTCTGCCTTAAAAAAATACCTCGGGCTTCCCTGGTGGCGCAGTGGTTGAGAGTCCGCCTGCCGAGCCAGGGGTCGCGGGTTCGTGCCCCGGTCCGGGAGGATCCCACGTGCCGCGGAGCGGCTGGGCCCGTGAGCCATGGCCGCTGAGCCTGTGCGTCCGGAGCCTGTGCTCCGCCACGGGAGAGGCCACAACGGTGAGAGGCCCGCGTACCGCCAAAAAAAAAAAAAAAAAACCTACAGATATCTCCTTGCCCTAAATAAAAAATTATCAGGAACAAATGAAAACTCGATTAGAGCTTTTATATGTTAGAAAAATGTCCAAGTTATAAAAGCTACACATGTTTATAATGGGCAGCCTAAAAAACACAGAAGAGTATAAAAGAATACAAAAGTCACCTAAAATTCTAATACTTGGAGGGATTTTCTGTTAACAGTTGGTATATTTCACTACCAAATGAGATCTTATTTTTACTTCTATGTATATGTAGAATGTTGTTACAGTTTTCCATCTATTTTTATAATACATGTGATACCATTATGTTATGTTTCTCTTAAATAACATTACATATATCCAGATCATTTCTCTACGTGATAAAATGTTCTTTAAAAATAAGAATAACATGACAGTCTTCTGTCATTAGGCTCTATTGTACTTCATTTAATTGGCTCCCTTTTGTTAGACATTTAGATTGTCTCCTTTTAAATGCAAATAAAACAATGCTGTAATAGGCATTCTTGTAATATATAATAAGCATTCTTGTATATACCTGTATGGATGCTTCTCATTATTTCCTGACCAGAAGCTGAATTACTGAGTCCAAGAATATAAATGTTAGGAAGGCTATCGACGTAAATTACCAAGTCGCCCTTAGTGAAAATTGCACTCGTTTCTGTCTTGCCCACTAATTAAAACTTACCAATGCTGGCCTATCATGAAGTAATTTATTAATAGTTGGATAGCAGAACTGATTAGTCGCCAAGGGCTAATTGCAGTTTTCAGAAGGAAAGAAAACCACTCTCACCGCCAACAAGAAGCATCTCGATGACTAACACCCTTTCATCAGTTTTTCCCCCTGCCATTGTCCAGCAACCCCAGATGGGGCTGGGGAATAAGGTTGCTTAGCTTTGCTCAGACATTCAGGGACTCAAGGTACTTCAATTATTTTCGCTGCCCTTTTCAACCACAGAACAGAAAGTTAGAGTAGAGGGTTGAACACAGAAGGGTTTTATTAGCTAGACCAGAAAGTGGTGTGTCTCACTTCTACTCACACTTTCTGGGCCAGAATTTGTTCCCAAGGCTCCACCTAACCGTGGGAGAAGCAGTGATACGAGTTAAGCTACGTGTCTAGGAGCAAAGGAAACAAGGTTATCTGAATACCCAGCAATGGCTCTACCGCAAGGATACTGCATGAGGCACTGGTGCCCGCTCCAACACCATCTTTGTTGGCCCTTTTCTTTCCATTCCTGGTGTGAGCAGTTTCTTTCCTGCCCTGTCTTAGAAGCTTCTCTCCCAACACACATCTGCTCCTTCTGTAGGACCCCTTCTTCCTGGCATGGAGCTCTCTTGCTAACTCTGAGTTTCATCTGAATGATACGTGCCACCCGTAGTGCTAGCTACTTTCATACAGGGCTTTCCAAGACAGAGGGGCCAACCTGGTCCAGCAATCACCAGATGACAGAGGCAGAGGTGCCAGCCTGCTAGAGAGTGCTGGGGTGGTCCCCCAGCCTGCTGGGAAAGAAACACACCCACACTTCCAGAGATGCCCAGAGAACAGCTCAGAGAGACCGAGGTTGTCTGAGGTAGAGAGGAGGTGGGAATCTCACTCCCAGCTGCCTGTTGGCTGAGCTGCAAATACTTGTACATCTGCTCCAGGCTGGTATTGGAGCAGAGCCCAGGAGAGCTCTGGGGAAGTTTGACTCGTGTCCCAGGAGTCTAGGGTACATGAAAGCTGGACTTGACTCTTGCCCAGGGGGTGTGAAAGCAAGAGGCTGATGGGGGCTGCCTCAGCAGTGGGGTGAGAAGAGGGGGGCAGCGGGGGAGGGGCGGCCCTACTACAGTTTGGCAGAACACAGATGTTTCTGTTCTAGTCATGGGAACCAAGTGGGCAACCAGAAATGGTCACAGCTACAGCCAAGAGGTCTGCATGCCAGGAAGAGGGGATCCATCAGGAGGAGGAGATGTGGGCGGGAGGCAGAAGTGACCAAGGGAGGGCAGGAGCTGAGAGGAATCATGAAAGGTATCAATCATGGAAACATCACTTACACCAGGAATGGAGAGGTAAGTGCCAAGAAAGGTGGGATTGAAGCTGGCACTAATGTCCCAGGAAGGGCTGCCTCACTTATCAGATCAATTCCTATGTAAAGATTATAACAGGCCCTTTCTTATGGGTTTGGGGGGTGGGGAAAGGAGGGCTAAAAACATATTTCACCGGGGCCCAAACCCACTTCCGTGGCCATGGGGGGATCTCTGCAGAGCCTCTCCAAAACCCAGCCAGTGCACTCATGAAGCAGCCCATATGTAGACACCCACATGACAGAGGACACTGGACATCCCTGGGAAAATGAGAAACTTCACTGCTTCTTTAAAGAGACTCCACTTCTTTCCTTCTTAGCTGCTTTCCCTTGCCCCTGACCATGACTGGACCTGGAGGAGGTTCAGGGAATGAAGGAAGAGTAAAAGAACACACCTTCCTCATCCTTTCCCCACTGGCGGCCACCAAGCCACGGGGCGAGGCTGACTAGCGAAGATCTTTTAACTGATGAGACACTGGTGTTTGATCTGGAGAGAACCCTTACAGACTATTTTAATATCTGAAAGTGACCAGAATACATTAGGATCTGCCAGAGACGTGGGCAAAGAAATGGAGGGGAGTTGCCAGGGAGAACACTGAAGGACAGGCAAAGAAGTGAAGCTGATTTCTGAGTGTATCATATTACCAGCACAGTGAAGAGCCAGTTACCCTGGTGTGGGTGGTGACCCCAGGGACACAGCTAACGGAGGGCGGGGGAGGGAGGAACCTCTGGAGGGAGGCCAGGAGTTACTCCCGTGAGGTCTGTTCTTTCATTCTTCTTCCACCTCTTCACCACAACCTCTCCTGACTCCAAATGAAGCTAAGGGGGAGAAGTCTGCTTTCTATATCTTTCTGATAGTTATCAGCAGAAACTATAGGAAATCAGCTTAAGCAATAGTGAGGGAAACAAGAAGTATTTAGTAAAATCCCTATAACCAGACCTGGGTGTTTCATCAACACAGAGGTGGAGTGGTCACCCGAACATTGGCCTTGGCCAAACCTACAACACTTGACAACTAAACATTCTCCTTCCTTCCATCCTTTGGTTGCATCCTGAAGAACGGTAACGCTTTTGTGAAAACAGCATCTGACACTATTTTGTTATGTCATCATGGTCACGAGGCAGTGTCATAGTCCTTGTAATAACTAACAGTCATTGAGCATCTGTTCTGGGCAGATGCTTTACACACATTTCCTCATTGTATCAGTTAAGATGCTTTCGGTTACAAGGAACAGGAAATACAGATCAAACCGATATCAGATGATTAAAAATCAAAATAATAACGGGAAAGTTCTTGTAACTAACAGAGCTAAACAGCTTCAGGTAAAGTGTGATCAAGGTGCTGGGTCCTTTTCTCTGCAATTTTTCAGATCTGCTGCCGTATGTCTATCAATTTCATGTTAGCAAATATGGCTGCAGCAGCTCCAAGCTTCCCACTTATATACTGCAACTTCTACAGAGAGGTGGTGGTCTCTTCTATTTGCTTCCTGCTAAGAGATAGAGAGTTCTTTCCCAGAACTACTCAGAACAGCTCCAGAATCACCGGCCTGACTTGAGTCACTTTCGTGACAGAAGCCCCACGGCCAGGAGAATGGGCTGCGCTACTGAACTCGGGCCTGGGTCCTGAAGCACTCGCTGTGGCAGGGAGCTTTTCATGAGCTTATTTGGCTGAAACCAACTAAAAGCCCATGCCTAGAAGTGGGACTGGGGTTGATTCCTCCCACTCATACCTCCACGGGCAAGGTTTCTAGAGGATGTACAAGAATCAATCACAATATCCTATTCTCATGATACACCAGGATAGCCCAGCATCCCTGTCATGATACAATGAAGGAAATCGAGCCTCTAAGAGGCTGACTAACTTTCTCAGCATCATCTAGAGACACAGCTCCACCCCAAGTCTCTCTGAATCTAGGGCCCATGCTCTTTCTGCGGTATCTGGTCACCTGCTCATTAGCCCAGTATTTATGAAACATGTGCATCATGTTAGATTTCTGTGTGTGCTACTATGTGTGAGTCCTCTGAGTACTGGTCGAAGAACAGCTCCTCACCTTCCCAGGGCTGTTATCTTGTGACTATAGGACATCATGGCTGGGACCCATGGTGTGATTTTTTTTTTTTTTTAAGCGGGAAAGGAAGTTTTTTTATCAGGGGAGAGAAAAGTCCCATCTGTTGTCTGTGTATGGGGAAAGAAGTATTTATTCATTGCTTTGGAAATTCATGGAACTATGTCTAACGCTGGGAAGTCAATGTCCCCTCCTCCCAGCAACTAAAAGTGAGGCAGCTTTCCTTCACTGCACACAGATTAGGCAGAAAAGGAGACATGCTCTGTGGTTGCTGTTGGCAAGCCTGGTGAAATAAAATAAAAGCCCAGAACTCTGGGAGAATCCAACTATGTTAAAGGAACCCAGAGTGGCTGATGTGATTGTCAGAGAGGCCCTTTGACCCTCCCAGAAGTATATGTAAAAAAAACAAAAAGAGCTTGTGAACCTACGTAATTTTATCCAGGACCTGATGCAACATCTGAGTATAAGTTAGGTTGGTATTTAAAGCCCAAATGGCTTCTCAGCAGAAGTTTTGCTGTGAGCTTTCTTGAATCTTCCTCTTTCATTTCAGAGAGCTCCACTATGTGTGTTCTAGAACTATTTATTAGACCCGGTTGTAAAAGAGAAAAGTGGAATGCCTGTTTCTTTGTTTTCTGAGGTGTGCTAAGTGATGGAGTGGAGATCAGCACAGGGAATCTGGAACCCCTCAAATCCTCTTTCTGCTTTTCAGAAATGAACCGGCACCACTACGCCCTGTACGTGCACAACTGCCGCCTTGTCTTCCTCTTGCGCAAGGATTTCGACCAGGCAGACACCTTCCGCCCCGCGGAGTTCCACTGGAAGCCGGACCAGGTATGGCGCTCACAGCGCGTTTGCGCCCTGCTCAGCCGCGTGCGGGGATGGTTGGTTAGTCCAGGGATGGTGGCAGTGGGTAGGCATCTCACGGTTCTGGTCACTTGCTGATTTGGGGGAAAATCAACTCTGGGAAACACACAGCATCTTAAAGTCGGGATGGCAACTGCAGCCTTAAAGACCAGTCGGAGGTGGGGAGGGCCACACTTCCCAGCTAGAACCCGCACCCGGTAGGAGCCAGCGTGCATCTTGTCGACTTTCTCTGCGCGGAGGTCCTGGGAAGCTGATCCTCTCCATCCCCAGGCCCAGTTTCTGATCTTTGTTAGCGCATATTGATGTCATAAATGCTCCGTGTCTCCTCTTTGATGCTCTCTTTGGGAGATGGTGCAGCCTCGCTTTTGGTGACACAGGTTGAGAACAGGGACCTGAGGACTTTGAAGTCATCAGTGACACAGTGCCCTGTGAGCAGTTCATGTTCTTTTCTGAAGTGGGAAAATCTCTGCCTCACTCCAGGGCCTTCTGACTTGTGATCACAAGGGCCGCTGTGTCGTACTTGTCAATGACAAATGAAGTGTCTGGTTGGAATCAAAAGCTTTGAAGTGTCTGTTTCGGAGGGCTGTGCAGCGCTGAGATTGCGGAGGTGGCACTTCTCCGGGCGGCCGTGCCGCTGAAGAAGTGTCAGTGCAGCAAGCCCGGAGTTGGCCTTTGCTTAGATTTGAAGGTGGGGGGCATGCATTTTTGTTCAATGGTTTTACATTGTCAGAAGGGAGGGTGGCAGTCAGCAGGGAAGAGGGTCATCGAATGGATGCTGCTTAATGAAGCAGATGAAATGATGCTCATTCTACTGTATCTCGTTGTTGCTTTCTTTCTGCCCAACCCATATTCTGGGAGCTTCTGGGGCCCCCAGACTTCTTTTCTCCCTCCAACCCCCCCTGTGGGTGCCACCTGCCTCATCTTGTCTAGGGTTGAACGTTTCATAATCCTTTCCCTTCTCTTTCCCAATTACCCATGTCTACCCCACCCTCTCCCTTTTCTACTTAAGCCTCAGACCCCGAGTGGGGCTGATCTCAGAGTGTGTCACTGGGAAGAATGCCAGAAGGAACTCATTTCCACCAAGATGAGTATGATTGCTACCCCCCTTCCTCCATACAGAAGTACTGACATATGCTCTTTAAAAGAGAGATTCATTAACCTCAGAGAATGTCTCAATGGTGGAACATCAGGCAGCGTGACAAGGTCAAGGATGCCAGGTTGATGCAAAAGATGTTTGAGAGAGCCCTGTGGCAACTGCCTAGTCCATTCTCAGTAAATCCCATCCTGCTGTACCCCAGGGTTTTGGAAATATGGCATCTGGACTAATATATGTTCCTCTGAATTAGGAATTCTGGGTCTTGCAGAAATTATGCTATCTTGACATTGTTTATTTGACTTCCCGGCAGCCTCTCAACTAACTTCTAAAATGCCATTTGGCTTCTATGGGATGTTTTTATACATACGTAATACGAATTGAGATAAATTAAGACAAATTCCATATCATGAGGGGTTTTAATAAAAAAAAAACATTGCTATACTGGCTGAGATCATTATAGATGCCCTGCAGCATTTCCTAAGATGGGATTGAGAAGCACTGATACAGGCAAATGAAGTCACAGGGTTTGGAATTTAAAATAGGTGAGGAACGAATTCTGGTTCTATAGATAAAAAATATAGTGAATTTAGGAATTCTGAAATCTGTTCCCAAAGTGGTGAATTGAAGGAGGGGCTAAGAGTCACTGAATACCTTCCAAACTACTCTGATCTCATTTATTACCATTCATGGGTGCCCACTCTGTGCTAGGCACGCTGCATGAGTGGCTTATTCTCATCTCTACCCCAGTCCTGCCAGGTGGATAATATGAGGCAGGAGACCACAGTCCAGTAACTTGCCCAAGGTCACACAGCAAACCATGGTTAGGACCTGCTTTTTCCGTATGTTAGGCTGCCTCTTTGGTACACTTGCTAATTAAAATTTTAAATGTTTTTATTTTTTAATTTAAAATTAATTTAGAGATGGGAATTATGCAAAGTGCAAAATGTTTATAGTCTTGATGAAACCCTATGAAACTGTCAAATCTTCACTTTGTTCAAGCTCCATCTTCCTTGTCTTAGCTTGGGCTGCCACAACCAAATACCACAGCCTGGGTGGCTTAAACAATTCTAGAGGCTGGGAAGTCCAAGATCAAGGTGCCAGCCAATTCCATCCCCCCCCACTCCCCGTGAGGGCCCTCTTCCTGGCTGTAGACAGCAGCCTTCTCACTGTGTCCTCACATGGTGGAGAGAGCTTGGGTACATTTCCTTCTTCTTAAAAGGTATGAGCCCTATTGAATTAGGGCCCCATCCTTATGACCTCATTTAACCTTCATTACCTCCTAATGAAGGTTAGGCCCTTTCTCCAAATATAGCTATGTTTGGGGGTTAGTGCTTCAACATATGAATTTTGCAGGGACATAATTCAGTCTATAGTATTCTTCTACTAAAGAAATTAATATTAAAAAATGTAAAGGCTGCCTATTGATGACCAGAAGCCCCAGCTCACTTGGACAGCTGCTCATGCCCTGAAAGGAGCCACAGTAGGTGGGATATAGGAAACCTCCACCAAACTCATGCTAGCAATCCAATGGTATATACAGACAAGCCCAGCTTTCTCTGTCCCCTATTTAACTCCCTAGGTAGACAGAAACTTACCAGAAGTTCCTTGGAAGTAAATCACTTGATGCCCAAACTGTGTATACCTGATAGAGTATCCTCCCTCAGGAAGCCATCCCAGGTCACCCTGTGAGTAGTTTGCCTCTCCTCTGTGCTCCCCAGACTCTATGCTTCCCAGACTCCCCAGTACTTACTCTATCCTAGTGACCCATTTGTCCTTCCTCTCTGCTCACTTGGTGCTGAGATCCTGGTGGGCAGGACTGTGTCTTACTCTCTCCAGATTCTCAGTGCAAATTGTAGCCCTGAGCACACAGTTGGTGCCCAGTAAAAGGTGGCATAATGATGAAGGGATACTGAGATCAAAAGAAAGGAGAAATGGAGTGAGGGAGGGAGAGAGGGAAGAAGAAAAGGAAAATTGAGATCTTTTAAAACCTCCTGGTGATTAATTGATTGTTTGATCCATTTTTATGGAACACTTTAAAATTCTAAAATTTTGGCATTTTTACTCTCTGGGTCTCAAACGTTCAGCTTTGATCTTGATAATATATTATTTCAAAGATCTCACTGACTTTACCACCAGTGGCTCTGTAACTATTACAAAACTTCCTGGCCTTGGCCAGAAAGAGCTCAAGCCAGTCTAATGTATTGTGTGTATTCAAATTCCTGGCCCACCTTAGGGATTCCAAAGCATAATAAATGTTCTACTGCCCGATGGGACCTCATTTATTCTGAGCATAAACTGTGTGCCAGGCTGCAGCTAAACTAAAGCCTCTGCTCTCTGGAAGTATCCATGATAATGGGGCAAACAAACACATAAACAGACAGTGTACAATCCTATGTACAGTCCTATGTGATGTGTGCTGGGACAGAAGGCAGGGGGCCAGGTAGGGGGAGTCTGTGGGAGCCCATTCCAGGGGCACCTGCAACTGGGAAGGGTGGGAGGGCTCAGAGGTATGGAGCCAGGTAGCTGGCAAGGAATGACTAGGAGGGCCATCTTCAGGGGACTGTAAGCTTTCTGTGTGTCAGGGCACAAGGATGGGGTGGAAGGGGAAGGTGTTGACAGTGTTACGGAACCTGGACTTGGGTCCTCTCTCCTGCATGCAGTAAAGAGTAAAATCTCCTGACACAGGTTATGGTGAGGGCAAGCACAGCGTTTATTGCAGGGTGCCAAGCAAGGAGAATGGGCAGCTCATGCTCAAAAGACCCGAACCCCTTGATGGCTTTCAGGGAAGAGTTTTTAAAGGCAGTGTGAGGGAGGGGCCCTCAGCGTACATGATCAGCTTGTGCACAATTCTCAGATTGGTTGGCATCAAGGTGAAGTTTCAAGCATCACCAATCTTCTGCTTTCAACCAGTCTGGGGTCTACGTGCTCTTGGTCAGCAGTTTTCATCTGGTGGGTCTGGTGACTCTGCTATGTGGGTGGTTTATAGTCTCAACTGTTACCAGTTTCCTGGCCCAACAGCTCTTCTTTGTTTCTACATCTTCACATTCCTAATCATTAACTCTTTTAAGGCAGTCTAATGTTTTGTGTGTTTTTAAATTCCTGGCCCACCTTAGGGATTCTTTTAAGACTCAGGGGAGGCCTGGGAGACTAAAGCAAAAGCCTTTTACTTCAAAAGACAGGGACACAGGGGCTTGGGTACAGTTTCAACAGGTGTTAGGACCCCAGTTTGGAGGAGCAGGTGGGAATTAAATGTCAAGAGGCTTTTTATATCATGTTATTGAGTTGGTAATTTATCCCCAAAGAATGGACCACAATCAAAGCATTTTGTTATTCAATAGAAGACTAAGAATTTGAGGGATGCAAATGTGAGGAATGCTCGTATGATGTTCATAAAATGTATCACATTTAAGCAAATGTAACTCAGGCCAGGCCATTCAGTGGGGCCAGTAGCAGGGGTTGTGATAGAATCAGGGTCTTCCACTTCTCTTTCCACAGCCAGGAGATCAATCACATGACAGATGCTACTTGTCAGCATGGAAACCAGGGCGTGATAGGTGGGTGGGCTTCCACATAGCTCTTCAGGTGTGTGCCCAGGGAGTGTGGTAGTTGTCATAAAGGAGCTGAGTGCTTCCAAAAAGCCCACCCCTTTGCCCTACACCTCAGAAGGCCTTTGCCAGGGTATATGGACTGCCAAGTAAATCCATTACCAAGCAACCCCAAGAAATGCCCTGGCAATCCAGTGTACCTCTTGAAAAGGGATCATAACGATGAGGAGACTGTCATTTTAATGGGATTTTTACTTATGATCTGCTAATGCAAATCCCTCAAGCCTGCAGTTAGTCATGTGCAAACCCAGACAAGAGCAGAGGAGAAGGCCCAGCTGCCAGCCCACATGGGAAAGGTTTATTAATTTGCAGCCCCTCCTGGCTTTCATGTTATTTGGATATGGTAGACTCAGCATCACGAATTCTAATGATCTTCCCTTTGGACTTGCTGGTGCTGAGAAGGAGACCCACTGATAATTTTACAGCCTGTTCACCTATTGGAAGACACAGCTTGAGTGACAGCCTTAACGGACCAATAAGAGGACAGGTGCCCCAGGCTCAGACAAGGGAAAAAGATGCATCTCTGAAAAATCGCAAGTAGCACAGGAAGGGGAAGTGAGATACATTCTGTTGGCCATTGCCTTCTCTGTGCCAGAACTTGTTAACAGGCACTGGGGGAGAGAAGAAGGATATGAATGACCCTGTCCTGGGAGCCTACAGCCCTGCCCAGATTATACCCAGTTTGAGAGACCCTGGAGAGCATTCTCCTGCAAGAGTCCCAAATAATCATGGACAGGAGGAGCAGTCAAAGTAAGTATGGATGCCTGGCTGGGTGAATGTAGGTCCTCATTCAGACTCAACCACCACACAGCTCCAGGCCACACAAGAATCCAGGCCTGGTGCAGTTCCAGTCGTTCAGAAGTGAGAAATCAGATTTCTACAGAAAATCTTCCAATTTTTAATATTTTCTCATTTAAAAACATATCATCAGACCAAACAAATGTTCTGTGGTATACCTTTATACTCTGGTCACTGATAAAAACAAAAACAAAAAAACAACAACCAAAAAACCCCACTATCATTTGGACACAGGAAAACCACACCATAACATGACTATCTGAGAAGTTTAAACCTTCTTTAATGAGACCCACTTGTCCTTTCTAAGCGCTTCCTGTCCTAGTCCCTTGCCCCACCCTTCATGAAGAATGCTGGATTCCCAGTATCAGGGGGAGTAGGGGGCATGTCTGGTCCCCAGTGGCCCCACACCACACCCAAAGAAAAGGGGCCAGAGTGAGTGGGGCAGGGTCCCTTAGACCCAGGTGATCCTCTTTCCTCCCACATAAAGGAGAGAATACGTCACAGGCCCAAATTCCCCCAGAAACAAATGACAGAGCCAGGATTTGAGCCAAATACTCACATTTGTCAGGCCAACGCCTTTGCCCATCAGGTCCATTCTACTTGCAAAGGCATCTAAAGCCCCTGGAAGAAGCAAAATCCTTTATTCTTGGTGAGAAAAGAGTGTTAGAATGATGTAGAATCAGCTTATTTGCATCTGCTCTTACAGCCAAAATGGGAGTCAAATGAGTGAGTTCAATCATTATTATAGCCAAGTGCCAAGGAGTTAATTGGAGAATGGTCAGTCCAGTCCAGACCAGTCATCTTAATGAGCAAAATAATTGGGCATTGTCAGTGCTCTAATTCCACATTTAAAGACTAACTCTTGGATGCATTGGCCGTGTTTCCTCTAAAGCAGTGTCGCCACCCCACTCACTGTCCTGCCCTGGACACTGGTCTTCAGTGAGACCTGCTTTCCTTTAGGAACATGTGTCCTAAACAGAGGGGGAGGAAGAATGTCCAGAATCTCTTTTGCCTCTCCTTTTGTAGGAATCCCAAATGACGTTTTCTAAGATGCCAACTTGCAGGGTTGTTCTGAATGGATGATGGACATGGGGAGAATCACAAATACAGTGGCTCTCGTGTCTTTATTTCTCTGTAATACAGAGGGGCCCCCGATAAACCCCCAGTTCTCTGAGTCCCTCTCCTTTCCTCTTCCCATCTCTAAGAACTTCTAGACATTTGGGGAGATGTGGCATCTGTGACTCCATGGTGTTGGTGGAGAAGGGTCCTCAGACCCACATAAGACACCCTAGGTCCTCTTGGGTTGGGACTGTGAAATGACTGGATTTCTTGCTCTTTGGAAAGGTGACTGCTGACGTGGTCAGCCCAGTTGTTCTATTTTCTTTAGAGAGGGCACCAATACGCTGGAAATCCACCACTTCAATCCATTCCCTGAGCTGTGTTCTCTCCACCTTAAAGCTCCTTTCCTGGAAGCCTTTCATCCTGCCCCATCTCTGCTGCACTGGTTACCTCTATGCCACAATACCTCACCTGGGCTCCTTGGGGTCCTGAGTGAGCCACCTGTGGTAGACAAAATAATGGCCTCAAAGATGTCCACCTCCTAATCCCTGAAATCTGTGAATATGTTACCTTACATGGCAAAGGGTCTTTACAGGCATGATTAAATTAAAGATCCTGAGCTAGGGAGATTATCCTAGATTAGCCAAGTGGATCCAATGTAATCACAAGTTTCCTTATATGAGGGAGGCAGGAGGATTAGAGTCAGAAAAGATGTGACAGGAAGCAGAGGTCAGAGTGGTATGGGGCCATAAGCCAAGGAATGCAGCCACCCCTATGAGCCGGGAAAAAAAAGAAACATTGTCCATTCCAGCCTCCAGAAGGAACACAGCCCTGCTGACACCTTGATTGTAGGCCAGGGAGACTCATTTCGGATTTCTGACCTCCAAAACTGTAAGATAATAAATCTGAGTTGTTTTAACACAAAGGTTGAGGTTATTTCTCATAGCAGCAATAGGAAATGCATACTCTGTTCATGAGCCCTGGGGAGGCCACCTCCCATCTCCCCACACTTTACTGAGGTGACCCTGGGCCCAGCTATCCAGGCAGGTTCAGAGAATCTTCTGTACCCACAGTGTGTGGTGCCTCTGCCTACCCCCACACCCCTGTCTCTATGGAGCCCCTCCCCTTGGAGGTGTGGCCCTAGGAGGGAGGGAGGAAGGAAGAGGCACTGCCTTTAACATCCCCCATTCACTGCCTACTTTGCTTTTCACCAAGCCTGCTTCTTCACGAGCCTCTGGATTAGGATTCCCAAGGGGCATATTTAGCCTTTCCTTCTGTCCTAAACCATATTCTTCCTTTAGCCTAAGGTGCCGGCCCCCTCACCAGCCATGATAAGTGGCTCTTATCATCTTCCCTAAAGGTACCTCTCTGCCTTTAGGGAAGAAACACTGAGACCTTCATGCTTGGTTCTGAAAATGCTAAAACAAACAGAAAATCCTCTTTCTCTTGACAGAACCTCACCTGGAAGCTTACAACTGACAAAGCTGATACATGAATGAGATCCTCTAGATAATACCTGTCCTTCCCCTGAAGCACAGAAACCTGCTTCACTGGAAGGTCACCCCTCGACTTCACACCTCACCCCACTGTGCTGTCAGCTTTGTGCCCCAGGTCTTGCTCCCAGGCGAGAGGAGCCTCCTGGCTCCAAGGAGCACAGTCCAGGAGCAGCATCTTTACTGCCCTGGGAGCACCTCTCACCCAGAGGGCACGGTAGCAACTAGGCGTGGAGGTGGGGAGCATTTCTGGGCAGCCCCCTGCACTCTTCTCAGGCGTCCCTGGGAAGCCAACCCCTTATCCCACCTGCCACAGCCATGACCTTGACAGTGCCCTCTTGTACTGGCTTGTTCTCTGTCCCTGACTTGCTCTCCCACTTCCTCTTTCCTCCTCCCTAGAAGCAGCTCCCAAATGAACCCCCTGCTCTGGTTTGTCTGGGTAGCACAGGTAGAGTTTTGATCTACAAGTGGGCAGTTAGCAAACAGCCACTGCCATTATTATTGGAAAGAAAGGGATTTCTGCAGAGTTTCAGGGGCAGAACTATGATTAAAAGGAGGAAGCTACCAAGAGACAAAAGTAAAGTGAATAAAAGGAAGGAAGGGAAGTTCAGCGAGGTGAAGACGAGTGCTGCCAGATGTGAGTGGAGCTGATCTCAAGCCTAACCAACAGTAAGATCTGATGACAAATAGATAACTCTATCTGTGTCGTACTGGGAACATAGTCTCCACAAATCCACTGAGGGCTTCCCTAGCCCTACTCATCAATATATCCTGAGCCATTTGCTTGAAGAGCTGGTTTCTCAAGGCTTTCTTGGATTTCCATTATTACTCAAAGGATTTTCTTTCATTTTTCTGAAGAGCCTATGCTAAAGGAGAATCCAAACTCTTGGTGAATTGAGACCCGCAGGAATGTCATTCCATTACCGAACCAAACTTGGGTCTGCTTGCCCACTAGCAGTAAAGCCCATCTACTGACACTGAGTTGTGGTGAAGGAAAGTGCAGCTTTTATTGCATGGCGTCAAGCAAGGAGTCCAGGCGGCTAGTGCCTAAGCAACCAATAGCTTTCAAAGAAAGATTTTCAAAGACAGGGTGAGGGAGGAAGGTTGTGGCGTGCTTGATCAGCTTTTGGACATTCTTCTGATTGGTTGGTGGTGAGGTAATGGGGAGTCAACATCATCAACCTTCTGTTTCCAGCCTGTCTGGGATCTACGTGCTTGTGGGCAACATACAGTTGACTTCTTCCACCTGGTGGGGGCTTCAGAATTTGCAAAACAGATCAAAGGACATGGCTCAGAATATTATCTGTGGCTCTTGTGGAGGAACTAAAGGTCCTTGACTTTGTTTAATGGCTAAACTATTGTTTTGTCTTGCTTAACTGTTTTCCTTTCCTTCTGCATTTTCTCACTTCTCTGATTAAATTTATTCTTTGGAACTCAGGGAAGGTCTAGGAGGCTAAAGTTTTTCTACATATAAGAGGCAAGCAGAGCATATTGGGGGCAGGGGAGAGTCTGTACCAGGAAGGTCCCATAGGGTCCTGCTAGGCTATAATTCTCTTCTCTGCTGCAATCTCACTGTGTTCTCCCACTCTCTCATTCCATCTTGAAGTAGAAGGCTATACCACTGCTAAATTTAAACAAATCAAATATGCTAATTATCCTATACCTTTCTCCCTTTGCTGTCAGACCCGGTTCCTCTCTGGTCTGTTTTCCCCAGATGAGCCTCTGCTCAGTAATTCCTTTTGCTCCCATGAAATCATTATTTGTGTCTTAGCCTGTACATCTGCCCAGAGGCAACAAATGCATTTTTTTTCAGTAGACATCCAGTAATACATATTTAAAAACAGACTATCATTTTTCTGTTAAAAAGAAGAAAACAATGTCAACACAATTACAGATGCTTAGTAAATCAAATCACTGTTTCAGTAATAAGATGCTCAAGCCTTGGGGTGGTCCCAGTGGAAGCAGCTTTGACTCAGTCACCACACTGGCTGTGCCTTGCTCCTGTCTTTTTAGACTGCTTTGGGGATTAGGTGCCAGTGGGAGGGGAGGGAGACTCCTCCTTGGCGTCAAACCCAAGTGTCTGCATTTGTTATATGAAAGATATTTTTTCTCTCTGTCACTTCCACAGTATAGAAAACAAGAAATTGGCAAAATTGAAACCTGATACAAAATGACACATTCTGGTGCTAACGCCCTCATTTAAGAGACACGAGGCAGAGGCACGGATCACCATGAAGTCGCTGTATACTGAGAAGGAGAATTGCATTGAACATTACTTCTGTTCTTACTTTGTGCCAAGCACTTTCTTTTAATTCTAACAAAAATCTTGCAGTTTAGGCAAAACACCCAGGTTAAGGATGAGGAATAGGAGACATAGTAGGGATCTTTCCACATCTCTTATCTAATAAATGGAAAAACCTTGAATATGACCTCAAGACACACATATGCCAAGAGGGTAAAAGGCACTATTATTGACTTGGGAGAATTTACAACCTTAATGAATATACAGGATGACAAGAATGAATCAATATCCATGCTGATACCTAAGTGTTTAGAACAGGGCACGGATGTCCAGCAAGAAACAGATTCCAAGCTCAGCTTATCAGGAATCATATTTTAGCATTTTTTGAAGTAAAGATCACCTCTCTCCTGAGGTACAGTGGTGAAAGGGCTGTTCATCCCATAAAACAAGAGAATCCAGTGAAGCTGATTTCCCAGGGAAGACCACTCCTCCAAGGATGTCCTGCAAAGCAATAGCCCTGGAGGCCCTGGGCAGTGATAGTAATTTGCCCTACCTTCCCTGCTTCCTCTCACTGACTCATCTGTTTCCGTCCTTAATGTCTAAACATGTAAATATTGCTGCACTTTCTGCTCATCAGTTTAGCTAAAGGAAGTGCCCTTTAATTATGCTTTTAACTAATGAACCTCCTCCATCACCTTGACAATTAGTGCATATTTAGAAGGAGGAAAGGCCTCATTATGAATCAGCTACTGCATCTCTTTGTTACTCAGAAGATGGTGGCTTTCTTGAGACAACAGAAATCAGAATCAAAACACAAAATAAGCCTTGTGATTGCGTTAACTTCTAGTAGCCCTTAGGTGTAAGAATGGCAAACAGTCAATAACGTTATATGTGATGGAAAAAAGGAAAACTAGCATTTTGTGAGAGGCTATTGTGTGCCAATCCCTAAATTCGTTGTTTTGCATACGTTAAGTCTAAGCTGCCCAGTTACTTTTGATGTTATTTCTTAACTCCATTTTATAGATACTGAAATTGAGGCTCTGAAAGATTAAGTAATTTGCACAAACTGTTGGACCAAGTCCATTATTCTCCAGAGCTCTGTGTTCTTTTCCATTATGTGCTTATCTTGTTGAGGAGTATTTGTATAGCTTGGCAGAACGGGGTATGTGCCAAGTTTTCACCGTATTTCTCCACGCATTGGTCTCAGCAGACACTCGCAGGAATAATTTGCTTCCATACAATTCCCAGGCACAGACAGATTGGACAACACTATGTATGCACCTATCTGCATGACTTTTTTTTTAAAATATAAATTTATTTATTTATTTATTATTGGCTGCGTTGGGTCTTCGTTGTTGCGCGCGGGCTTTCTTTAGCTGTGGTGAGCGGGGGCTACTATTCACTGTGGTGCGTGGGTTTCTCATTGTGGTGGCTTCTCTTGTTGCAGGGCATGGGCTCTAGGCACGCAGGCTCAGTAGTTGTGGAGCACGGGCTTAGTTGCTCCGTGGCATGTGGGATTTTCCTGGACCAGGGCTCGAACCCATGTCTCCTGCATTGGAAGGAGGATTCTTAACCACTGCACCACCAGGGAAGCCCTGCATGGCTTTTAAGAATGAAAGAGAATGTGTCATGGGAAGGCAGGTTATTCCCACTATCTGACTGACCTGTTCCTCTTTCAAGACCATCTTTTAAGACTCAAGGCTCACATCCTTGATAAAGACTTTCCTGTAATTCCCTCTCCTGTAGAGAATTGACCTTAACTCCATGGAGGCCCCAGAATTTTATCACATTTTTCACACTTTATTACACTTATTTGTTTGTTGGTTCATTTCTTCCACTACACTGAGATTTCATGTCTTATTTCACCCCTTTAACCTTTAACACAGTGTCTAACACAAACAAATGTGTCCAATAAATGCTGCTTAAATTTTAAAAAATGAGTCCTTATCTGAATGTCATAATCTGATCTTCTACACTGTGATTCCCAAACACTGCTCCATAGACCTACAAGTACCATTTTGGCTGTGTAGGTATTATCTGAGGAACATTGAAAAAAGCTTCCAAAAACAAAACAAAACAAAAACAAGATGTTCTTTAATGGGCGAATGAATAAATAACCTATTGTGTATCCATACATGGAATGCTGTTTAGCAATAAAAAGGAACAACATATACAGCATATCGATTTATACAACATAGATGAATTTCAAAAATATTATGCTAAGTGATAAAAACTAAACAACAAAGACTAGATATTCTATGACTTCATGTACATGAAATGTCCACAAAAGGCAATTTTGAGATGGAAAATAGATCAATGGTTGCCTAGGGCTCGAAGTCAGAGTAAAAGTCAACTGTAAATGAGCACAGCCTTTTTGGGGTGATGGAAATGTTCTAAAACTAGATTGTGATGGTTGTTGCACAACTCTATAAATTTATTAAAAATTATTGAATCATACAATTACAAGTGAATTTTATGATATATAAAATAAATTTTATCTATACAGCTATTTAATAAAGTTATTAAAAATAATAATGAAAACAATTAAAGAATGAAAAGAAAGAAGGAACAAAGAAAGCAAGCCACAGTTCTTTGAGCTTGAAGTGTTATAGAATGAAGATCATCAATGCCAGAATTCCTGGAAATTTAGGGAGTTAATATCAGAAAGGAGGGATATACAGGAAGAGAACTCAACTCTGAATATAAACTTCCCTCAAATACTTGTCTGACCCCTGAACTGGATACACACAGAGAAAACTTTGGAAGCCCAGTGAAAATTGATAGCAGGAGAAATGAAAAACCTGATCAGAGATTTTAGTTACTGCTTACTTGAAATTAGACAAATTTTGGAATTCCTCCAAGTTATAAGGACTAGGTAAACACCCAGAGTTTTCCAATGAAATGACAGAAGAGACATATATTAGAAATAAAGTTCATATGCCAGGATTTATGGATTTGTCCAAAATTAAGGGTAAACCCAAACAGTAATATCCTTATATAGTATAAAACCAAACTCTACAGGTACAAGGTGACCATCCAGTAATTTAATAAAAATCAGCAATCTCAGAGAAAGATAACAAGAATCCAGAGTTTCTAACATGTACAACCCACAGTCCCCAGTGTTAAGTATAAATTATTAAACATGTGAGGAAACAGGAAACAATGTGACCTAAGGTTCAGAGTAAAATCATTCAAGAGAAACAGACCCTGAGATGACACAGATATTGGAATTTTCAGAAAGCAGTTTTAAAGCAGCTATTTTAAATTGTTTTAAAAATCTTTAAAGTAAATGTTTTAACAATGAATGAACAGATAGAGAATATCAGCAAAGAAATGGAAACTATACAGAAATGTCAAATCTAAAGTGGTAAATACAATATCTAAAATGAAAAGAAGGATTTAGCAGCAGATTGGAGATAGAAGAGTCAATGAACTGGAAGAGAGATCAAAAGCAATTGTACAATATGAAGAGGGAAGGGGAGAGAAGAAAGATTTCTTAAAATCTAGAGCCAGTGAGGGGGAAGGGAGAGAGGAGAAGAAAGGAGAGGAGAAAAGAGAAAATTCTTAAAAGGACCAAAGGACAAGAATAAGTGAATGGGGCATAAAAAAATTAACTGAAAAAGTAGTGGTCGAAAAGTTTTCCAAACTTCGTGCAAAACATCATTTTAAAGTTCGAATAAGATAAGCAAGTTCCAAACTGGATAAATACAAAGAAAACTCCTAAGCACATCATCCCCAACCTGTTGAAGACCAAAAATAAAGAGGAAATTTTGAAAGCACCCAGAGAAAAAGAAAAAAATTATTTTTCATATGGGAGAACAACAATGTAATGTGAATTACAGCTGACATTTTACTGGAAATGATGGGGACCAAAAGACAATGGGATGACAAAGTAAGTCTTCAAGATAGAAAGGAAATGGTATCAGAGGGGAAAACAAATCTAAAAGAAGGAAAGAAGAGAACTAGAAATGGTAAATATGTGAGTGAATATAAAAGACCATCTTTCCTTCTCTCCTAATTTCTGTAAATGACCATGACGTTTACTGCAACAATTACAACAGTGTTGTGGGCATATAATGTATATAAATTTAAAATACATAAACTCAGTAGAACAAATGATGAGTGTGGGGAATGGAGTTATACTGTTGCATGGTTCTCGCATTTTACGTAAAGTGTTATAATGTTAGCTGTAAGTATACTATGATAAACTAAAGATGTGTATGAAAGAAGGCCTACTTTAAAGACCATGAGATTAAAGGGGTGATCAGGAAAAAATACAAGTTAAGGATGTTGTAGGTTTCTTGAAACAGACAAATAAATGGGCAATGGTGGTGACAATGGCAAAGAACAGTTGATGTGCATGGGCCACAACAGGAATGGAGAAATTGAACCTGGGAGTTTTAGACAATGCTTAAGGAGAGTGCTCAAGAGGTGCTATGAATGATGAAGGAGGGCCTGATCTTACCTCCCAACCCTTCCCAAGCAACCCCTGTTCTTGACCCCTCCCAGCCCTTAGTTGAAATTGGGCACAATATTTAAGAATGTAGGGTTGTCTATTTGCCATGAAACAGGGTTGTCAAGGGCCTAGAGAGAACATTATGAGGTTTGGGTTTCAGAAAGTAAGCAAGAGAACCAACAGGTGTAAGTTTAAGAGATTTGGAAAATGACCTAGGTATGTGGGAATAGAGAGCAAGGTGGAATTTGCTGCTCTCATGGCTGCAAGCAACAGTGTCAACCTTGTTTCCTTGTGTATCAATCATGTTTTTTTTTTCCCTTGTACTTTGATGCTTTGACATTTGGGGGCCTTGTGGACCCAGGAAAGAAGTACCTCTCCCAGGGTTAATTGGTTCCTGGAGATAGTAAATGAATTGTCTGCCAGCACACCTTTGCTATGAAAACCAATAAATCCAGAGTCCATACCCCATCTGCTTCCTTTGACTGGGCTCCTGCAGACCAGAACACTATACACCTGCCATAAAGCATTCCAGGGTCAGGTACTGGACAACTAGGGACCACCCTTATAGCCCAGAGCCCACTTGAATTATTCAGCCAATTATTCTTCCCACACACTCTGCCTCCTGAGCAACCCTGGTGCTTCCCTGTGTGGCCCTTCACAGTGTGCCATGCCTCCTTCTTGTAGGGATCTATGAGTATGAAAACAATTTCTTTCATGGGTGTACCTTGCCACACCAGATTAAAACAAATCTTAGGTACATTTTAAAACTGTGTATCATTGAGGCCTAGAGGCCTGTGTGTGACATCTGCTAATCAGCATACTGGGATGGAGTAAGTGTCCTTTTTTCCTTTTTAAGCAGAAATACCACTCTTTGTTCAAATTGTTTATGCTGGATGTGAAAGTGAATAAAGTGAAGAGGTCTGCAAAAGCAATGATTTTAGCCATAAATTAGAGGTTAAAGGGAAAATTATAAAAATATTTACAAATTAGGGTACCTACAAAGGTCTCAGAAATGATCCCTCATTTGCATCAAGACCATCCCATATTTACTTGGCATTGCCTTAGATCCTCATCTCTCACTTCCAGACCTTGTGGCCCTTTTGCCGTCAAGAGCCAAACCAGCCTCTAAGAACAGCCCAATGGAGGCTCTGCTGTCAATTTCCTTATAATGTAATTAAAGATACATATTTTGGCCTTCCCTCCTCTTTATCAGAGGGGATGAATTATTCTTCCTAATCCTGTCCTGACTCCATTGTCCAAGATGAAGATAAGACAGTGCTGGAGCCACCCCAGTGCTTGACCCTGTGGATTCACTGCCTTCTTCTCTTTGATGGGTAGATGGTAACTTCCTGTGTACTCATGGGGAAGAAAACTCTTTCCTTTCCCAACAGGAAAGTCTAATATCTGCCTTCATGACATTACATGAAATGTTAGAAACCAAGTACCCCTTGCCATTCTGTTTAGTTGCCCTGGAAACAGAGCTTGGCATCAGCTTCATAATGTGGTCTGCTTCTATTAAAAGAGTCATGTACCCTTCCATCAAATACAGCCTTCTCAAAAGGTTTCATTACCAACACAAATATAAGGGTACAATGAGGCTTTAGCTATGTGGGCAGAAAGCAAAGAGAAACTATTCTACCTATTATCTAGACTCAAATAAAAAATGTTTTACCAGTGCAACAAAAAGAATAAAATACCTAGGAATAAACCTGCCTAAGGAGACAAAAGACCTGTATGCAGAAAATTATAAGACACTGATGAAAGAAATTAAAGATGATACACATAGATGGAGAGATATACCATGTTCTTGGATTGGAAGAATCAACATTGTGAAAATGACTATACTACCCAAAGCAATCTACAGATTCAATGCAATCCCTATCAAACTACCACTGGCATTTTCCACAGAACTAGAACAAAAAATTTCACAACTTGTATGGAAACACAAAAGGTCCCGAATAGCCAAAGCAATCTTGAGAAAGGAAAACGGAGCTGAAGGAATCAGGCTCCCTGACTTCAGACTATACTACAAAGCTACAGTAATCAAGACAATATGGTACTGGCACAAAAACAGAAATATAGATCAATGGAACAGGATAGAAAGCCCAGAGATAAACCCACACACATATGGTCACCTTATCTTTGATAAAGGAGGCAAGAATATACAATGGAGAAAAGACAGCCTCCTCAATAAGTGGTGCTGGGAAAACTGGACAGCTACATGTAAAAGAATGAAATTAGAACACTCCCTAACACCATACACAAAAATAAAGTCAAAATGGATTAAAGACCTAAATGTAAGGCTAGACACTATCAAACTCTGAGAGGAAAACATGGGCAGCACACTCTATGACATAAATCACAGCAAGATCCTTTTTGACCCACCTCCTAGAGAAAGGGAAATAAAAACAAAAATAAACAAATGGGACTTAATGAAACTTCAAAGCTTTTGCACAGCAAAGGAAACCATAAACAAGACCAAAAGGCAACCCTCAGAATGGGAGAAAATATTTGCAAATGAAGCAACTGACAAAGGGTTAATCTCCAAAATTTACAAGCAGCTCAATATCAAAAAAACAAACAACCCAATCCAAAAATGGGCAGAAGACCTAAACAGACACTTCTCCAAAGAAGATATACAGACTGCCCACAAACACATGGAAGAATGCTCAACATCATTAATCATTAGAGAAATGCAAATCAAAACTACAATGAGATATCATCTCACACCAGTCAGAATGGCCATCATCAAAAAATCTAGAAACAATAACTGCTGGAGAGGGTGTGGAGAAAACGGAACCCTCTTGCACTGCTGGTGGGAATGTAAATTGATACAGCCACTATGGAGAACAGTATGGAGGTTCCTTAAAAAACTACAAATAGAACTACCATATAATCCAGCAATCCCACTACTGGGCATGTACCCTGAGAAAACCATAATTCAAAAAGAGTCATGTACCACAATGTTCATTGCAGCTGTATTTACAATAGCCAGGACATGGAAGCAACCTAAGTGTCCATCGACAGATGAATGGATAAAGAAGAGGTGGCACATATATACAATGGAATATTACTCAGCCATAAGAAGGAACGACATTGAGTTATTTGTAGTGAGGTGGATGGACCTAGAGACTGTCATACAGAGTGAAGTAAGTCAGAAAGAGAAAAACAAATACCGTATGCTAACACATATATATGGAATCTAAAAAAAAAAAATGGTCATGAAGAACCTAGGGGCAAGACGGGAATAAAAACACAGACCTACTAGAGAATGGACTTGAGGATATGGGTAGGGGAAAGGGTAAGCTGGGACAAAGTGAGAGAGTGGCATGGACATATATACACCTCCAAATGTAAAATAGATAGCTAGTGGGAAGCAGCTGCATAGCACAGGGAGATCAGCTCGGTGCTTTGTGACCAGCTAGAAGGGTGGGATAGGAAGGGTGGGAGGGAGGGAGACGCAAGAGGGAAGAGATATGGGGATATATGTATATGTATAACTGCTTCACTTCGTTATAAAGCAGAAACTAACACACCATTGTAAAGCAGTTATACTCCAAGAAACACGTTAAAAGGTTAAAAAAAAAAAAAGTGAGCCCATAAACGGGGTATACATGTGTATTGAGACTTGAATAACTTGAAGATATCATCCACTTATTTTTACATCTGTAAACATATGAATAAAATGAGCCTCACAAGCCAAGAGCAGAAATATAGCTTTGGATTTATTCCAGAATAGTAAAAATATCCCTCTGCCATATCTAGAAAAAAAAAAAAGTCACACTGGGAACCAAAAATAAAGTAAGGAAAGAAAGATTCTTTCGTGGGCAGAGTACAAAGCCAGGCCGTGTCTATACTCAGCCCCATGAAGTCAGGCATTTATTCACTCACTCATTTATAAATCTCAATTGAGATTAAGTTTTAAAATGAACAAATATATTTCAGGGGCAAATACTCATGAAAGAGCTGTGAAAAGCGGGCAGGCTTTGGAATCTGTCAGAGCTGAGTTTGTGGTTGAGCTCTGCCCTTATTAGCTATGTGACCTTGATGAGTCACTTTACCTCTCTGAGCCTCAGTTTCCTTCTCTGTGAAATGAAGATAACTGTAAACACCTTGGGCTTAGTTGTGAGGATTAAATGATATAATGACTGTAAAGGAAGGTCAGTGAGGGAGTGGCAGCAGTACACCTGATCCATGGAAGTGTGGTATAGGGGCAGCACCACCATAATATACATACACATGGATAGATAAGTAGGTAGGGAGGTAGGTAGATACATACATACATAGATGGATACATCGATGCATAGATACATAGATAGATGCTAGATACATAGATGCTAGATAGATACATACATACATACATAGATGGATACATCGATGCATAGATACATAGATAGATGCTAGATACATAGATGCTAGATACATACATACATACATACATAGATGGATACATCGATGCATAGATACATAGATAGATGCTAGATACATAGATGCTAGATAGATACATACATACATACATAGATGGATACATCGATGCATAGATACATAGATAGATGCTAGATACATAGATGCTAGATAGATACATACATACATACATAGATGGATACATCGATGCATAGATACATAGATAGATGCTAGATACATAGATGCTAGATAGATACATACATACATACATAGATGATAAACTGTAGAATAAGTACTCTTCTACTTCTAAATTCATTTAACACATGCTTTTTTAGCAGCTTCTCCATGCCAGGCCCTGACCTGGTGAAGAGAACTTCGATAGAGCTCTGCTCTCATTATCCAGATTGTGGTCTTAGCATATCATTTGTGTCAAAAGAAACTAGATTTTCTTGAAGAAACAGCTGATTCCAGGTTTGGGCTGGAAAATCAACAGTACAAGCCTGGATGCAGTTGCCAATTTGCAGGAAACACTGGGACAGAGCAGCATTTTGAGCTACATGGACCGGGGCACGAACCCGTGTCCCCTGCTTCGGCAGGCGGACTCTCAACCACTGCACCACTAGGGAAGCCCCCTGCATTCTTCCACAGATAAATTGTGAGGAAAAGAAAGCGATGGAGGAGGAATCTGTAGATTAAAAAAAGATTTAAAAACATAACAAATTAGTTTCTTAAAAAACTAAACCACAGTGTCTAGGGATACAAATTTGAATTGTAAAACTATACAAGTAAAGACTGTAAAAGTCCGGTCACTGCATCCTCCTAGGAGGAGGAAGCGGGTACTGACAGGTGGGACCAGAGTGGGCTTCTGGGAGCTGGTAAAGTTCTTTCTCTGCCTGGGCAGTGGCTGGAAGATGTTTGCGCCATAATAGTTCATTGGGTTCTACACCTGTTTTGTGTGGCTCTCAGCATCTCGACAATAAAAACGTAGCTTTAAAAGGAAGCAGCATGTGTTGCGGGAAGGCTGCTCTGTGGCTGGAGATGCTGCCAGGTGCTATGGCAATAAGTGAAGTCCTAGCCTGACCCTGAAGGAGCTTAGAGTTGAGTGGGAGAGAGGGGTAATTGGATTACCATGATCAGAGCGAGGACAGAGGGAAAGACAGGCAGGGAGGGGCACCTAGCTAGGCCCGGTGGGCAGCCAAAGGCTTGGAGTGAACAGCAGGGACAGGACCTAACAACTCTGAATGCTGACAACACACTGGCCCAGTGTGAGCACACAGGGGTGATGGTGACTCTGTCTTGGCTCTAAAGGAGATCACTGGGGGGATGCGGGCAGATACGGCAGATAAGCTGCTCATAGGCTAGGCACCCTGCCCTGAACTTCACACCACTTCTCCTCCGTGTCTCATTAATTCCTGCAAGGCATTATTGCCCTATTACTCAGATGGGAGGTAACTGAGGCTTAGGGTATAGAACAACTTGCCGTTGATCAACTGGCTAGTAAATAGCAGAGCTGAGAATTGAACCAAACCTACACTCTTGAACCAGCTACACTTCAGGGAAGTCGTGGGCCTGGATTCCCTGACAGGTACAGCTGGTATGTCTGTGGAAGTGGGCAGGCCAGGAGTTGATGGGCTTGGCAACAGAGAAATACAAACGATAAAAGTTAAAAAGTCATTCTTACCAAGTAAAACAGCAAAGTAATACAGCTTTTTGTTTTAATAAGAACACCAAGCACGGTAAAGGTATGTTACATATACGCTGCTGGGGCACGCGGGAATTGAGGCCTGCAGCTCCTTTCGCAAGTGACAGATGACGCTTTACCATTCAAATGCCCATGGCAGAGGAAGGACGGCTGTGTGTGATATACTTGGGGAAAATATACAGCCTCATGAGGGCAGACGAAAGCATATAGAAGCGAGAGCGAGATTTTTGAACAGAAAATCTCAGGTTCACATTGCACCATGGCCGCCCTCTAGCAGTGGGAACTTAGAATATTACTCAACCCCTCCAAGCCCCTGTGTCCTCATCTTAAAAATAGGCTAATAAGCATTAGAGATGTGCATAAAGCACCTGATTCATGCTAGATGATAATAAATTAAATTGTTTTATCTTTGTTCTCATTTTTACTTTTTCTTGCCCATACCAGAGAGCAGAGTCTTGGCTTAGCCAGTTTGAATCTGTCCTGGAGGATTCTGGAATTCTGGGCTTTATGAAAACAAGAAGCTATGCCCTCTGGTGTACTTGGTAGTGGGTGGTAACCTGGCTTAGTGGTTAAATGCACAGATTTCTGAACCTGACTTTCTGGGTTTGAGTCCCAGCTCTGCCATATTTAAACTTGAGAAAGTAGGTTCACTGGGTCTCCGTTTCCCCTTCTGTAAAAAATAGGGATGAAATAACACCCCATAGGGTTGGAAGGATTAAATGTGGTAACACAACGCATTGCGCCTTGCATAGCTTTCTGACTCCAGGCTTTCTGCATCCTTGTCAGTCTGACCAGAACCTTCTGTGGGCATCACAGGCTACCCTGGGGCTTCTCAATCCCTGTTCCCATTGCAGAGGTTCTAACTGACTCGGTGCAGGCTAAAGGCATGAAAGACTTAAGCGGAGGCGCATGGCTGCCTAGGTCTCTGCTCTGTGGATCATATGGGCTCCACACCAATCACTTCTCTTTTTTTAAATTAATTAATTTATTTATGGCCACACCCCGCAGCATACAGAATGTCCGCAACCAGGGATCGAACCCATGCCCCCTGCATTGGAAGCGTGGAGTCTTAACCACTGGACCACCAGGGAAGTCCACCAATCACTTCTTCTCTGTGCATGTCTCCACCTCCACGGCAGTGGGAAAGGGGCTTTTAAATCTTATGAAGGAAGGATCCCTTCCTACTGGAACTGAGACTATGTGAATGCCCTCGGTGCCTGTGTGTTAGACACTCATTCTCAGAAGAAGCAGCTCATGGGCAACACCATGGAATCATCTGCCCCACAGAGTAGGGGCTCCCACTGAGTTTCATTCCAGAACCTTAAGGCTGAGACACAGAGAAGGCTTTTATCCTCCCTGCCTGAACTGCCCTGGACCACTTCAGAATGTGGCACATCCCCTAGGAGTATGTTCTGAGCAGACTTGGCTTCTGAGAGCAGGATTCTGTGACTTGCCACCTTTCAGGTAAGGGCAGTCTATTTCACCAGGCAGTGTCGTGGGCTGAACACTGACACCATCATCGGCTCAGTCGCCATGGGGCAGACCCCACACCTTGCAAAGGTCCTACAGCATGCCTGCCTGGCAGTGATGTCAGGGAAAGCTCACATGTGGTCAGTTAAGGAAGCCTAGAAGGCTTCTTCCTCATTACACTTTATCGCTGGAGGCTGCTCCATTTTTGCATTTCATCTGACAGCCCCCTATCTAGGGAGAGAAAGGCAGGACATTTAAAATCTGTTCATTTAATAAGATTTTAGCACAGTCTCAATCCCCTGCAAGTCATCTGTCACTAACAGTCTTCAGGTTTTTTTTCCAGGGAGGAAAGCACAATTGGTCACTTCAAATCTTGAAAAACACGCTTTACATCACAACTGGAGTCAAGTGTTAATTTGTCTTTCCATGTCTCCAAGTGACTTTTGTCCACTTGGCTACCTCGCTTCGGCCATTTTTCCGAAGACATCACGGGGGCTGCAGCACCACTGCCTGACCTATATGTTTCCTGAGCGCCCATTTCACCCTCGCCCTGGGTCTGCTGGTGTGGTTCACATACCACTGGTATACAGGAAAGCTAATTGTAGCCAACCTATAAGAGCACTTAAATGTTTCATGGGAATCAACTCATTTAATTTGGGAGATATTAGTCTATCACCAATGGCATTAAGGGGGAGAAATTAGAAATACACAAATGGGGGCTTCCCTGGTGATGAAGTAGTTAGGACTCCACACTCCCAATGCAGGGGAGTCCGGGTTCAATCCCTGGTTGGGGAACTAGATCCCACATGCACGCCACAACTAAGAGTCTGCATGCCACAACTAAGAAGCCCGCATGCTGCAACTAAATAGATCCCGAATGCCACAGCTAAGACCCGGCACAGCTAAAATAAATAAATACGTTTTAAAAAAATAGAAAGACACGAATGGATTTTTAAAAATGTGTTGCCCATTTATGTTAATGTGTAAGAGAAAAAGTGTAACTTGTACATTACAACTGTGATTTCAGAGCTATGAGATGATATTAAACTACTTTCTAAGTCAGTTTATTTAAGTAAAAGTGAGTTGACTTAAAGGAAAAATATTAAAATGATAGTAGGAAAAGCGTGTGAATTTGCACATTTATTTAACAGATACGTCCTTTGACCACCTAGTTAGTACATGGCAGGAGTTGCTCTGGACCCTGAGGATACACAGTGCACAAAGCAGTCAAAAATCCTGGACCTTCGAAACACCCAAGTAAGCACTTCACTAAAGTTATTCGAATGGCCAGGAAACGCTTGAAAAGAGGCTCAGCTTTACTAGACATCAGGGAAATGCAAATTAAATCCACAGTGAGCTGTTCTGAACATCCACCAGAATGGCTAAGAGAAAGAGAAAAAATAAAAGAAACAAGACACTACTAAGACTTGGCAGGAATGTAGAGCCATTGCAACTCCTGCGTATCGCTTATGGGAATGTAAATTGGTGCGGCCACTTTGGAAAACTGTTTGGCGGTATCTCTTAGTATCTCCTGCTAATTCTCCTAGCAGTCCACCCAGCAAAAACACACACATATGTTCACCAAAAGACACGGACAATATTTGGGAAATGAATGGGTCTCAGGAAATGCTAGTGGAATGAATGAAAACCTATCTGAACTGCTCTGTGCAGAGACAGGTGAGACAGTATCCCTGTCCTTGAGTAGCCCCAGAGTAGACTCTCTTCACTGAATGCACTTTTCCTAAGTGTGTACTGTGTCCTGGATTTCATACTAGGCACTAGGAATGCAGGGCTAAATCAGAGATGGGCCTAAACCCTCTCAGGAAACAACAGTTGCTTCCTCAGCAACCAGGAGATCTTGCCCTTTTGCACTTTGCTCAAGGAAATTTGGTTGAATGAATATCAATATGGACAGCCCTCATTTATATTCTGTAATGATTTTTTAATGTAATTATGTAGTCTGTCTCCACGAGAACAGGAACTTCCTCTGTCTTATTTCCTGCTGTGTCCCCCAGGACTAAAACAGTGCTTGCCCCGTAGCAGGGGCTCAGGGAGTATATGCTGGAGGCAAGGATGAATGGATGGGTGGGTAGATGGATGGATGCATGGATGGATGAGTAGGTGGGTAGGCAGATGGATGGATGCATGGATGGATGAATAGGTGGGCAGGCAGATAGATGGATGCATGGATGAATGGGTGGATGAGTGAGTGGGTAGGCAGATGGATGGATGCACAGATGGATGGTTGGTTGAGTAGGTGGGTGGATGAGTGAAGATGAACATAGATGGGAAGAGGTTACTAGTCTGTAGGTAAACTCTGCTTCCATTCGAGGTAGGGGCCTCACACCATGTAAGGAATATTCCACAAAGAGTCTGATAAACCTTACTCATCTCTGCCAAGGACACTCACCCCGGCAGTTTGAATTGTTACAATCAACCATGGACATTTTTTTTTTACTTAAGACATAGATTAATATTTCAGGAGAACATGGCTCTAATTTACAGCAAAGACTTTTGGTTTAATCAACACAAGAAAAGAAAAAAAAATAAAGAAGTCCATGAACACCATTGGCCCACTTAATGTCTTCCCATTGCACTCCTAGCTGAGTTTACCTCTTTGGCCTTTAATTATTTTATTCTCTTGCGTGGCCTTATCTCTGACACTTTAGGATGAAAATGTGATTTACCATTCAGAGGTTTCAGCAAAAATCACACTCCAGTCAGCAAACTGAGAGTCTGATAAAGGAACAGAGGGATGGAGCGAGGCTTTGAACGGATGTCTTTAAAGTGTTTTTAATTAAATCTGTGCTATTATTTAGGATGGTGGAGAATCATTTACATGCATTATAGGGTTTGTTTAGAATCTCAGTCGTGCTGTTCTTATAACTGCAGCATTAGTCATGGCACCTAAGGGCAGTGTGACAAGTTTGCTTCTTTATCGGGTATGTTGTGAGCAGCATCTACTGTGTATACCTGCTTTACACTAGTCATTAAGCTAACTTCTGTCGGGGGGGGGGTCACAAAGAAATACTTGGCAAAACTGCTACCCTATCATACCAAGAGCTGGATGACATTACCAGGTTGTAATTCAGCAGAAGAGAGGAGGGGGTTGAAGGAATGAACATTACTGAGTTTTTCTGGGCTGGGATCTGCTCCAGGTGCTTTGCCTGCATTCACTCTTTCAATCAGCACAGCAGGCCGCAAAGAAGAACCATTACCCCCATTTCTCAGATGGGAAACCTGAAGCTCGGAACATTGAAGTGGCTGGTCCTAAGCCACACTGCTCCTTAGTTGTGCTCTCTAAAAACCTGTATTCTTTCTGCTACAGCAGACTGCCTCCTGGAGAGGCTGAGAGGGCCACCATCCGTGAAGGCTGGCCTTACCCACAGCTGCGAATCACGTGGCCCAAGGTGCTAGTCAGAGGGGGGACAGGGCCCTAGGCTTTGTCAGCAAGCTTTCTCCAACCCCCAGACTACAGGACTCCCTATGAAAACTCTCTCACTTCTTAGGCTCTTCCTTCAAAGCATTTGTCACAATTTAAAATATATTGGGGGACTTCCCTGGCAGTCCGGCAGTTAAGACTTTGCCTTCCAATGCAGGGGGTGAGGGTTCGCTCCCTGGTCATGGAGCTGAGATCCCACATGCCTCACGGCCAAAAAAACCAAAACATAAAACAGAAGCAATATTGTAACAAATTCAATAAAGATTTTTTTAAAAATAAATAAATAAAATATATTGGTGTTCGTATGATTATTTGAAAAACACATGGGAGCTACAGCTCAAAAGACTCTACACTTAACCCTTGAATTAAGACTGACCATCTGAGAACCACACCGTACCCGGACTTAATCGCAGGGCCCCTCTCAGAACAGTTTTATCAATAGCGATCTCTCCTGAATACTCACTGTGTGCTGCGTCGAATTAAGCACCCTTTGTGCATTCTCTTATTTATCCTTACCACGACCTGTCTTACAGATGAAGAATACTGAGACTTAGGGAGTTTAATTTGCCCGAAGTCACACAGGTAGTCATTGGCAGAACCGGAAATCACACCTAAGCCTCTTCAAAGCCCTGTTGTTAATCTTACACTACACTATCTTTCTAGTTCTGTATTCTCATTGGAGTGTAGTACCTTGATGTTAAACTTTCAGGCCACGTTGAGTGTGTTATAAGAACCAGCCCCCCAAACTCATCAGATTAATAAACGTGATGCGGAGCCCAGTGGTCCCTACACCACCCACTGTCTCCTTTTGAGAACCCAAAAGAGAGATTTCTGTCTGGACTCAATGCAAGGAAGAACTCTGCTTCTCTTTGACAAAAGCTGTCCCTTCGTTTCATGGGCGTGGTACAGCAGTAGGACTCACTAGGTTTCCTCTGTGCATCGGCTTCCATAGAGTGTAGAAAAAACAGATGGCCCCTCTGCCGAAGCACATAGACCCTTTCAGGACACATTTAGGGCTAAACCACACATACTCCCTCCAAAGCTTCATCTTAACTTTCTGTCTTAGCCCAAGTCCCTAGAAAGCAAAGCCCAAGGTGAAAATGTATGTGTTTCTCCTTTACAATAAGGAGTGTAAGCCCAAGGAGGTGAGAGTGATGGAAAAGGGAGTGAGGCAGGAATGAGGGAGACCAATAAAGAGGGTGTGTTCCAGCCAAGACATGGAAACAACCTAAATGTGCCTCGACAGATGAATGGATAAATAAGTGGTACACGTGTACGATGGAATACTGCTCAGCCAAACAAAGAATGAAATAATGCCATTTGCAGCAACATGGTTGCAACTAGAGATTATCGTACTAAGTGAAGTCAGAAAGAGAAAGACAAATGCCATTTGATATCACTTATAAGTGGAATCTAAACTATGACACGAGTGAACCTGTCTATGAAGCAGAAACAGAATCACGGACCTAGAGAACAGAGTGGTGGTTGCCAAGAGGGAGGGAGTTGGGGGAGGGATGGAGTGGGAGACTGAGGTTAGCAGACGTGAGCTTTTATATATAGAATGAATAAACAACAAGGTTTTTTTTTTATAGTACAGAGAACTATATTCAATATCCTATGATAAACCATGATGGAAAAGAATATTTTTAAAAAGACTGTATATATCTGTATAACTGAATCACTTTGCTGTACAGCAGAAATTAACCCAGCATTGTAAATCAACTACACTTTAATTAAAAATATATTAAAACTGAAAAAAAAGAGGGCGTGTTACCAAGCTTAGACATCGCTTGTGATCAAGTTCAGCTGATGGCTCTTCCAAAGCAGTTATTAACTATGAATAATTAACTACTGTGTCTTAGGTGAGGAGAGAAAGGGAGAAAGTTTGTCCACAGGCACCTGTCTCCCATTTTCCCCAGGAGCATTCACTCCCCTCTATGTCTGGGTGTCATGAGTCCTGCCGTGCCTCATGGCTCGGAGATGCCTGGGGAGCCCACAGCAGGGTGAGGGCTGTTGGGTTGTGCCCTTGAGAATCCCATCACTGGGCAGCAGCTGGGCGGAGAGTTGCCACAATGGCAGCTGGAGCCAATGTGTGGCCGTGCCCTTCCCCGCCTCCCACAGAGAGATGGTGCCGAGACCTGAGGTGGACCAGACAGGTGTCTGATAGACTTTCCTTCCCACATCTTCCCCTCCGTGGCTTCTTCCTATTTCCTGACTTATTTTTTAACCTGTATAGATTTTATCCTCACAAGCCACATTCAGTCTTCTTTCGAATGGGTTGAGCGATAAATAAAAGTCTTTGCTGTGTGCTAATCCGGTCTCTCGGATAAGAGTCATATCCGGGCTTCCCTGGTGGCGCAGTGGTTGAGAGTCCGCCTGCCGATGCAGGGGACACGGGTTCGTAAACCGGTGCAGGAAGATCCCACATGCCGCGGAGCGGCTGGGCCCATGAGCCATGGCCGCTGAGCCTGTGCGTCCGGAGCCTGTGCTTTGCAACGGGAGAGGCTACAACAGTGAGAGGCCCGCGTACCGCAAACAAACAAACAAACAAAAAAAAAAAAAAAAAAAGAGTCATATCCTCCAGTCACCCCTTCTCGTTCATCCCCAAGGGTGGCTAAAGTGGGTGCTTGAGGCTAAATTGGTGCAACCACTAGTTGTCACCACTTCTCTACACAACTAGGTAGCCTTGAACTTGCATCTCATCCCAAGTGTAAGGCTTGGTTTCCTGAAGTGTTTCCTCTAAGTCTTGGTTATATTTGTTATTGGAAACCCCAAGAACCTGCAAGAACAGGATTCCTTGGAGTCCCCGACGCTGAGCACTTGATAAATGTTTTTGCACTAACCCAAATAATTAACAATGATTATGTAATAATAATAACCATTTATTGAGCATTTACTATATGCCCAACCCTGCCCTATAACTGGTTTATGTTGTTTAATTTTCACAGCACTCAGCTCCTACCATCTGTGGCTCAGTCATATAATCTGATGACAAAAATCAGATTTCTATGATGATGGATTTTGCTAGAAAAAAATTCATATACTATCTCTCTGACTCTGAAAATATCAAGCCAATATTGAGTCCTTGGAGAGTTTGCTGTTTCCAGATGCTTCTCTTTCTCCTGACTGCCTTGGTCTCAAGGTTTCCTTTTCACTGTGTGACTCACAGCCCATCTACCAACTGCACTGAAAACCATCTACCGGGACTCAGCAGTGAGGCAGCCTTTAATTACCTGATGTCTTCAAGGTTCCGAAAGTGTAATTAGTTTGATTGGACCTTGTAATTAAATGGTCAGCCAAGCACATGGGAGGATACCTTCTGCTTGGACATTCTCTTCTTTTTCTGGGCTGAGGCCCTGAGAACTGCATCACCACAAACAAAGACCCAGCAGGGTGCCAAGCTGCCCTAAGGCCTGGGATGCTGGGGCAGCATTTAGAGATGGAGGGGCTGGTCTTTTTGCCAGGCAGCTCTGCTCACTGGCAGAAGTGCCCTCGGTGTCGTGAGTGGTACAATCCCTCCGTCTCTAAATATTTCTCATGGAGTGTCTCTATCTGGCATGCCCAGGTGCCTGAAGTTCACCCCTTGCCTTGCATGGGTTACAGATACCTAAGACCCCTGTAAAAATATTCTCATTGAGGGGAGGGCAGGGGTTGGGTATCAGGGCATTTCATAGGGAGCTAGGAAGGAATTCAGGAATTCAGAGTTAGCTTATGATCCCCAAGGATTCTGAACATAAATATCTACTTCTTCAGTCACTCAGCATAAAAGGAAGGCATTTCTTCTCATTGCATATCAGAGGCTGGTCCCCAAATCAGCCTTACTGGTAATTATTTAAGGACACAGAAAATATCTGGGAATTGAGCAAACAAACCAAGCAGCTTATATACATACACGGATGACCACAGAAGAAAAGCATATTTGATGATACAAATGAACTTATTTACAAAACAGAAATAGACTCACAGACATAGAAAACAAACTTATGGTTACCAAAGGGGAAAGGCGGGGGCATAAATTAGTTTGGGATTAACATATACACACTACTATATATAAAATAGATAACCAACAAGGTCCTACTGTATAGCACAGGGAACTATATTCAATATCTTGTAATAACCTATGATGGAAAACAATCGGAAAAAGAACATACACACAAAATATATATATCTTTTTTCTGTATACCTGAAACTAACACAACATTGTAAGTCAACTATACTTCAATTTAAAAAAAGAGATTAGGAACCAAGATGGCGGAGTAGAAGGACGTGCTCTCACTCCCTCTTGCGAGAACACCAGAATCACAACTAACTGCTGGACAATCATAGAGAGAAAGACACTGGAACTCACCAAAAAAGATACCCCACATCCAAAGACAAAGGAGAAGCCACAATGAGACGCTAGGAGGGGTGCAATCACAGTAAAATCAAATCCCATAACTGCTGGGTGGGTGACTCACAGACTGGAGAACACTTATATCACAGAAGTCCACCCACTGGAGTGAAGGTTGTGAGCCCCACATCAAGTTCCCAATCTGGGGGCCTGGCAATGGGAGGAGGAATTCCTAGAGCATCAGACTTTGAAGGCTAGTGGGATTTGATTGCAGGACTTCGACAGGACTGGGAGAAACAGAGACTCCACTCTTGGAGCCCACACACAAAGTAGTGTGCGCATCAGGACCCAGAGGAAGGAGCAGTAACCCCAGGGGAGACAGAACCAGACATACCTGCTACTGTTGGAGGGTCTCCTGCAGAGGCGGGCAGTGGCTGTGGCTCACCGTGAGGACAAGGACACTGGCAGCAGAAGTTCTGGGAAATACTCCTTGGCATGAGTCCTCCCAGAGTCCGCCATTAGACCCACCAAGGAGCCCAGGTAGGCTCCAGTGTTGGGCTGCCTCAGGCCAAACAAACAACAGGGAGGGAACGCAGCCCCACCCATCAGCAGTCAACAGGATTAAAGTTTTACTGAGCTCTGCTCATAAGGGCAACAGTCAGCTCTACCCACCACCAGTCCCTCCCATGAGGGAACTTGCACAAGCCTCTTAGACAACCTCATCCACCAGAAGGCAGACAGCAGAAGCAAGAAGAACTGCAATCCTGCAGACTGTGGGGAAAGAAACCACATTCACAGGAAGATAGACAAGATGAAAAGGCAGAGGTCTAGGTACCAGATGAAGGAACAAGATAAAACCCCAGAAAAGCAACTAAATGAAGTGGAGATAGGCAACCTTCCAGAAAAAGAATTCAGAATAATGATAGTGAAGATGATCGAGGACCTCAGAAAGAGAATGGAGACAAAGATTGAGAAGATGCAAGAAATGTTTAACAAAGACCTAGAAGAATTACAGAACAAACAAACAGAGATGAACAATACAATAACTGAAATGAAAACTACACTAGAAGGAATCAATAGCAGAATAACTGAGGCAAAAGAACGGATAAGTGATCTGGAAGACTGAATGGTGGAATTCACTGCTGTGGAACAGAATAAAGAAAAAAGAATGAAAAGAAATGAAGACAGCCTAAGAGACCTCTGGGACAATATTAAACGTAACAACATTCGCATTATAGGGGTTCCAGAAAGAGAAGAGAGAGAGAAAGGACCTGGGAAAATATTTGAAGAGATTATAGTCGAAAACTTCCCTAACATGGGAAAGGAAATAGCCACCCAAGTCCAGGAAGCACAGTGAGTCCCATACAGGATAAACCCAAGGAGAAACACGCCAAGACACATAGTAATCAAACTGTCAAAAATTAAAGACAAAGAAAAATTATTGAAAGCAGCAAGGGAAAAATGACAAATAACATACAAGGGAACTCCCATAAGGTTAAAGCTGATTTCTCAGCAGAAACTCTACAAGCCAGAAGGAAGTGGCACGTTATACTTAAAGTGATGAAAGGGAAGATCCTAAAACCAAGATTACTCTACCCGGCAAGGATCTCATTCAGATTCGATGGAGAATCAAAAGTTTTACAGACAAGCAAAAGCTAAGAGAATTCAGCACCACCAAACCAGCTCTACAACAAATGGTAAAGGAACTTCTCTAAGTGGGACACACAAGAGGAGAAAAGGACCTATGAAAACAAACCCAAAACAATTAAGAAAATGGTCATAGAAAGTACATATCGATAATTACCTTAAACTTGAATGGATTAAATGCTCCAACCAAAAGACACAGGCTTGCTGAATGGATACAAAAACAAGACCCATCTCTATGCTGTCTACAAGAGACCCACTTCAGACCTAGGGACACATACAGACTGAAAGTGAGGGGATGGAAAAAGATATTCCATACAAATGGAAATCAAAAGAAAGCTAGAGTAGCAATACTCATATCAGATAAAATAGACTTTAAAATAAAGAATGTTACAAGAGACAAGGAAGGACACTACATAATGATAAAGGGATCAACCCAAGAAGAAGATATAACAATTATAAATATATATGTACCCAACATAGGAGCACCTCAATACATAAGGCAACTGCTAACAGGTATAAAAGAGGAAATTGACAGTGACATAATAATACTGGGGGACTTTAACACCTCACTTACACCAATGGACAGATCATCCCAAATGAAAATAAATAAGGAAACAGAAGCTTTAAATGACACCATAGACCAGATAGATTTAATTGATATTTATAGGACATTCTATCCAGAAACAGCAGATTACACTTTCTTCTCAAGTGCATATGAAACATTCTCCAGGATACATCACGTCCTGGGTCAAAAATCAAGCCACAGTAAATTTAAGAAAATTGAAATCATATCAAGCATCTTTCCTGACCACAACACTATGAGATTAGAAATGAATTACAGGGAAAAAATGTAAAAAACACAAACACATGGAGGCTAAACAGTACGTTACTAAATAACCAAGAGATCACTGAAGAAATCAAAGAGGAAATCAAAAAATACTTAGAGACAAATGACAGAGAAAACACGATGATCGAAAACCTATGGGATGCAGCAAAAGCAGTTCTGAGAGGGAAGTTTATAGCTATACAAGTCTACCTCAAGGAACAAGAAAAATCTCAAATAAACAATCTAACCTTACACCTAAAGGAACTACAGAAAGAAGAACAAACAAAACCCAAAATTAGCAGAAGGACAGAAACCATAAAGATCAGAGCAGAAATAAATGAAATAGAAACAAAGAAAACAATAGCAAGGATCAATAAAACTAAAAGCTGGTTCTTTGAGAAGATACACAAAATTGATAGACCATTAGCCAGACTCATCAAGAAAAAAAGGGAGAGGACTCAAATCAATAAAATTAGAAATGAAAAAGGAGAAGTTACAACAGACACCACAGAAATACAAAGCATCCTAAGAGACTACTACAAGCAACTCTACGCCAATAAAATGGACAACCTGGAAGAAATGGAAAAATTCTTAGAAAGGTATAACCTTCCAAGACTGAACCAGGAAGAAATAGAAAATATGAACAGACCAATCACAAGTAATGAAATTGAAACTGTGGTTAAAAATCTTCCAACAAACAAAAGCCCAGGACCAGATGGCTTCACAGGTGAATTCTATCACACATTTAGAGAAGAGCTAACACTCATCCTTCTCAAACGTTTCCAAAAATTTGCAGAGGAAGGAACACTCCCAAACTCATTATATGAGGCCACCATCACCCTGATACTAAAACCAGAAAAAGATACTACAAAAAAAGAAAATTACAGACCAATATCACTGATGAATATAGATGCAAAAATCCTCACCAGAATACTAGCAAACAGAATCCAACAACACTTTAAAAGGCTCACACACCATGATCAAGTGGGATTTATCCCAGGGATGCAAGGATTCTTCAATATACGTAAATCAATCAATGTGATAAACCATATTAACAAATTGAAGAAGAAAAGCCATATGATCATCTCAATAGATGCAGAAAAAGGTTTTGACAAAATTCAACACCAGTTTATCATAAAAACTCTCCAAATAGTGGGATAGAGGGAACCTACCTCAACCTGATAAAGGTCATATACGACAAACCCACAGCAAACATCATTCTCAATGCTGAAAAACTGAAAGGATTTCCTCTAAGATCAGGAACAAGACAAGGATGTCCACTCTCACAGTTATTATTCAACATAGTTTTGGAAGTCTTAGCCACGGCAATCAGAGAAGAAAAAGAAATAAAAGGAATACAAATTGGAAAAAAGAAGTAAAACTGTTACTGTTTGCAGATGACATGATACTATATATAGAGAATCGTAAAGATGCCACCAGAAAACTACTAGAGCTAATCAATGAATTTGGTAAAGTTGCAGGATACAAAATTAATGCACAGTAATCTCTTGCATTCCTATACACTAATGTTGAAAAATCTGAAAGAGAGATTAAGGAAACACTCCCATTTACCACAGCAACAAAAAGAATAAAATACCTAGGAATAAACCTACCTAGGGAGACAAAAGACCTGTATGCAGAAAACTATAAGACACTGATGAAAGAAATTAAAGATGATGCCAACAGATGGAGAGATATACCATGTTCCTGGATTGGAAGAATCAGTATTGTGAAAATGACTATACTACCTAAAGCAATCTACAGATTCAATGCAATCCCTATCAAACTACCAATGGCATTTTTTACGGAACTAGAACAAAAAATCTTAAAATTTGTGTGAAGACACAAAAGACCCCGAATAGCCAAAGCAGTCTTCAGGAATAAAAACAGAGCTGGAGGACTCAGACTCCCTGACTTCAGGCTATACTACAAAGCTACAGTAATCAAGACAGTATGGTACTGGCACAAAAACAGAATCATAAACCAATGGAACAAGATAGAAAGCCAAGAGATAAACCCACGCACCTATGGTCAACTAATCTATGGCAAAGGAGGCAAGGATATACAACGGAGAAAAGACAGTCTCTTCAGTAAGTGGTGCTGGGAGAACTGGACAACTACATATAAAAGAATGAAATTAGAACACTCCCTAACACCATACGCAAAAATAAACTCAAAATGGATTAGAGAACTAAATGTAAGACCGGACACTATAAAACTCTTAGAGGAAAACATAGGAAGAACACTCTTTGACATAAATCACAGCAAGATCTTTTTTGATCCACCTCCTGGAGTAACAGAAATAAAAACCAAAATAAACAAATGGGACCTAATGAAACTTAAAAGCTTTTGCACAGCAAAGGAAACCATAAACAGGGCAAAAAGACAACCCTCAGGATGGGAGAAATTATTTGCAAATGAAGCAACTGACAGAGGATTAATCTCCAAAATATCTAAACAGCTCATGCAGCTCAATATTAAGAAAATGAGCAACCCAATCCAAAAATGGGCAGAAGACCTAAATAGACATTTCTCCAAAGAAGACATACAGATGGCCAAGAAGCACATGAAAAGCTCAACATCACTAATTAACAGAGAAATGCAAATCAAAACTACAATGAGGTATCACCTCACACCAGTTAGAATGGGCATCATCAGAAAATCTACAAACAACAAATGCTGGAGAGGGTGTGGAGAAAAGGGAATCCTCTTGCACTGTTGGTGGGAATGTAAATTGATACAGCCACTATGGAGAACAGTATGGAGGTTCCTTAAAAAGCTAAAAATTGAATTACCATATGACCCAGCAATCCCACTACTGGGCATATACCCAGAGAAAACCATAACTCAAAAAGACACATGCACCCCAATGTTCATTGCAGCACTATTTACAATAGCCAGGTCATGGAAGCAACCTAAATGCCCATCGACAGACGAATGGATAAAGAAGACGTGGTACATATATACAATGGAATATTACTCAGCCATAAAAATCAATGCAATTGGGTCATTTGTAGAGACGTGGATGGATCTAGAGACTGTAGACTTACTTCTGCAGAGTGAAGTAAGTCAGAAAGAGAAAAACAAATATCATATATTAACGCATATATATGGAACCTAGAAAAATGGTACAGATGAACTGGTTTGCAGGACAGAAATTGAGATACAGATGTAGAGAACAAACGTATGGACACCAAGGGGGGAAAGTGGTGGGGAAGTGGGGATGGTGGTGTGATGAATTGGGCAATTGGGATTGACATGTATACACTGATGTGTATAAAACTGATGACTAATAAGGACCTGTTCTATTAAAAAAATAAAATAAAATTCATGAATTAAAAAAGAAAGAACGAAAAGCATATTTGAAAATTAGGAATACACTCCGATCTGTGAGGGAGAGAGAATCTTTCTAATAGATACAGGCAATCCCACCATGGAACCAAAGCAAACCAGTCAAGCAGGAGTCTGCAGTCGTGAATCTCGCATGTGGCTTGCGCTCAGATCATGTCGAACCGGGGAAAGTGTTCCTGAATCAGAGTCGGGGAGTGTGCTCTCTTTTTCTGCCTGCATTGGACTAGTGTTGTGTTGTTACTGCTGGTTTGGCTTTCATGTGGGTTTAGTGGGTTGGAGAAAATACTAAGGAAGCAAGGCCATCTGAAATCAGGAGACCCCCTGCCCACTCCATAAACTGCCTCTGATGAAATCACCTTACTTCTCAAGCATGTACTTTTCTCATTTGTTGAGCGCATAAACACCCATCCATTCATCCTCCCAGGGACTCTGAGGAGAATGTGGGATAATATGATGGGTACTCTGAAAATAATAAGGTTCATTAATGGAAGATGATGAGGGCCGTCACCATTCATTATGGTTATTAAGTATCTATTATTAATACAAATTAATCCTAAATCTCATGAGGAATGAGGTGCGTATAAATAAATAAATGAGATCTAAATGAATGGGTTTAAAGGCAGTCATGATAGTGACTGAGTACCAGCCTGGTTCCTCTCACTTCTACATGAGTGTTGGAGAGAGAGGAGACCCCCCGCCCCGACCCTGCTTAATGGAGTGAGTCTGTTGAGAAAGCTGGCCCTGCACTCAACACATCTGGTGAATGAGACACCTCCTCCCCAAAGCAACCCATCCCTCCTTCCCCGCCCCATCTTTCTTCTATTCTCTCTCTCTCCTTCTGACTAGCTAGCTCCCCTGAATTGCCATCCCTTCCTCCTTAGGCTAAGGGACTGAAGATGTGGTCCGGACAGGGGTGTTTGCAAGAGCCATCCCCATCCCTCTGACACTCTAACACCCTTTGCAAACCTGTAGGAGTGGGCCTCCCCTGCCCAGCCTGAGGGACACCCTGCAGCTCAATGCTTCGGGATGAAATGGAATGCTTCCAGAGGCCTCACCTCCTCTCCCAAGGCCCTCCAGCCTCCCACAGTGCCTACTTCCACTTGACCTGCAGGAACCCTTACCAGACACACTATTCAAATTCACATCCGACCATAGATTGTTCTTTCTTTCTTGAGTGGTAGCACCACCGCATTGCGGTTTAGAGCGGAGCCACTCAGTTTTAATGTGCAAGACCATCACCCGGAGATCTTGTTGGAATGCAGATTCTGATTCAGAGGGTCGGGGTGGGGTCTGAGATTGTAGTTTCCAACCAGCTCCCTGGGGACACCTGTGCTGCTATCAGGTGCTGCTGCCTAGGGATGGCTCACACTTCGCTCAGCGAGGCTTTCCAGCCAGGCTCTGGACACAGACTCCCTGTGAGACCTTGGGCAAGTTATTTAGCCTCTGTGGATCTGTAAAATGGGGAAAATAATACTACCACCTCCGAGAGTTGTTGGAAGAACTGATTAAGGCAACGCGTGCTGAGTTCTTAGCCCAGTGACTGGCACAGAGCAGATGAGAGAGGTCAGTACTCACTGTACCACTGATGCGTGGGGATCACAGGAAGATGAAGTAGGAGCTTTCTCTTAAGGGTGCCTTTCCCTGGGAAGACATTTCAGAGATTTTGAAGAGCACATCGTTCAGGCTTAGCACTGCCTGGAACCACGGCCAACTAATTCCATACCTCTGAATGCAAAGACCGTTAGCATTTTAGGAAAACAAGCCCCTATTAAACAGCGTTTAGTTCGTGGGGAAACCTGGCTTTGGGGAGATTGGGTAGCTCTCCAGCTACGTTGTGTGTGGCCAGCCTCACCCATTTAAATGTCTTTAGGTAGACGGGATTCTTGTTTGTTTGTTTATATAAAGTGGCCATAGGTTGCACATAGTAAGCAACCCTCCTGAAGATACTGAGGGCGTTCAGGGGTCAGAGCAACTGCGACTGGCGTCAGTGAAGGATTTGGGGCTGGGGTGGAGAGGTGGAGAGCAGTGTGGGGAGTAGGGTGTGGAGGGGTAGGAGCTGGCCTGGGTGGGCCAATCAGGGTGGGAGAAGTAGGAGAAGGAGGGCCAAGCGATGGAAGTAGGGTGCAGAATGGAGCCTAGAACCAAAAGACAACAGTGTGTTTGGAGAAGCAGGGATTATGAGTTGGGTAAGATGGGTGTGTTTGTTTCCTATTGTTATTGTACAAGTTGCCGCACACATAGTTTCAAACAACACAAATTTATCTTACAGTTTGGAGGTCAGATGTGTGAAATCGGGACTAAAATCACGGTGTTGGAAGGGCTGTGTTCTTTCTGGGAGCCCTAGGGGAGAATGGGGTTCCTTGCCCTTTCCAGCTTCTGGAGGCTGCCCACATTCTTCAGCTCATGGCCCCTTCCTCCTTCTTCAAAGTCAGCACTCACACCACACCAGCCTCTGCTTCCTCACATCACCTCTGACTCTTCTGCCTCTCGCTCACTTATAAGGACCCTTGAGATTACATGGGGTTTACCCAGATCATCCAGGCTAATTTCTCATCTCAAAATCCTTCACTTAATCACTTCTGAAGACCCCCTTTGCCAAGTAAGGGAACATAGTCACAGATTTCAGGGATTAGGGTAGAGACATCTTTGGGGGCCATTAGTCTGCCTACCAGTTGGGGGTGACTTAAATCCTGGGTGTCTGTCTCCCAGGCTTTTGTGAGAAATGCAACTTATTAAGGAAGTTCCTAAAAAAGAAAAAGAAAAGTTTATTCAAGAGTTTGGAACAAAGGGAAAAAGCTTTTCACGACCCAGCTATATTAGCAGGTTCATAAGGAGAACCTCCCCCTCACACAAGGACTGAGGACCAAGGTCATACATGGCATCCTGGTAGAGTCACCTTCATCAGGATCTCCAGGAAGAGCCACAGGAGAGGCAAGGCAGCCTGCAGTCCATGAGGACCTGGGAGAGCACTCGTCCTTGGCCTTCCCTCCCTCTCCTCAGCACCACCCTCCGCTTACCTCCTAAATTCAGAAACTCCCTTAGAGCCTCGATGTATGTAGGACAAATTCTCCTGTGTGCTTTTCCTTAACTCTCACACTATACCACACTCATAACTCTTCTGACACCAGATGTGGTGTTTTTTCTTTTCCACACCAAGCAATTTTGTCCAACACCAGCTGGGTGTCCTACAATTCAATTCAATTCTGACACTAACTGGAGTTAGCACGGATCCCAGAGATTAAGGGCTCAGTCACAGGAGATGGCTCCCACTTCAGGTGCCGATCTCAAGTAGTAGGTTCCCAGGTTACCCACCACTTCTGTCTAGCTCAGCTACAAATCGGGGGTTCCCACGAACCCTTCCTTGGAGTGGATCATTTGCTAGAACAGCTCACAGAATTCAGGGGAACATTTACATATGTGTATAAGTTTTATATAGTAAAACCTACAGATAAAGAACAGAGATGAACAGCCAGATGAAAAGATACATAGGGCGAGGTCTAGAAGGGTCCCAAACTCAGGACTGTCTGTCCCCATGAAATTGGGGTGTGTTCCCCTCCCAGTACATAGATGTGTTCACCACCCCGCAAGTTCCCCAAACCCCACTGGGATTTTTAGGGAGGTTTCATCATGTAGGCATGATAGATTACTAACTCTTTTTCCATTCCTCCTCCCCTCTCCCCTCTCCATAGAATAGCAGGTACGACTGAAAATTCCAAGCTTCCCATCATGGCTTGGCCCTTTTGGTGACTGTCCTCCATCCACCAAATGTCACCTCATTAGAACAAATGACACTTCTATCAAGCAGGAGATTCCAAGGGGGTTAGGAGTTTGGTGTCAGATGCTCCTGTCACTTAGGAAATCGCCAAGGTCTTAGGAGCTCTGTGTCAGGAACTGGGGTCAGAGACTACACGTTAGAACAAAAGGTTCTCCTAGCGCCCTTATTTACAAGGATTTTTAGGTCAGGAACCAGAAGTAGAGACCAATATTTTATTTACATATATATCTTATTATCTTACTCACACTCAAGCATAAGAATGAATGCTCTATGAAGTGATTTTAAGTCTGAGCATCTCCCCTGCTTCTGCCAAACCGCTAGAGAGGGAACCTCAGAGGCATGGCCTGGAAGAGCCAAGGCTCCAGGCTCCCCGCGCAGGACCTCAGCCTCTTCCACAGGAGGCAGGGCGCCTAGCACATGGCAGGCTGCATGAGTATTTATTGAATGGATGAATGAATGGGTGAATATAGTGTGCAGACTTTTCAATGGGATTAAATTATTTAATTAGGGATTCTCCTTTTATGTGTACTCCCTGAACACCTATAACATCTCACAGTTTACCATTATTACACGGGATTCAAAGAATCTTCGTTCCTCAAACCAAAACACAGTGGTGACCTACGTGGCCACTTTGCTGTTTCTGTCGTGGTGCGTGGTAGGATGGAATGCTGGGCATAGCCTTGGAGCACTTTCTACGTCCCAGCCCTGCACTTTGGGAACATGGCAGGAACAAGAGAAGGCTGTTAGGGGTTGAACTGGGTCCCTCCAAAACAGATGCTAAAGTCCTAACCTCCAATACCTCAGAATGTGACCTTATTTGCAAAGTTGTCGTGAATGGAATTAGTTAAGATGAGGTCATACTGGAGTAGAGTGGGCCCGCAAACCAATATGACTGGTGTCCTTATCAAAAGATGGCCATGTGAAGATGGAGGATTGGAGGGATACATCTGTGAGCCCAGGAGGGCCCGTGGCTACCCAACACCAGGCATGGAGCAGACCCTCCCTCAGAACCCTCAGAAGGACCAACCCTGCCGACACCTTGATCTCAGACTTCTAGCCCACAGAACTGTAAGACCAATAGTTCCTGGTCTTATAAGACCGGTGAGTGGTCCTTCATTGTAGCAGCCCTAGCAGCCTAATACAAAGGCCAACGCAGAATTGTGGACTTACACCTTCCCAGTCTTGTTTGAAGACTTTGTAAAACCTGGTCCTTGAACAGTGTAGCTTGGATAGAAGCCAGGATGAATGAGCCACACTTCTCTATGTTAATGTGGAAGCCCATTCGTATTTTCTGATATCTACAGTCAGACCCAAGCTTGGAACTAGCAGGTGCTTTGCACCCTATCAGTGCTCAGAAGTCCACGCTGAGTGACTACCCTGGGCTTGGAGCTGGTCAGAGCACGCCACTTCTCTCCAAAGCCAGGGAAGGTTGGTGCTGGCAGGATTTTGTGTTTCTTTGGGTGTTTTCTTTGGGGGGGGGTGTTGCAGGGGAAGTGGGGAAGGAGAAGAGATATTGCTGGAACCTAAACTGCTCCCAAAGCTTTGTATGAGACTAAAACCCAGGTGTGAAAATTCCACATGGCAAATCTCCCTAACAGACTGCTCTTAAGACCTTGGATGTGCTAATGGATTTAAAACCACAACTGTGCCCTAAAGATTTCCACAAATTCTTCCAAACTTAATGGCAAACAAAGAACCCAATTTCTTTGCTGTGGAATTCCAAGCTGAGACAACCTGTTCACACGTTTTCCCTGGAGGTCCCTGTGAAATGCAAATAGGCCTCTCTACAGAAACCTCTCTGCAGGCGGGAACAGGTGATCCGCTTGTGGCAGGGATGGATCTTTTCTGGTGCAACCATGTGATGCTCACAGCCAAGGCCCACTGACAGTCTGTAATTATAATCAGGCACTCCAGAGGCCACCAGAGCAAGATCAGTGTGGGAAGCCCACACGGTGGAGCCTCTGTGCTGGAGATTCAGCCTCTCCGTTTGGAAAGCACACACGTCTCGGCTATTCTGCCAGAGAGCTGACAGATACACACCAGGTGGGCATGTGGCCGAAGGTGAGACAGGTTAGCCATGTGGCACCTGGTTTACAGAGCCAACACCTGAGGAAATCTTGGCGAGATTTGAGATGTAGGACATGCTGGCTGACTTGTCCTGTGCTGTGTCTTTGGAGATGGAAACACTTAACCAATCCTGTTCAAGGTCAGCTCAATTTTCCAAAGGGGCAGAATTTCTTATTTGAATTATTCAGAGGAGTTTTATTCACTCACACCGAGATATATATCAACTAAACTATAATTATGTTTCTCTAAAGATATCCACTGAGATGCCTCCTTTTTTTTTTTTTTTAACTTGCAAGGAGAAGTCAGACTCTGTATTTCTGGACAACCAGCCTCGATATTCTGACTGGCAGGATGAAAAAGTAATTTTCTTCAAATACATTATTGAATAGTTAGCTGCGTCTCAGCAACCTGTTTAATATACTGGGGTCCCCTTCAAAGAGCCTATGATTCATTCTCATCTTTGCCAAGAGATAACATTCAAAAGCACCTGATGACAGGAAACAGGAGTTCTGGGCTCCAGCCCTGCCGCTAACAAGCTCTTTCACCTTGAACGAGTCCCTGATATTCTCTGGGCCCGAAGGCTGGTCGAAGGCTCCAGAGGACCCTCCCATCTGCTCTTCTGCAGCTCCTCACAGACATCCATTCTTCCCTCTCTACCTGAAGGCAGGAGCCTGAGGGCTCCCTAGGATGGGGTCTGTCCTCCTTGACACAGTGTGAATCTTTGCCACCCACCTCTCCTTCTTGGCATATCTCTCCGTATAGTGCTCACTGGGATTCCAGGTCTTTTAAGCGCTCCCCTCACCTTATTTTAGAAAGGTCATGGGCACTTGGTACCCAGGATTTGGTCCCTATCATGGCTGAAAGGCTGTGTGCCCAGTAACAGAGGAAGAGGCCTCAGCGGAGAGCAGAGAGGGCTTGGCAGAACATGACAGCTGTTCACCTATCCATTCATGCTTTCACTCATGCGATCTACATTTACCAAGAACCCGGAGACAGACGTGGTCCTTGCCCTCGTGGATCTCAGAGTCAAGGACTGGCCTCACCAATGAGATAGCCGCGAGCCACGTGTGACCGTCAAACCCTTGAAATGTGGCTAGTCTGAGCTGAGATGTGCTGTTAGTGTGACATGCACAATGGATGGCAAAGACTTCATAAGAAAAACGTGATGTACAATATCTAAGTTTTAATATTGATTACATGTTGAAATGACAAATGGATGTATCAGATTAAATAGAGCATAGTATTAAAGTTAATTCACTGTAGCTCCTGGAATATGCTGGATTACATATGTGCCTTGAGTGTTGAGCGGGACTTGGGAGGGTGGAGGTGGGCGGGGATGGTGTGGGCTGGCACAGAATAGCCTGGGTGGTGTGGTGGGGAGAGAGGCAGCACAGGAGGGCTGGGCACGTCCTGGACCACATGCGGGGAGGGCAGAGAGCTCATGCCAGGAATAATGGAAGTGGTTGACGGTAATGAGGGGCAGGCAAACACCAACCATAACCCCTACTTTTCTTAAGCACTCACTATGTCAGATGCTGTTCTAAGTGTTTTATAGGTACTAAGTCATATAAATGCAGTACTCATGAGGTAGTTACTATTGTCATCATTTCCATTTTATAGATGAGGAAACTGAGGCATAGAGAGGGGGTGTGGCTTGCTTGTCCTGTCACATTTTGCTCTCCCACAGCCAGAAAGTAGTCAAATGAGAATTTGAACCCACAAGGCCTGATCCCAGAGCGTCAGCATTGAACATGCTACAGCCCCTCTCTAGGGTCGGGCTGAGGGGTGAGCACCTTGTGGGGAATGGGCACCTCCACAGGTTTGAGGCAGCACAGAGCCCAGTCTGAGGAGACAGGAAGGCTCCTGGGGGCAAGGAGTTCGGGGGAGAAGAGCAGAGACTGATGGTCCCATGACACCTGCACTGCCAGGTCCTCTGCCCACCCTGTCACGAGCTGTCTCCTCACCCTCTGTGCTCCAGCCACAGGGCCACCGCCTGCACTATTCCCCCTGCCTTGAACATTCTTACCCCATTGGTCCCCTCACCTGCCTCCTTTCCTTCACCATCACTTCTGGTCTCCATAACTAGGTAAACCTCCCAATTATGGGCTCATATGGCACCTGGTACCTCCCCTTCATAGTATTTCTTTCAGATATAATGTTACATTTATTTATGCGAGCGTTTTGTTTTCTGCCTATTCCCTTAGGGAAGGAGCTGCGTCTATTTTTCCTCACTTTTTATACTCAACACCTAGAATAATTCCTGACCCGTAACTGCTATCAATAAATATCCATTGAATACATAATCAAAGCTTACTGCAACATGGGTGTTCTATCCATTGCACAAATAAAGAAACTGGCACTCAGCAAGTGTAAGAAACTTGCCCCAGGTCCAAGTCCAGGTAAGAGGGCAGAGGGGAAATTTCCACCGAGCTGGCTCACTCCAAAACCACCGCCTCTCAGTGGGACTGCAAGGATGTGCTGATGCTCCCAGGATGGGCATCAAAGCCAGAGGCTGCGGGGAGGACTGAGCAATAGGCATGGACCCTTCCCTGGCCAGAGTCATACTGGGACTCACCCATATCTGACAACTTTTACCCTCCTTCCTTTACCCCATGAGGCTCCCACCTTCCAGAGCTCTCCATGTCTGCTGAGCTTTTGCAATCCTTCCTCTTGTGCTGCCAACCTGATGAGGTTGCCAGGATTCCAAGTGTTTGTTTGTTTGTTTGTTTTTGGCGATATGCGGGCCTCTCACCATTGTGGCCTCTCCCGTCGCGGAGCACAGGCTCCGGACGCGCGGGCTCAGCGGCCATGGCTCACGGGACCAGCCGCTCTGCGTCATGCGGGATCCTCCCGGACCGAGGCGCGAACCTGTGTCCCCTGCATCGGCAGGCGGACTCTCAACCACTGCGCCACCAGGGAGGCCCGATTCCAACTGTTTGACACATATATGGGCTCATCCCGATGACCATGCTCCAGCTTCCTGAGCTGGACTCTTGTCACCCTTTACTTTCTTTTTTTTTTTTAAAAAAAAAAAAACCAGACATTTATTTTTCACAGTTCTAGAGGCTGGACTCCAAGATTAGGGTTGTCACCCTTTTCTAGAGGAACCAATTCCACTGTTGCTGGCTTTTACTGTAATCATTCATTCGTTCAGTAATTGTCAAGTGGCCATCATTTCCCTTAAACCATACCTCGAGAAGCTCACAGTCTTTTGCGGGAGGGGGTTGCACCCACAGGATGAGATTGTAAAAACCTCAACCCCATCCTGAAGTGACTCCATTTCAACCCCCTTTCTCAAGCCGAGCAATCGGCTTGGTCTTTGTGCAGCTGATTACGATCAGGGAAACAGCACCAGAGGAGAAATAGTCTCTTTCCTAACTGTCTAATTGAAGACATGTGCTTCCCGGCCTGTAAAAATATTGAACTCACTCTGTACATGGTTGCTTACAAAGTGCAACAGGCAGGCCGTGCCTCCGAGGCTCAGATCGGAGGCCCAGGGCCCTGACAGATGTCAGCTGTTCAGGAAATTCAGGAGGAAAATGTCTGCATATGAATTCCATGGCATGTCCCGGAAACCAAAACCAGGGAGGAGTGAAAAAGCTGGGCAGGCTTGAGAGGCTTTTTGTTTTGGGGGGCAAGGGAGTCCTAATGCTTATTGGGGAAGCTGGGAGAAATGAGTGATCAGAGGCAGGAAAGCTTTAGGGTCGGCGGGGAGGGATGCGGGCAGTGGGGGGGTGGGAGACGGTGGCATATGGTGGACAGTGGGAAACACTGGCGGAAATCTTCCTGTTTTGTTCACTGTAGCATTCCCAGTGCCCAGAAGTGCCTGGGACATAGTGGGCGCTCAATCAACCTGTGTTGAATGAACTGAATGAATCTCACACCATGTGTCTTCTGAGATTTTTTGTTGCAGGTGATGTTCATAGGTGCCCAACAGGAAAATAAAATAAATGAGGTCAGAAAATTCGGCAAACTGACTATTCTATCTGCCACGTTAGCATATTAAGTTCTCTGAGGCAGAGGTTCTCAAACTTAGCCCATCTGAATCACCTGGAGGGCCTGCTGAAACACAAGCTGCCAGGCCCCACCTCCAGAGTTTCTGTTCAGTGGGTCTGGGGTGGGGCCTGAGAATTTGCATGTCTAGCAAGTTCCTCAACGTCTTAGCTCAGGCTGCTATAACAAAATACCACAGACCAGCAGTTTAGACAACAGGAATTTATTTTCTCACAGTTCTGGAGTCTGGGAAGCCCCAGATCAAGGTTCCTGCAGATACGATTGCTGGTGAAGGCCCACTCCCTGGGCTGCAGATGGCTGCCTTCTCCCTGTCTCTCGTGACAGAAAGAAAAGGAGGGGACTCTGGTCTTTCTTCCTCTTCTAATAAGGGCACTAATCCCACCATGGGGGCCCCACCTGCATGACCTCATCGAAACCTAATTATCTCCCATAGACCTCACCTACAAACATCATCACATTGGGGGTTAGGCCTTCAACATATGCATTTTGAGGGGATACAAACATTCAGTTCATAGTACTAGGTGATGCTGATGCTGCTGGTCCAGGGACCACACTCTGAGAACCACAGTTCTGAGTCACCTTGCAAAAAGAAATCTGTTTTACTGTGTTCAGTAAAACTTTTCCAAAATATTCTTGTCTCTGGAAGCCACTGTTCATGGTACATCTTGCAGGACAGTGTTTTACAAAACCCAGTTGGGAAAGAAGCCTGAAAGGGTCTGCAGAGAACATTTTCCTGAGCGATGGCTAGTGAGGGGCCACATATCCATTGGCTGGTCCTGTCCCGCCTACTCACTCCTACAGGACACAGAGCCCTTGGAATGCAGAGTCCCTACTTCACTGAGAGCAGGATTTGTGCTCTAACCTCTGGCTCGCACGTCAACTCAGGCAACCCTAACTCTGTGGGGCTTTGCAGAATTTGCCAATTAGCCCAAGCCTGGGCAAGAGAAGCTTTGGCCTGGATGAGAGACCAATTGAAGTGCACTTTTTCACTAAGTGGAAATGAGGCCCATTAGTAAGGCCTGAAAGTTAAGGGATCTTCCCAGGGTGTCCTGCTGGGGGGTGGTGGGAAGGACAAAACCAGCTGGTCCAGTGAGTTGGTTATGTAGGCGAAAATCATAGAATGGTGCCAGAGTACCAGGTAAATCATTGTTGCCTAATAACAGTGTGTCTTCTCTCCCCATGGATGAGTGTAGATCCGGGGTGCTAGAAATTCTTGATTTACACTCTCCAAGCACAAATCACGAGAACAGTTTTTCAGGATGGTTTTGAAGATTTGTCCGAATGTTCCTCAACCAAATTGCAAATGGGGGTGGTCTGTTTGACTCAGACTACCTTTCATATTTCCTGCTCCCCTGTGCTCTGCTGCCCTGAGTCAGCTGTTGCTTTTTAAAAATTTTTTTTATTTTAACATCTTTATTGGAGTATAATTACTTTACAATGGTGTGTTAGCTTCTGCTTTATAACAACGTGAATCATCTGTATGTATACATATATCCCCATATCTCTTCCCTCTTGCGTCTCCTGCCCTCCCACTCTCCCTGTCCCACCCCTCTAGGTGGTCACAAAGCACCTAGCTGATCTCCCTGTGCTATGTGGCTGCTTCCCACTAGCTATCTATTTTACGTTTGGTAGTGTATATATGTCCATGCCACTCTCTTTGTCCCAGCTTACCCTTCCCCTCCCCGTATCCTCAAGCCCATTCTCTAGTATGTCTGCATCTTTATTCCCATCTTGCCCCTAGGTTCTTCACGACCTTTTTTTTTCTTAAATTCCATATATATGTGTTAGCATACGGTATTTGTCTTTCTCTTTCTGACTTACTTCACTCTGTATGACAGACTCTAGGTCCATCCACCTTACTACAAATAACTCAATTTCGTTTCTTTTTATGGCTGAGTAATATTCCATTGTATATATGTGCCACATCTTCTTTATCCATTCATCTGTCGATTGCCTTTTGACAGGAGGCCCAGCGGGTGCTTTCTGAGCTGTCATAAACACTTACTGCTGAAAACCCACTGAACTTCTCCCTGCCGGTTCAGAAGTGCAGGCAACCTCCTGGGGAAATCTTAAATAGATTTGCAAATAAGAGTGGCATCTTTGCTCTGGCATGTGGTTGATCTTGGCACCAACCAAGACTTCATCTTTCTAATGTTCCAAAACAGTGGCCTGAGGGCAGATGGCCTTGCAAGTCCTCAGTGAGAACCCAGTTTGCAGGCTTTCTGTCCTCCTGGTTCAATAGCTCTCCATTTCAGGAGCTCTCCAGGTCAGTTTTGACCTACCCTGCAGGAGCTTATGTAGCTTATGTGTCCATTGTCATCTGAATCTAACATTTGATGAGGCTGTTGCAATAAAGAAAAGCTTTCCAGAACACAAGGCACTAAAATAAAATAACACACTCCTTAGCGTGGTGTACAAGTTTCTCAGGATCCCAGCCCCACTGCTCTCCACTAGCCTCGCCACTGGCCTCACACATCTGACAGGATGATGGTTGGAATGTATCCTTCTATCATGCATAGAATTCATCTCTCTTTATTGCTTTATCAAATTTTTCATTTTGCTCTAATCTCATCTCTCTTCCAATTCACTAACGCTTTTGTCAGCTTTCTCGATTTTTTGTTTGCTTGTTTCAACAACAATATCTTTTATTTCTGACATTTCTCTTTGGTTCTTTTTCAAACCTGCCTTCCCCTAACCCCTTTCCAATTGCTCCATTTTCTCTGGTTCCTGGAACGTGAGTTTTGATGCTTTTTCTCACACACGCGAAGGATTGTTCCCTCTTTGTTTTATCAGTGTTTACTCTGAGCTCATCTCCGGCAGGAATTGTCCTGCTCATGCCCTAGGTTGTGGGCACATGTCTGTCCAGAGGTTTTGAGTATGTCTTTGATAAAGGCCTAAAGACTTCAAGGATACATTTTTTGTAAAAATATCTATTTATTTATTTATTTTTATTTTTGGCTGCGTCGGGTCTTAGTTGCGGCATGCAGGATCTTTCGTTGCGGCTCGAGGGCTCTTTCTTGTGGCACATGGGCTTCTCTATAGTTGTGGCGCGCAGGCTCCAGAGCACGTGGTCTCAGTAGGTACGGCGCGCAGGCTTAGTTGCCCCACGGCACGTGGGATCCTAATTCCCTGACCAGGGATCCAACCTGCGTCCCTTGCATTGGAAGGCGGATTCTTAACCAATGGACACCAGGGAACTCCCAAGGTTGCATTTTTATAGTGTCTGAGTTCTGGATTTCCACACCATGTGGGCTGTTTACACTTGGAGCCAATGCGCATGCTTAGAGCAGGCTTGGGTGTGTAACATCTCAGAGGAGACACGTGTCAGAGAGGTTGGCTGGCTTCCTCCCAGCATCCTTAGGTTGATGTCAGTGGTTGTCCCAAGACCCAGGCTTCAGACAGTCCCAGGCTTTATGCAGACATGCCAACTCGAGTTTTCTTTGCACAGGGGACCTGAGACATTCCTCATTTTCGTGGGCTTCGAAACCATGGCTGATAGCCTGAGCCTTTCTAACTCTCTTATTTTTGTTTTATTTTGTTATTGTTCTTATTATAGTTTGTGCAGCATCTCAATGTATTTGGAAAAGGAAAAGAGTTTCCAGGTTTGTTCAGGTTGAAAATATGCTCTAAGCATTGGGGGTGCTTTATTTTAGCTCATTTCACACAGTAACCCTACGATGTAGATACTATTATTATCCTCACTGTACAGATGGAATTGAGGATTAGGAAGCTTTACGTATCTTCCCAAAGTCCAGAACATAATTCCCCAGAGATTCCTAAAGCAGATGTGACACCCAACCCGTGACCCCCAGGCTTGACCTGAGTGGACCCCCCACCCCCTCCTTGGCCGCCCTGCTCACCACACTCTGTGGCTGCCTTCAGCCCCAGGGCAGCCCCTCATTCTGTCTGCCCCCCACTCATACCAAAGCTTTCCCACCCTTCCCCTGCTACATTTGGCCCGCTCCCCCTGCTGAAATGCTTTCCATCTTGCAACAGCCTGTCCCACACACACTTTCTCAGCCTTTCCCCTCTCTAGTACGTATTATAAGTTCTGAGTAGGAGCGAGGGTGAAGAGGTGAGAGTGGACAAGAGAAGCATCATCAGAACTTGGCAGTAACTTAGCTGGAGGGAGGGGCAGAGGGAGGAAGTTGAAAGCAATGCCCAGTGTCCCAGCTTGGATGACAGATTGGATGAAGGAGCATTTGCTGAGGCAGGGAACACAGAACAGGGAGCAGACAGGGCTGGAGCACGGGGCTGTAGAGCTCAATATTGGACATGGTGAGTTTGAAGTGCCTGTGGCACATCTAGTGGACCATTCAGGGGCAATTTGACATGTGAGTCCATCGCTCAGAAGATAAGTATCTGCTCAAGATCCTGATTTGGCAGTCTGTATGCAAAGCTGAGCCAGTGGCTGTGTATGGAATGGAAAGAAGAGAGGCCAAGCGGGGAAGCCCACCATGGGGTTGTGGTTCACTTAACATCCAATAGCAACGCCTTGAGGTTAGAAACCATGTCGTTTCTTTCCCTGTATTTTCTAATAATTTTCTGCCCAAGACAGAACTGGTCCTCCTGCTTTACAGGGTTGCAGTGAGGATTAAATAGTACAAGGGAGAGGAAAAGCTGCTCTGACATTGAGAAGCTTGTTCCAAGATTGATTGTTGCTATGACGACCATCCTCCTGCAGCCCCCAAACGCCCATAAGTCCTGTTGCCTACAGAAGAAAAACTGTTCAAGTCCTTGGGCCTCAGTTCCAAGCTATCCTTGCAGCCTCATCTGCCACTCCTCACCTTGCCCAAACCAACGTGACCCCTCCAAGCTCTGTGTCTGTGCTCCTTCCCTCCTCCCAGTGCAATCAGACGCCCGCCCCCTCCACGGCATCACCCTGGTGCCTTGCACAAATCTGTGGACGTGAGTCACAACTATTACAAGCTTTTCTGTCAATTCTGTGTCTGAACTGGAAGCTCCATGAGTTCCAGGTGGAGGTGCCTTCTTTTCTTCAAAAAGCAGGATATGCAGTTAGTAAATGTCTATAGGAGTGAATGAATGTCTATAGGAGTGAGTGAATGAGTGAATCTCCATTTGCCCCAAACCTACTAGCTTCTTTGCCAATTGAAAGGACAGATGAATGAGGGAATAAAAGGTTTCTGCTCCATTTTCCTGGAATTTTTCCTTGCCATCTATTCCTAATGAAATCTTTTTTTTTTTTTTTAAACATCTTTATTGGGGTATAATTGCTTTACAATGGTGTGTTAGTTTCTGCTTTACAACAAAGTGAATCAGCTATACATATACATATGTTCCCATATGTCTTCCCTCTTGCGTCTCCCTCCCTCCCACTCTCCCCATCCCACCCTTCCAGGCTGTCACAAAGCACCGAGCTAATATCCCTGTGCCTTGCGGCTGCTTCCCCCCAGCTATCTATCTTACTACGTTTGTTAGTGTGTATATGTCCATGACTCTCTCTCGCCCTGTCAAAACTCACCCTTCCCCCTCCCCATATCCTTAAGTCCGTTCTCCAGTAGGTCTGCGTCTTTATTCCTATCTTACCCCTAGGTTCTTCATGACATTTTTTTCCCTTAAATTCCATATATATGTGTTAGCATACGGTATTTGTCTTTTTCTTTCTGACTTACTTCACTCTGTATGACAGATTCTAGGTCTATCCATCTCATTACAAATAGCTCAATTTCATTTCTTTTTAAGGCTGAGTAATATTCCATTGTGTATATGTGCCACATCTTCTTTATCCATTCATCCGATGATGGGCGCTTAGGTTGTTTCCATGTCCTGGCTATTGTAAATAGAGCTGCAATGAACATTTTGGTACATGACTCTCTTTGAATTTTGGTTTTCTCAGGGTATATGCCAAGTAGTGGGATTGCTGGGTCATATGGTAATTCTATTTGTAGTTTTTTAAGGAACCTCCATACTGTTCTCCACAGTGGCTGAACCAATTCACATTCCCACCAGCAGTGCAAGAGTGTCCCCTTTTCTCCACACCCTCTCCAGCATTTATTGTTTCTTGATTTTTTGATGATGGCCATTCTGACTGGTGTGAGATGATATCTCATTGTAGTTTTAATTTGCATTTCTCTAATGATTAATGATGTTGAGCATTCTTTCATGTGTTTGTTGGCATTCTGTATATCTTCTTTGGAGAAATGTCTATTTAGGTCTTCGGCCCATTTTTGGATGGGGTTGTTTGTTTTTTTGTTATTGAGCTGCATGAGCTGCTTGTAAATTTTGGAGATTAATCCTTTGTCAGTTGCTTCATTTGCAAATGTTTTCTCCCATTCTGAGGGTTGTCTTTTGGTCTTGGTTATGGTTTCCTTTGCTGTGCAAAAGCTTTGAAGTTTCATTAGGTCCCATTTGTTTATTTTTGTTTTTATTTCCATTACTCTAGGAGGTGGGTCAGAAAGGATCTTGCTGTGATTTATGTCATAGAGTGTTCTTCCTATGTTTTCTTCTAAGAGTTTGATAGTTTCTGGCCTTACATTTAGGTCTTTAATCCATTTTGAGCTTATTTTTGTGTATGGTGTTAGGGAGTGATCTAATCTCATACTTTTACATGTACCTGTCCAGTTTTCCCAGCACCATTTATTGAAGAGGCTGTCCTTTCTCCACTGTACATTCCTGCCTCCTTTATCAAAGATAAGGTGTCCATATGTGCGTGGGTTTATCTCTGGGCTTTCTATCCTGTTCCACTGATCTGTCTTTCTGTTTTTGTGCCAGTACCATACTGTCTTGATTACTGTTGCTTTGTAATATAGTCTGAAGTCAGGGAGCCTTATTCCTCCAGCTCCTTTTTTCGTTCTAAAGATTGCTTTGGCTATTCGGGGTCTTTTGTGTTTCCATACAAATTGCGAAATTTTTTGTTCTAGTTCTGTGAAAAATGCCAGTGGTAGTTTGATAGGGATTGCATTGAATCTGTAGATTGCTTTGGGTAGTAGAGTCATTTTCACAATGTTGATTCTTCCCATCCAAGAACATGGTATATCTCTCCATCTATTTGTATCATCTTTAATTTCTTTCATCAGTGTCTTATAATTTTCTGCATACAGGTCTTTCGTATCCTTAGGTAGGTTTATTCCTAGATATTTTATTCTTTTTGTTGCAATGGTAAATGGGAGTGTTTTCTTGATTTCACTTTCAGATTTTTCATCATTAGTATATAGGAATGCCAGAGATTTCTGTGCATTAATTTTGTATCCTGCTACTTTACCAAATTCATTGATTAGCTCTAGTAGTTTTCTGGTAGCATCTTTAGGATTCTCTATGTATAGTATCATGTCATCTGCAAACAGTGACAGCTTTACTTCTTCTTTTCCGATTTGGATTCCTTTTATTTCCTTTTCTTCTCTGATTGCTGTGGCTAAAACTTCCAAAACTATGTTGAATAAGAGTGGTGAGAGTGGGCAACCTTGTCTTGTTCCTGATCTTAGTGGAAATGCTTTCAGTTTTTCACCATTGAGGATGATGTTTGCTGTGGGCTTGTCATATATGGCTTTTATTATGTTTAGGAAAGTTCCCTCTATGCCTACTTTCTGGAGGGTTTTTATCATAAATGGGTGTTGAATTTTGTCAAAAGCTTTCTCTGCATCTATTGAGATGATCATATGGTTTTTCTCCTTCAATTTGTTAATATAGTTTATCACATTGATAGATTTGCGTATATTGAAGAATCCTTGCATTCCTGGAATAAACCCCACTTGATCATGGTGTATGATCCTTTTAATGTGCTGTTGGATTCTGTTTGCTAGTATTTTGTTGAGGATTTTTGCATCTATGTTCATCAGTGATATTGGCCTGTAGTTTTCTTTCTTTGTGACATCCTTGTCTGGTTTTGGTATCAAGGTGATGGTGGCTTCGTAGAAGGAATTTGGGAGTGTTCCTCCCTCTGCTATATTTTGGAAGAGTTTGAGAAGGATAGGTGTTAGCTCTTCTCTAAACGTTTGATAGAATTCACCTGTGAAGCCATCTGGTCCTGGGCTTTTGTTTGTTGGAAGGTTTTTAATCACAGTTTCAATTTCAGTGCTTGTGATTGGTCTGTTCATATTTTCTATTTCTTCCTGATTCAGTCTTGGCAGGTTGTGCATTTCTAAGAATTTGTCCATTTCTTCCAGATTGTCCATTTTATTGGCATAGAGTTGCTTGTAGTAATCTCTCATGATTTTTTTTATTTCTGCAGTGTCAGTTGTTACTTCTCCTTTTTCATTTCTAATTCTATTGATTTGAGTCTTCTCCCTTTTTTTCTTGATGAGTCTGGCTAGTGGTTTATCTATTTTGTTTATCTTCTCAAAGAACCAGCTTTTAGTTTTATTGATCTTTGCTATTGTTTCCTTCATTTCTTTTTCATTTATTTCTGATCTGATTTTTATGATTTCTTTCCTTCTGCTAGCTTTGGGGTTTTTTTGTTCTTCTTTCTCTAATTGCTTGAGGTGCAAGGTTAGGTTGTTTATTCGAGATGTTTCCTGCTTCTTAAGGTGGGCTTGTATTGCTATAAACTTCCCCCTTAGAACTGCTTTTGCTGCATCCCATAGGTTTTGGGTCGTTGTGTCTCCATTGTCATTTGTTTCTAGGTATTTTTTTATTTCCTCTTTGATTTCTTCAGTGATCACTTCATTATTAAGTAGTGTATTGTTTAGCCTCCATGTGTTTGTATTTTTTACAGATCTTTTCCTGTAATTGATATCTAGTCTCATGGCGTTGTGGTCGGAAAAGATACTTGATACAATTTCAGTTTTCTTAAATTTACCAAGGCTTGATTTGTGACCCAAGATATGATCTATCCTGGAGAATGTTCCATGAGCACTTGAGAAAAATGTGTATTCTGTTGTTTTTGGATGGAGTGTCCTATAAACATCAATTAAGTCCATCTTGTTTAATGTATCATTTAAAGCTTGTGTTTCCTTATTTATTTTCATTTTGGATGATCTGTCCATGGGTGAAAGTGGGGTGTTAAAGTCCCCTACTATGAATGTGTTACTGTCGATCTCCCCTTTTATGGTTGTTAGTATTTGCCTTATGTATTGAGGTGCTCCTATGTTGGGTGCATAAATATTTACAATTGTTATATCTTCTTCTTGGATCGATCCCTTGATCATTATGTAGTGTCCTTCTTTGTCCCTTTTAATAGTCCTTATTTTAAAGTCTATTTTGTCTGATATGAGAATTGCTACTCCAGCTTTCTTTTGGTTTCCATTTGCATGGAATATCTTTTTCCATCCCCTTACTTTCAGTCTGTACGTGTCTCTAGTTCTGAAGTGGGTCTCTTGTAGACAGCATATATAAGGGTCTTGTTTTTGTATCCATTCAGCCAATCTGTGTCTTTTGGTGGGAGCATTTAGTCCATTTACATTTAAGGTAATTATTGATATGTATGTTCCTATTTCCATTTTATATATTGTTTTGGGTTCGCTACTATAGGTCATTTCCTTCTCTTGTGTTTCGTGTCTAGAGAAGTTCCTTTAGCATTTGTTGTAAAGCTGGTTTGGTGGTGCTGAACTCTCTCAGCTTTTGCTTGTCTGTAAAGGTTTTAATTTCTCCATCAAATGTGAATGAGATCCTTGCTGGGTAGAGTAGTCTTGGTTTCAGGCTATTCTCCTTCATCACTTTCAGTATGTCCTGCCACTCCCTTCTGGCTTGTAGGGTTTCTGCTGAGAGATCAGCTGTTAACCTTATGGGGATTCCCTTGTGTGTTATTTGTTGTTTTTCCCTTGCTGCTTTTAATATGCTTTCTTTGTATTTAATTTTTGACAGTTTGATTAATATGTGTCTTGGCGTGTTTCTCCTTGTATTTATCCTGTATGGGACCCTCTGTGCTTCCTGGACTTGATTAACTATTTCCTTTCCCATATTAGGGAAGTTTTCAACTATAATCTCTTCAAATATTTTCTCAGTCCCTTTCTTTCTTTCTTCTTCTTCTGGAACCCCTATAATTCGAATGTTGGTGCGTTTCATGTTGTCCCAGAGGTCTCTGAGACTGTCCTCAGTTCTTTTCATTCTTTTTTCTTTATTCTGCTCTGCAGTAGTTATTTCCACTACTTTATCTTCCAGGTCACTTATCCGTTCTTCTGCCTCAGTTATTCTGCTATTGATCCTATCTAGAGTGATTTTAATTTCATTTATTGCATTGTTCATCGTTGCTTGTTTCATCTTTAGTTCTTGTAGGTCCTTGTTAACTGTTTCTTGCATTTTGTCCATTCTACTTCCAAGATTTCGGATCATCCTTACTATCATTATTCTGAATTCTTTTTCAGGTAGATTGCCTATTTCCTCTTCATTTGTTAGGTCTGGTGGGTTTTTATCTTGCTCCTTCATCTGCTGTGTGTTTTTCTGTCTTCTCATTTTGCTTATCTTACTGTGTTTGGGGTCTCCTTTTTGCAGGCTGCAGGTTCGTAGTTCCCGTTGTTTTTGATGTCTGTCTCCAGTGGCTAAGGTTGTTTCAGTGGGTTGTGTAGGCTTCCTGGTGGAGGGGACTAGTGCCTGTGTTGTGCTGGATGAGGCTGGATCTTGTCTCTCTAGTGGGCAGGTTCACGTCTGGTGGTGTGTTTTGGGGTGTCTCTGGCCTTATTATGATTTTAGGCAGCCTCTCTGCTAATGGGTGGGGTTGTGTTCCTGTTTTGCTAGTTGTTTGGCATAGGTTGTCCAGCACTGTGGCTTGCTGGTCGTTGAGTGAAGCTGGGTGCTGGTGTTAAGATGGAGGTCTCTGGGAGATTTCCGCTGTTTAATATTATGTGGAGCTGGGAGGTCTCTTGTTGACCAGTGACCTGAAGTTGGCTCTCCTACCTCAGAGGCAGAGCCCTGACTCCTGGCTGGAGCACCAAGAGCCTTTCATCCACACGGCTCAGAATAAAAGGGAGAAAAAGTAGAGAGAATTAGTAGAAGTATGAGGAAAGAAAGAAGGAAAGGAGGAAAGGAAGGAAGGAAGAAAGAAGCAAAGAAGGAAAGAAAGGAGGGAGGGAGGGAGGAAGGAAGGAAGGAAGGAGGGAAAGAAGGAAAAAAAGACAGAAAGAAAGATGATACAGTAAAAATAAAATAAAGTATAATATAGTTATTGAATTAAAAAATATTTAGAAAAAAAAAAAGGGACGGATAGAACCTTAGGACAAATGTTGGAAGCAAAGCCATACAGAGAAAATCTTACACAGAAGCATACACATACACCTTCACAAAAAGTGGTAAAGGGGGATAAATCATAAATCCTGCTCCCTGAGACCACCTCCTCAATTTGGGGTGATTCGTTGTCTAAAGGAGGGAGGGAAGGAAGGAAAGAAAGAACGAAGGTAAAGTATAATAAAGTTATTACAATTAAACTTAATTATTAAGAAAAAGAATTTTTAAAAAAAAGTCATGGACGGATAGAGCCCTAGGACAAATGGTGGAAGTTAGAGTATACAGACTAGATGTCACACAGGAGCATACACGTACACCTTCACAAAAAGAGGAAAAGGGAAAAAAATCATAGATTTCGCTCCTAAATTCCACCTCTTCAGTTTGGGATCATTCCTTGTCTATTCAGGTATTCCACAGATGCAGGGTATATCAAGTTGATTGTGGAGCTTTAATCCGCTGCTTCTGTGGCTGCTGGGAGAGATTTCCCTTTCTCTTCTTTGTTTTCACAGCTCACAGGAGCTCAGCTTTGGATTTGGCCCTGCCTCTGCGTGTAGGTCGCTGGAGGGCGTCTGTTTTTTCGCTCAGACAGGACGGGGTTAAAGGAGCCGCTGATTCGGGGCCTCCGGCTCACTCAGGCCGGGGGTTGGGGGATGGGGGAAGGAGGGGCACTGCGTGCGGGGCCGGCCTGCGGCGGCAGAGGCAGCGTGACGTTGCGGCAGAGGCCGGCGTGACGTTGCACCAGCCTGAGGCCCGCCGTGCGCTGTCCCGGGGAAGTTGTCCCTGGATCCCGGGAACCTGGCCGTGGCGGGCTGCACAGGCTCCGCGGAAGAGGGGTGTGGAGAGTGACCTGTGCTCGCACACAGGCCCCTTGGTGGCGGCAGCAGCAGCCTTAGCGTCTCCCGCCCGTCTCTGGGGTCCGCGGTTTTAGCCGCGGCTCGCGCCCGTCTCGGGGGCTCGCGCCCTCAGCCGCGGCTCGCGCCCGTCTCTGGGGTTTGCGCTTTCAGCCGCGGCTCGCGCCCGTCTCGGGGGCTCGCGCCCTCAGCCGCGGCTCGCGCCCGTCTCTGGGGTTCGCGCTTTTAGCCGCGGCTCGCGCCCGTCTCTGGAGTTCCTTTAAGCAGCGCTCTTAGACCCCTCTCCTCGCGCACCAGGAGACAAAGAGGGAAGAAAAAGTCTCTTGCCTCTTCGGCCGGTGCAGGCTTTTCCCCGAACTCCCTCCCGGCTAGTCGTGGTGCACTAACCCCTTCAGGCTATGTTCAAGCCGCCAACCCCAGTCCTCTCCCTGAGCTCCGTCCAAAACCAAAACCCTAGCCTCAGCTCGCAGCCCCGCCCGCCCCGGTGGGTGAGCAGCAAGCCTCTCGGGTTGGTGAGTGCTGGTCGGCACCGATCTTCTGTGCAGGAATCTCCCCGCTTTGCCCTCCGCACCCGTCGCTGTGCACTACTCCGCGGTCCCGAAACTCCCCCCTCTGCCTCCCGCAGTCTCCGCCCGCGGAGGGGCTTCCTAGTGTGTGGAAACTTTTCCTCCTTCACAGCTCCCTCCCACTGGTGCAGGTGCCGTCCTTATTCTTTTGTCTCTGTTTTTTCTTTTGCCCTACCCAGTTACGTGGGGAGTTTCTTGCCTTTTGGGAGGTCTGAGGTCTTCTGCCAGCCTTCAGTAGGAGTTCTGTAGGAGTTGTTCCACGTGTGGATGTATTTCTGGTGTATCCGTGGGGAGGAAGGCGATCTCCGCGTCTTACTCTTCCGCCATCTTCAAGGTCCCCCCTAATGAAATCTTAACAGTTTTAGCCACCCTAAATGCCACCTTCTCCCAACCAGAAGTCTGGATCTCACAGTGCTTTGCACCTTGTCTGTAAGACTTATCTCAATTCCAATTGCATCTGAGTCTTCTGTGTCTTTGATACCTAACCACCACCACCATGCCCTGCCCCAGATTGAAAATCTTGCAGGCAAAGCATGTATCTGATAAGTGCTGCATCCCAAGCAGCCCTTAGTACATTCCCTCGCACATTGGTTCATAGGTAAATGTATCTCACATTGAATAACTGCATTCAAAAATACCTGACTCCCTAGGAAAACCAACTCAGAACTTCCAGTGTGGCCCATTCAAGGACATTTGGACCAACTTGTGGGCAGCCTGATCTCCTCCCCTCTCATGGGAGGCTTCCCCAGTCTCCAAGTCAACCCTGCAGTACCAGCCTGCTCCCAACTCAGACCTCCTTGGCATTGTCCCTGCCATCCACCCTTTTGGGCAGATATCCAGCGTTTGTCCCTGGGCCTCGGTCTCTGATTCACTCCCCAGCTAAACAGCAGCTGCCACCAGACACCGTGGGAAAACACCTGTAGGTTTCCAGAGGGCAAAGTGTCTTTGGTCCAGCTGAGGGCTTGGGCATTGTCTCTGGGGTTGGCATTGGACATGTCTGGTGCCAGCTGGGTTCCCCAGGGATTCATGCACACTCAGGAATGAAAGTTCCTCTCCCCCCCCAGGAAAGGTCACTTTGCCTAATTTCCTCCTTTCATGGTGGAGCCATTGCCTGACACAGTTATCTTTGCTGCCTCCTGGCTTGATCATTTTTCAGTTACCGTTTGTCCCTGCAGAGGGTTAAGGAGGGTCTCTTTCTCATCATAGATCCACATATATGAAACCCTAACTAGGCGTTTCCTTTAGCTGCCTTCACAGATTACTTGGTGCAGGAAGTCTGCAGGAGTAAGCCCAGTCTGACTGATAGCCTCTGTTTGGACGCCGAGTTAGGAGCTCACTGGGGAAGCTCCCAACCTTTACTACCTCTAGGTCAGCTCAGGCTGCCCCCCACTCCCAGAAGGCCCTACCTTCTGACCTCGGAAAATATAAATCTTGCCATCTTTTGTGACCCATGTTAAAATAAGATAAAAACGTACCCCCCTTCCAAATTGCCATATTAAAATAAGATAGAACGTATCCCCCTTCCAAATTGCCAGGATTTTCTATTTTTTTAAATACTCACTGTGGTAAAGGTACAGCACACGAGCAGTCTCACACTGTGTGGCAGGAGTATAAATAAGCACAAATTATTGCAGGAAAAAACTGGATGATGTATTGTCAAGAGCCTTCAAAAATACCTCCAACGTTTGATCCAGTAATTCCATTCCAGGAATCTCTTCCAAGGATATGATCAGAAATGCAGAGAAATATTTGTGCAAAAAGAAATGCATTGTGGTACCATTTATAATTGCTGGTACACAATGAATACCTGGGAATAAGGGAATAATGAAGTATAAAATATAGTATAGTATCATGTAGTGTATCCATATTATACAGCCATGTAAAATGAAGATAGTAAAGGCATTTTAATACTGATGTTAAGTGAGATAAGCAAACTTTCAAGTTGTATGTACAGTGTGTTCCAAATAGACCTTTCCCAACTCTTGTTTCATGGGATGCTTATAGGAATGCTATAAATAGAAAAGTTCCGTTTTCCCAAAAGGTTGAAAAATTGTTACAGGTGTATACTTTGAGGCTGCTGGGAAACTTGGATAGGCTAATGACATGGGAAATGAAAAAACAAAAACCAAGGCTTCACTGTTTTTTAAGGTGGGACATCATCACAAGGGCTGCTGTTCATGGAGCACATTTCAGAAAAGCTGGGGGATGTGGGGATGCCTAGGAGAAGATTGTAACGTTGACAGGGATTGCTACTCCTGTAAAGCTACGGACTTATTTTGCTTCCTCCTTGGAATTTTTTTGTATCGTCCTACAAAAATGCTGTAAGTGTTGTGAAAGAAAGCGGGCCAGAGAACCAGCCTCCATCCAGCTACGGCAGATGCAGAGTGATGTAGAGTCAGCCAGTGCATGGATTCAACATGGCAGCCAGGCCCGAGAGGGAGGCCACTGGAAGAGTGGTGATGGTGGCCTGGGCAGGGGAGCCCCCCAGTGCTGCCTGATTGTGTTCTGCCTGTATTTCAAAGGGCATGAGGTGTGGACAGGGTCACGGCACTGCCATCTGTCCGCTCTCCACCCTGGGACTGGTCAGAGGTTTCCTGATGCCTCAGAGACCATCCCCAGGATGTTCTGACTGGCCATCCGTGATTGCAAACCCCAAGTCCAGCGTGCATTGGGTCTCCTTGGATTAGATGCTCCCTCATTCAGAGCTCTCCTTAGTTCCCCACTCTTTCATCACCCCTAGACTGTGTCTTCAGATCGTCTTTTGTGCCACACCTACACCCCTAAGTCAGCCTCACCTGGGTCAGAGACCCACCCCAAGATCCCTGTACCCAGCCCAGTGTCTGGTCTCAGGCATCAAGCAGGAGGTGGGTGTAAATAGAGTTAGGACCTCTAGTGAGATGTATCAGGTACTGAGCTGTACACTCAGTGAAGTGTAACAGGATTTTGGAGACATCTGCCTGGACCCCTCCTGCTTACCTTCCAAGGGCCCCTAAAATATTCATCAGGCTTTATCAGGTTAATGGATTTCAAAAGAAGCAATTTTCTGAGACATGAGACAGAACCGTATAAAAAGAACATTAAGGGGAAAAAATCTTATTCCAGAATGAAAGGGAAAATATCATTTAGCATCCCTTTCGTGTTATCTATTCATGAGAAACAGCACATTTAACCCAGAGCGGGGTGTAGGGAGGACTTTGATGTCCTCACTTGGGGTCACCTTCATGCAGAACTCATCTGTCTGCTTGCCACAGATGGCAGGGGCAATGGAGACAAGAGGACGCAGATGAGAGACACTTCCGAGGTGGACTCCACAGGGTACAGAGGGATTTGAGGGAGAGGGAGTGGGGAGGAGAGAGAGCCTAATGCGACTTCCAAGACACTTGCTTAGGGGGCCGGAGGGAGGGGGCTCCCATCCCCAGCCTTGTCACCTTTTATGCTTCCTATCGCTTTTCCCAAGACATGCCATATTGGTTTCTATTTTGCATGATGCTGTGGGAGTTGAGCATCTTGAGGTCAGGAATTGTGACTTTATCCTGGCCCCCAATGTCTCTACCCACCCATTAAGGTTAGATTTTCATTCCCAGGCCTGAGACCAGAAATCACAGGTGCAAAAGTTGTGAGGGGACATGTGAGGGGACATGAGTGATTCCAGCCAGGAGGACCCACTTGTTGTTCTTCTCTAGCTCCCCAGGCACTCTAAGGAAGGATAAAACTGAGTCCTCTTGGGCAGACTGTCTGTCTCAGAATTTATTTTGCTTGGGTTGAAGGGAGGGTGAGACTACAACAGCTCCTCAGACAAGCCTTAATCTAGAGACAAAGGAATTGCAGGGGGGGAGGTTCCTATTCTGAAACTCATTCTTCTTCCTTTTCCCATGGTCATTGCTTTCTCCTTGATCCTTTCTAACTCCTAATTTTTTCCTCTTCTATTTTCTTCTTTCTCTTTCCCTTCCTCTGCCCCTTCTCTATCTTCTTCATTTCTACTTCCAATCTAGCATCCTTCTTTTTATAGCTCCATCCATCCCAGAGCTTAGAAAAACAATTTTAATTTTACTCTCTCTCTATTGAAAAACTAAGAAAAATTTGATACAGCGCAAATTTAAGCGGACACCTCCACCTGTCCACCAAGAACTTGCCAGCCTAGAGAGCTGGTAATTATGTGACCAAGATAATCTGCCGATAGCCAAATATTTGCCTGATAATTAGCTTCTCAGGTGTTTCTCTACTCCATGGTTTGCCCCATCGCGTTTGATTTGAGTTTCTATAACCTCAGTGCATATCAACCATTATGTTCATTGAGTTCTTTGCAATAAACATTGTTGATCTAAAGGTCGCTTCTCCCTCTTTCATAATTAGAATAACAGTCTGTTTGATGTTTCACTGCATATTCAATTTTAAGTGTTGCTTCTCTTTCTTTCTGCTAGATTTGTGACAAAGAATGGCATTACTATGTCATCAATGTGGAGTTTCCTGTGGTTACCTTATACATGGATGGAGCAACGTATGAACCATACCTGGTGACCAACGATTGGCCCATTCATCCGTCTCACATAGCCATGCAACTTACGGTCGGCGCTTGTTGGCAAGGTAACCCTAAGTCCAGACCTTCTCCCTGACCCATCTGTGTACAGTCCATGAAAGATACTGACAGAGAAAAGGGCAAAGCAAGTGGTATGAGAATCAGCCAGGAAAATTTTCTATCCCTTACTAATAAAACAGGACTTATAAAAATAAGGATGAATCCAGGCACTACGCTTGTATAATAATAAAGCACTTGGCTTGAGACCAGATTTTGATTTGAGATAAACATGAGAATTTCAGGTTGCCTCTGAGTCGCTAATGCCTTTTATTGTTCTGGAACCTTATCCGGTTTCAAACTGGGGCTGTGTGGGGCTGAATGTGGAATCTTATAACAGAATTGCCAGTTGGCTCTGTTGATTGCTACACGGGTCAGGAGCCAAGGATCTCTCTTTATTCCCAATCAAATTGTCCAAGACCCCGACCCTCTATACCGGGAGTTCACAAATATGTGGGACGGAGGGAGCGGGTGGATTGCGCATAGGTTCAAAGTCACGAGGGGCCACCCTCAAGTTCTGCTAAGCTCTGAGCCCCTTCCCTGCTCCCCAGGGATGGAGGCTCCTTGTTGCCTTCTCGCTTGAAGGTCTCTGCTCCCTCCTCATTTCCTCTGCTGCTGCCCCTCCTCCAGTCCCTGCACCCAGACTGATCTCTTTGGAGGCGGGAAAACCAGCCCTCTGAACACGCAGGCAGCCTCTCTATTCCCCACTCAGATTTGCTGGCATCTTTGTCTTTGCCCCCTTAGCAGCTGGGGTGTTTTGAAGTACCAATGGGAGAGCAGAGGGGAAGTAAAATGCTCCCCAAATAAGCAGGTTACACTCTGAGATGACTCGAACTCGTGTTGATGGATTCTTTGAAAGTTACTAAGATCTGTGGCCTTGACCATTCGCCATGGGGGCTTAGGGGAAAGGTGGGTTATGGTATAAGAGTAAGTCTTCTGAGGGCTGGCTCCCTCTAGGGGAGACATAGGCCCCTCCGCACTGGGACGAAGAGTGAGTCCTGGGCAGCCCCATGCAAGAGAAGATGACAAGAAGGGCAAATGGTGCAGCCCTGGGAGCACTAGAGACACAAAGTCCGGGAAGGAAACAAAGCAGGAATGAGGCAACAGAAGAGAGTATATATTTTTTAATTGGAGTATAGTTGATTTACAATGTTGGGTTAGTTTCAGGTGTACAGCAAAGTGATTCAGAGATATATGTGTGTGTGTATATATATTCTTTTTCAGATTCTTTTCCCTTATAGGTTATAACAAACTATTGAGTATAGTTTCCTCTGCTATACAGTAGGTCCTTGTTGTTTATCTATTTTATATATAGTAGTGTGTATATGTTAATCCCAACCTCCTAATTTATCCCTCTCCCCACTTTCCCCTTTGGTAACCATAAGTCTGTTTTCTATGTCTGTGAGTCTATTTCTGTTTTTTGTGTATAAGTTCATTTGTATCTTTTGTTTTTAGGTTCCACGTATAAGCCAATCATATGATATTTGTCTTTCTCTGTCTGGCTTACTTCACTTAGTGTGATAATCTCTAGGTCCATCCACATTGCTGCAAATGGCATTATTTCATTCTTTTTTATGCCTGAGTGAGAGAGTGTGTTTTTGAGCAGAAGTCACCTACTTGAAGTCTGACGTACATCACGTGATAGTAGAAAGCTTCTCAGACGTTTCAGTAGAATGTGATAGGAGCTTCCTCAGTATTGCAGAGTTCCCCAGGATAACAGGAAAGGAAGACTGTGTCATCTGGCAAGAGTCCATGAAACTAATTAGTATAGCAAGGCACTGATCTAGAGGTTGCGTAAGAATCATTAGTCACTAAACACAGCTGTGCTGGAGCGATGGCCCTCTTGTGTGGCTCAGTGCCCCAGCTGGATACCCCCAGTCAGCCCGTGGATATTCCGGAACATAGCTTGGATGCTGCCCATAAGATAAGGGGGCCCCAGTCATGTCCTCACCATGAACCTTACCACTACTCTTCCCTAGAGGCCCTCAGGGACCACATCTGGATCCCTGTCACCCCAGCCTGCAATGGAAACCTGCCCCGAACTCTAACAAGGCCAGATGAAACCACTTTTTCCCAGTTACATGCCAACTGGGCAGACCAGCCCCACCAAAATAAAGTGATTTTATAAAGAATTAAGATGATCTCTTTGGATCAGTTAGAATAGGCTAAGTTGTGCTGTAGTGACAGTCAAGCCCCAGTTCTCAGTTATTTAAAACAATTCTCACTTCGTATTCACTGCAGAAGAGAGGGGGCTCCTCTCTGCTTTTCCCAAGCAGACAGAGTGGCCACACTGCTGCACGCTGAGAAAGAAGAAAAAGAAAGCATGATGGATGGTGCACAAGCCCTTAAAGCTTCTGCCTACAAGTGACACCAATCATTTTTACTCACACATTATTGGCCAAAGCAAGTCATATGGCCACACCTAACTCCAACAAAGCCTGGAAGTGAAATCTACAATATGTCTGGAAGAAAAACTGGAAATATTGTATGAACGACACTGATGAACACTGTGGTCTGTCCACTTAGTCAGCGATGGTCGTTTGACTGCCCTTCCCACATTAAAAATACAGCCACTCTTCTCTAAATGAGACAACCTCTAAGTCCCACCTGTTACTGGCTCCAAGCTCAATGCACAGGTTCTCTGAGTGATTCCTGATGAAATTTTCATTGGGTTGAGATGCATAGGAGGCTCTATATCTGGCCCAGATGCGGCTCCACTTGATCTGGAGACCTATACACTAAGAAGAAGAAGTATTTGCTACCACCACAGCCATCACCCCCTCCATACGTGCACACACACACACACACACACACACACACACACACACACACACACACTATACAACAGTGGAATGAAGCAGAATAACCAAAAAACATTTCCACTACGTAAGAGGAATAGTTAGAGAAACACAGCAGTCTTTGGTCCACAGCAATTCTGAAATCCCTCTGGGCAGATGCTGTAAGGGCCCCTGCCCTAGGGGTGGGACATGTTCTTTGTGATCCTTGACTCCATTCTCTGGGAGTTGATTCCTTCCTCAATATCCACCTAGGCCACATCTGAAGATGACATTGTCACTCCATAAATAGAAGTTCTAATATTATACTCGATGACAATTTATTTAAAAGCTATACCACAAAAGTGCTTTTCAAACCAAAGTATACGTTCATTTTAAAAGAATGTGGGAGAGGGACTTCCCTGGTGGCAAAGTAGTTAAGAATCCACCTGCCAAAACAGAGGACACGGTTTTGAGCCCTGGTCCAGGAAGATCCCACGTGCCGCGGAGCAACTAAGCCTGTGCACCACAACTACTGAGCCTGGGCTCTAGAGCCCATGTGCCACAACTACTGAGCCCATGTGCCACAACTACTGAAGCCCACGTGCCTAGAGCCTGTGCTCCACAACAAGAGAAGCCACTGCAATGAGAAGCCCGCACACCACAACAAAGAGTAGCCCTCGCTCGCCGCAACTAGAGAAAGCCCGCATGCAGCAATGAAGACCCAATGCAGCCAAAAGAAAGAAAGAAAGAAAGAAAGATTTTTTAAAAATGCTTTAAAAGAGTGTGGGAGAAAGAACGGTCACTAGGGTGTTTGAGTATTTCTGTCCTCTTCCCAGATAGATGCTAGGACCACTCTTCTTGGAGTAAAGTGTGGCCATGTGATTTGCTTTGGCCAATTAAATGTGAGTGGAAGTGCCTTATGTCATTTCCTGGAGGAAACTTTAAGAGCCAGTGTTGCAAGGAGGCCCTTTATGTACATGGATGTTTACAGTCCTCTGAGAAAGCACTAGTAAGTCCCCACTTGTGGATAAAAAAACTGAGGGTCTGAGAGGTGAGGTAGCTTACCCAAGGCCACCCCGTCAGATGTGCCCAACCTCAACTCTTCAAAGCCTGCTCGCCTTCCATGTGGCTTGCTGCCACTGTTGCTGACTGGCCACCTTGTTGATGTGATTATGTGTTTGGGAAAATGCAGGAACTGATGTGTATTGATACAAATGCTGTAAACCCTTTCCTTTCTGAGATATCTGACAACTCTGGAATCAAAACGCCACAGAAACTCTGTATTCTCTTGGCTAATCTCTTGCTGTATACTCCTTCAACTGATCCTCTACAGAACAAGAAAAAAGAGTTTAGGCTTAGGAGTCATACAAAATTGAGTTTGAGTCAAATTCCAGCCCTGCCACTTACTAGCTGTGTGGATCCAGCAGAATCCCTAACTTCCTTGAACTCCTACTTTCTCACCTATTTTTTTCTTTTTAATCTAGAGTAATATCTACTCCTTATTATAAGGATTAGGTGATGGGTCCATGGAGTGTGCTTGGCATGTTTCAGTTGAATGAATGTGTAAATTTGAAAACATCTGCTGGTCGCCTCGTCCACCTCCTTCTCTGCTCCTTGCACCTAAACCCAATATGGCAGATTGTCGGCAAGACCTTGGTACACTCTGGCCTCTGGGATGCCATCTTCCCCGTGGCTCCCTGCATGCACTGACCTTCTCCCTTTCCCCAGGATTAATGCTCACATTCAGACCCTGCCCTCCCAGGTCCATCTATAGGTGCTGGAAGATGGGGCTGATGGTATAGGAGAGAACCTGATCATCCAGGCCTCTGGGCATGGAGAAGATCTGAGTATCTTCTCTGACGGGAATGATAATCTATTGGTGAATTTTCAGCATAGGAGAAAAATCCTTTAAAATCTCTAAAATTGGGCTTTATTGGATGAGAAAGAGTTCGCTAGGAAGATAAAGACGGCAACAGCATATAGCATGGCAGAGAAGCTTGACGTCAGCACGCCCAGGGTGCCCTATCACTGGAACGTGCATGGACCAGAATGAGTTGAGAGGAGGCTGAGATTAGGAGTTGAGACCAGACCATAGGGCGCCATCTTGCCTTGTTAGGAGGTTGGATTCTCTGTTTGTCTTGGAAGGAGACACCGAAAGGTCTTTCAACAGGACATGGCACTGTGAAGTTGATGGCCTATAACACAGTCTTTATCTCGGCGTGTTTCTAAACCTTCCGAAGTCCACTTATATACACGCTATAAGCCCGCTGTGTGAATGAACCCCTTTGGGCCTGTAATCGTGGGGAGTTTTTCAAGTACTTTTGAGGTTGGCAAGGGAACTGGTTCCCATTTGTGAAATTTCCAATTGGGGTTTAACAATGAGGATAGAAAATAATGTGCTAGCAGCTGCTTGCTCCCGGGAACTGGCTCCAGCACTGAGGCTGGGCAGTGTTCTGCAGCCCCAATTAGCCTACTGTACCCTGTTCGTGAATTGGAAAGCCAAAGCAATGGGTAGAACTTTATTTTCATTGGTATTTTTTCCAGTAATTAAAAAAAAAATTGAGACTTCATTTACACTTAAGAAATGTTGCCAGTACGGCCTAGAGCAGGCAGTATATCTTAATTCTTGAGAAGGGCTTTTGAAGTCAGGATGGACCTCGCCTTTCAAAAAAGTCCTCCTTCCTCTGCGTGGCCGCTGCATGCCCGCTGCATGCCACCTGACCATCACCTCTGTGCTCCGTGTCAGTGTTCTGGGGATGGAATCAGACCCTCTCTCCTGGCCGAGATCAGTCTGATCAGTCAGAAACGGCTGCCTTTGGACAAATACCAGGTCCCTGTCTCTCTCCGGGTCACGCCATTGGAGAAGATCGTTTGAAAGACTATCAATTTGTCCTTTTCCTTAGAGTCCCTACTCATCCTTTTTTTTTTTTTTTTTTTTTGCTGTACGCGGGCCTCTCACTGCTGTGACCTCTCCCGTTGCGGAGCACAGGCTCCGGACGCGCAGGCTCAGCGGCCATGGCTCACGGGCCCAGCCGCTCCACGGCACGTGGGATCTTCCTGGACTGGGGCACGAACCCGTGTCCCCTGCGTCGGCAGGCGGACTCTCAACCACTGCGCCACCAGAGAAGCCCCCTACTCATCCATTTTTAACAGCAAAACTTCAAGTTCTACCCATATATGGTAAAAACGGTATAATCACATCTGCTTTGTGCCTGGACCTCTACACTGGGCCCAACCAACCAGGGCCTGTAACTCAGCTGTCGTGGGGGTGAATCAGGAAGCCTGCTGATGTGCCAGACCACGGCCTTAGGGAGTCCCCGGGGTTTCAGAGAGGTGCCTCAGCAGGTGACACCCCAGGGCACCTCTGCCCCAACACGACAACCAGAGCAGCTCTGTTTTATCCATTTTGTATGATATCAGGGCAAAAGTTCTGTTAATGAAATGGCTGAACGTGTTTGAAGAAACATAGTTCTAGACATGCACCCCAGAAAGTACCACCCTGCCCTCTGCCTGAGTCTCATCTGCTCTTGGGGGAGCCCATCACACACTTCTCTGCTTGTGGCTCTGTCCCCAGAGACCACCTCATCCCTGCCTCTGCTGGGGCCTCTCCTCCAGCGCTCTCTGGACCTTGACCTCCCTAGAGTGTCTAGCTTTGCCTGTTCCTGACGGTGGCACCCCTCTGGCCTTGGATGAGGAGGGCTTTCTGCCCTAGCTCCTGGTCTGGCTGAGTCCTATCCCCTAGTTAACAAATAAAGCAGCAGGAGATAAAGAAGGGGATGGTTCTAAAACTTAGAACCTGTTAAGGGACAGACAGAGAGAACCCGCATTGTGGCTTTGGGGAGGAGTCAAGGCAAAGAATAGGAATGGCCAAAAAAGGGAAAAAAAGGCAGAAATAAACCTGAGGGTTGCAGTAATCAATAGCATCTATTCCTCAGACAAAGAGGAATTAGAGCCACATGTGGACCTGAGATCTGCTGTACATTTTCAGGTCATTTTTTATTTTTATTTTTTTTTTTTGCCAGACACTAAAAGTAGTGCAGAGACTTGGAATACATGCCGTCACTTAATAAGCTTGGTCTAATTTAATACAAATTCTCTTAATAAAGTCTGTGTTGAAATTATTCTGCATCCCTGGGGGTCTCTGCTGCTGGGAGAAGGAGGCACGTGCTAGCACAGTCCGCCTTACATTCAAGTGGCATTTCCCGAGGGGTTCATGAAGCTCGGTCCCACAGTTTCCTCAAGGAGGCCAAGGTCCAGTTTGGGAAACTGCGTAAACCATCCCCACAGCACCCCATTGAAGAGTCACAATGCACATTTGCTTACTCAAAGCTCTCAAAAGCCCACCAAGAAACCAATCAGTTTGACATTACTTAACCTATGTTTCTCAATCGTATTCCACTGTGGAACTCACTCTTTGTGGAACAGTGTTCTTGGAGCACTGTTTGGGAAACATCTCATTGGAGTTATTAATGCAGATCTCCACCCACTACTAGGGCATGAGTTTGCAGAAAGTAAGGACTATCTGCTTTCACAGATTCTCCTCCCCTTCTCTTTCCTCCTACTTCATGTCCTGGAGAAGGTCAATAATTAGTGTTTATTGAATTATACCCCATTTTTGAGTTTGTTTTGACAAAGCCGTATGGTTCATGGTCTGACACACAGGGATGACTAACAAGGTGTCTCTTTGCATTGTCTGTACTAAAAAAATCAAGAAAAGGTGATTCTAGGACCTGGAGTTCATTTGACATGAGGGTATATTGGTTTAAAGACAACACAGATGGGCTCCCTGGTGGCACAATGGTTGAGAGTCCACCTGGCGATGCAGGGGACCCGGGTTCGTGCCCCGGCCTGGGACGATCCCACATGCCACGGAGCGGCTGGGCCCGTGAGCCATGGCCGCTGAGCCTGCCCGTCCGGACGGAGCCTGTGCTCCGCAACGGGAGAGGCCATAGCAGTGAGAGGCCCGTGTACCACAAAAAAAAAAAAAAAAAAAAAAGACAACACAGATGAAATCAGCTTTAAAATTCAGGCATTCACGTGTGGAAACACAGTATAACTGAGTTACAATTTTAACGTTGAATCTTATTCTGAAAGTAATATTAATTAGAAAAGTTGGCAAGGGTCTTAGAGTAAAAACAGTGTCATTTTAACTTCTCTGAGAGGCACACCAGAGAGGGGAGAAAAAAACAGGAGAAGGCCGCTGAAAAAAGAGACAGAAAACTCACGTGACTCCTTTCAGAGTCCCTTGGTTCTTGCTGTCACCAGAACTAGTGGCCAATTTTGAGTTCCTGCACTGCGCTCAGCTCTGGCTTGTCTTCTGTTTAACAACCCTATGGTGTGGCTGTGATTATCATCCCCATTTTGCAGATGAGGAAACTAAGACTTAGAGAACATAAGGACCTTGGGAAAGGTCACCTAGAGCCTGGATTTGCACCCAGGTCTGTGCCACCCAGAGCCCTCACCCTTAATTATGCTGCTACCTCACCTCTGCTTCTAGGGACATGTAAAGTCAGATGGTGTTTCACAGCCAAGTAAGGAAGACCAGAGGATTCTGGAATCTGGGGTCAAACCATTTACCCAAACTCCCTGAGCATTTTTTCCCACAGATCAGACAAAATCAAGCTGAGGCCAAAGATAACCACTGGCCCAGCGGGCATTATGGTTTAATGGGAGGGTTGAGTTTGGAATCAGAAGAGAATTCCAGGCCCTCACTACTGCTGCTTGTCTGCTCTGAGTCTCTGAAGACCGTGTCTTGCCTCTGTGGTCCTGGAGAGTGGAGGGGCCATCCTGGGTGATATATGAGGGCCCTTCTAACTCCATCAACTTAGGTCCCCAACCCCAGAGTAATGACTTTTGTGGTCATCCCATAAGTCGTATGTTTCACTCACTTAGAACATGCCATGTAAATGTTTGCTGGAAAGGCTGGAGGGAGGGAGACGTAAAAACCAAAGGATAGAGAAAGCCTGCTGAGACTGTGTCATGGCCAGCCCTGATGGCAGAGCATCCCTGTCCACAAGTCCCTGCAACTACAGTTCAACCCCCAGGGTTGCACGGACAGTTTTAAAAACCGCAGCTTATGGGGGTCTATTACACACTTCACTTAGTCTTTGCGTTCCGTGTGTGTCTCCATCACTGAAATGAGGAAATGAGAGAAAGCAAGATTTCAGATGGTCTCACCATTTGCATTGCTCAAAATTGATATCCAACCATCCATGAAATTGTGTTCATTGAGGAGTGTCCCCATCAATAAACCATGCACAGAGCAGCCTCCAACTCAAGCAAGAGGGAGTGTGGCCCCCACTACTTTCCATGGGTTTCTCAGACTAAATAGCTGTGGGAATAACAGCAGCAAAAGAAAGATAGAAAAAGATCACAGCATCCGCATACGCTTTGCAAGGGGAAGAGACTTAGTACCTTCACACGACACAGTTCTTTTACTCAGAGGAAGGTGAACATGGCTGATTCTAAAGCTACGTGAACAGTCGATGGGCTCACCTCTCAGTGGAAAGAAAGCTGAGGGGGAATTCATTCCCAGTGCAAACTCCGACCCAGAATAACACAGGTGACGTTAAATCACACTTGCAAAATGCTATTATTTTTCAGGACAACTGTGTTTCCCAGCAAACTTGACACAAATCATTGGGAGTTGCTTCTGAAACCATTCAGTGTCTACAGAACCCAGTGTCATTGGACATTCTCCCCCAGCCCCGTGTCAGTTCCAACCTGTCCCCACCTTTCTGAAGCACCCCAATTATGACATCTTCCAAGAAATGTTGCTCGAACTCTCCCGGCCATATGTATTGTATGGCGTGGAGGTCAAAGGCTTAGGGGCAAGCGAGACCTGAGTTCGAATCAGAATTTCACTAACTTCTGCCCATAGGGCATTAGGCCATTTACCTACCTAGCTTTGAAAACATCATCTGTAAAAGGAGTTGTATGTTTAGCAGGTAAGAATCTGGATTCACAAAAAGAAAAGTAGTTTTTCCACATCTGTCTTAGTTTCATTTCAAGCCCCTCTTCTATCTGACTGGAGATTTAACCTTGGCAAATTTGGAATTCTCCCATTTCCTTAGGGTGCTCGCTGATTTCAGGGGGCTGGATTGTATAAGGCGCTAGGGTGTCAAGGGGCCTCCAGTCATCTTTCCATGCAGGTATCCACTGAAATAGTGCCCATCTCTTTGGTCCTCAGTCACTAATGGTCCTTTAGGGCCATCAGTGCTCTCTATTCCCTTGCCTTACTTAGGGGCACAGAAATACCTCTGCTGCTTCTCATGTTCTCTGTGAAACCATCCATGGTCCATCTGTCCAGATATGCCAGGCTGGCATTCCCTCCCAATATCACACACCCCTTCCAGGGCTCAGCCCAGGTGGTGGGCCTCAGGTGCCCTCACTCTGCATCTCTTTCATCTTATCCCCCCACCCCTTCCCTGCCACCCGCCAGTCTGGGGTATCATTTCCTAGACTGGAGGAAGGCAGATTTTCTTCCTCTATTTTTCCCCAGATGTTGAAGATACCCACATCTTCCCCACCCTCCTAAAGGTTTAGGATTCTGCAAATGAAAATGAGGAAGAGATTCAGCTTCAAGCCCCATCTTCTCTTCCCCCGTCACAACCCTCCCTGCGGCAATGATCACAAGGCAGAGGTGCGTTTAAGTGGAGGGTAAGATGGGAGAAATCAGGAGAAGAGCGGCATATTCTTATTCACTTGATAAATATTTCTTCATAATGGCCCAGGAGGCCAGCTTTGATTTGGAATTCTTTTTTTTTTTTTACACCTTTATTGGAGTACAATTGCTTTACAATGGTGTGTTAGCTTCTGCTTTATAACAAAGTGAATCAGTTATACATATACATATGTTCCCATATCTCTTCCCTCTGTGTCTCGCTATCCCACCCCTCTAGGTGGTCACAAAGCACCGAGCTGATCTCCCTGTGCTATGCGGCTGCTTCCCACTAGCTATCTATTTTACGTTTGGTAGTGTATATATGTCCATGCATCTCTCTCGCTTTGTCACAGCTTACCCTTCCCCCTCCCCATATCCTCAAGTCCATTCTCTAGTAGGTCTGTGTCTTTATTCCTGTCTTACCCCTAGGTTCTTCATGACATTTTTTTTCTTAAATTCCATATATATGTGTTAGCATACGGTATTTGTCTTTCTCTTTCTGACTTACTTCACTCTGTATGACAGACTCTAGGTCCATCCACCTCACTACAAATAACTCAGTTTCGTTTCTTTTTATGGCTGAGTAATTTTTTTATTAAAAATTGTGGCTTCAGAAAAAAATAAAGAAGAGAGGCTATGATCTCAAAAGTACTATCCTGCCACTTAAGCATTAAATAAAATAGTATATAAAAGAAATTTGCCATGTTTTAGGGACCTAATACTAAATCATGGATGTTATTTTTTTTCCCCCTCTGATCTGTTGGACACATTGTCTAAATCACATGTTTGGAAATTAATCATGCACTGCCTTAGAACATCTGCTGTACTGGAAATTTACCCATATTTTTATTTTACTTTTCCAGTGTCTATTCTTCCAAATAAATGTGAGCTCCTAGGGAACACAGTCCCATCTTATAATCAACTGAATCAAACAGAAGGCTAGGCAAACAGAAAACACTTTAAAAATGTGTGCAGATCTAACCTGAGGAATCCAAAATTGTGTTTGCAAATATTTAGAGAAGGTTCTTTGTATTAGAAATCAGGTTATTTTCTTTTCTTAAAATAATTCACGACCATGTGTATGTCTAAATGTTAGCAGGGGAGCCATGTGGTGTGTGGAGACACCCTAGATATTAAATAGAAAGCGATTTTTCAATGTAGCCATTATTTTTTTTAAATCCTACATCACAACCACCTCTGAGTGCAAATATATTTCCAATTTTTGCTGGCCTCCTATTGCAAAATGCTAATAGAATTGCATTCCTGGAGCTGCATCGCTAATAAATAGAGTGCATCACAGATCTGGGATTCTTGAGTCAAAAATAGGAAATATGGATGTTTTGCTGAACGAAAATACCGTGTAGGAAGAGGTCTTGGCAACCAGGAGAGTCACACAGTGTGGTCTTTAAGGATGGAGCTGCTGAGTGAGAAGTTGAGGGGGCCTGGATGGCAGACCACAGCGGCTCTCTCCAAGCCACATTCTAGACTGGGCTGCCCAGTACCACTAGTTTGCACAGTTAGTCCTGAGCACAGATGGATGTACTCACTCTCTAGAGCCCACATTTCACCAATTCCTGCTCATGTGCCCTTGGCTACTTTCTCCTGTAACCCCAAGTTTCCTCTGTAACTATAGAATAAGTACCTACCAGAGAAATCCAGCTCCCCAACTTCAGACTATACTACAAAGCTACAGTAATCAAGACAGTATGGTACTGGCACAAAAACAGAAATATAGATCAATGGAACAGGATAGAGAGCCCAGAGATAAACTCACAAAAATATGGTCACCTTATCTTTGACAAAGGAGGCAAGGATATACAATGGAGAAAAGACAGCCTCTTCATAATTAGTGCTGGGAAAACTGGAGAGCTACATGTAAAAGAATGAAATTAGAACACTTTCTAACACCGTACACAAAAATAAACTCAAAATGGATTAAAGACCTAAATGTAAAGCCAGATATTATAAAACTCTTAGAGGAAAACATAGGCAGAACACCCTATGACATAAATCACAGCAAGATACTTTTTGACCCACCTCCTAGAGAAATGGAAATAAAAACAAATATAAACAAATGGGACCTAATGAAACTTCAAAGCTTTTTGCACAGCAAAGGAAACCATAAACAAAACGAACTGACAGCCCTCAGAATGCGAGAAAATATTTGCAAATGAAGCAACTGACAAAGGATTAATCTCCAAAATATACAAGCAGCTAATGCAGCTCACTATGAAAAAAAACAAACAACCCAATCTAAAAATGGGCGGAGGACCTAAACAGACATTTCTCCAAAAAAGGCATACAGATTGCTAACAAACACATGAAAGGATGCTCAACATCATTAATCATTAGAGAAATGCAAATCAAAACTACAAAGAGATATCACCTCACACCAGTCAGAATGGCCATCATGAAAAAGTCTACAAACAATAAATGCTGGAGAGGGTGTGGAGAAAAGGGTACCCTCCTGCACTGTTGGTGGGAATGTAAATTGATACAGCCACTATAGAGAACAGTATGGAGATTCCTTAAAAAATTAAAAATAGGGGGCATCCCTGGTGGCGCAGTGGTTGAGAGTCCGCCTGCCGATGCAGGGGACATGGGTTCGTGCCCCGGTCCAGGAAGATCCCACATGCCACGGAGTGGCTAGGCCCGTGAGCCATGGCCGCTGAGCCTGCGCGTCCGGAGCCTGTGCTCCGCAATGGGAGAGGCCACAACAGTAAGAGGCCTGCGTACCGCAAAAAAAAAAACTAAACTAAAAATAGAATAACTATATGACCCAGCAATCCCACTGCTGGGCATATACTCTGAGAAAAACATAATTCAAAAAGAGTCGTGTACCACAGTATTCATTGCAGCTCTGCTTACAATAGCCAGGAAATGGAAGCAACCTAAGTGTCCATCGACACATGAATGGATAAAGAAGATGTGGCACATATACACAATGGAATATTACTCAGCCATAAAAAGAAATGAGAATACCTAGAAACAAATGACAATGAAAACACAACGACCCAAAACCTATGGGATGCAGCAAAAGCAGTTCTAACAGAGAAGTTTATAGCAATAAAATCCTACCTTAAGAAACAAGAAACATCTCAAATAAACAACCTAACCTTACACCTAAAGCAATTAGAGAAAGAAGAACAAAAAAAACCCCAAAGGTAGCAGAGGAAAGAAATCATAAAGATCAGATCAAAAATAAATAAAAAGAAATGAAGGAAATGATAGCAAAGATCAATAAAACTAAAAGCTGTTTCATTGAGAAGATAAACAAAATTGATAAAACATTAGCCAGACTCATCAAGAAAAAAGGGAGAAGACTCAAATCAATAGAATTAGAAATGAAAAAGGAGAAGTAACAACCGACACTGCAGAAATACAAAGGATCATGAGGGATTACTACAAGCAACTATATGCCAATAAAATGGACAACCTGGAAGAAATGGGCAAATTCTTAGAAATGCACAACCTTCTGAGACTGAACCAGGAAGAAATAGAAAAAATGAACAGACAAATCACAAGCACTGAAATTGAAACTGTGATTAAAAATCTTCCAACAAACAAACGCCCAGGACCAGATGGCTTCACAGGTGAATTCTATCAAACATTTAGAGAAGAGCTAACACCTATCCTTCTCAAACTCTTCCACAATACAGTGGGGGGAAGAATGCTCCCAAACTCATTCTACAAGGCCACCATCACTCTGATACCAAAACCAAAGATGTCACAAAGAAAGAAAACTACAGGCCAATATCACTGATGAACATAGATGCAAAAATCCTCAACAAAATACTGGCAAACAGAATCCAACAGCACGTTAAAAGGATCATACACCATGATCAAGTGGGGTTTATCCTAGGAATGAAAGGATTCTTCAATATACGCAAATCAATCAACGTGATAAACCATATTAACAAGTTGAAGGAGGAAAACCATATGATCATCTCAATAGATCCAGAGAAAGCTTTTCACAAAATTAAACACCCATTTATGAGAAAAACCCTGCAGAAAGTAGGCATAGAAGGAACTTACCTCAACATAATAAAGGCCATATATGACAAACCCACTGCCAACATCATCCTCAATGGTGAAAAACTGAAAGCATTTCCACTAAGATCAGGAACAAGACAAGGTTGCCCATTCTCACCGCTATTATTCAACATAGTTTTGGAAGTTCTACCCACAACAATCAGAGAAGAAAAAGAAATAAAAGGAATCCAAATCAGAAAGGAAGAAGTAAAGCTGTCACTGCTTGCAGATGACATCATACTATACATAGAGAATCCTAAAGATGCTACCAGAAAACTACTAGAGCTAATCAATGAATTTGGTAAAGTAGCAGGATACAAAATAAATGCACAGAATTCTCCTGCATTCCGATACACTAATGATGAAAAATCTGAAAGTGAAATTAAGAAAACACTCCCATTTACCACTGCAACAAAAAGAATATAATATCTAGGAATAAACCTACCTAAGGAGACAGAAGACCTGTAATCAGAAAATTATAAGACACTGATGAAATTGATTAAAGATGATACAAACAGATGGAGAGATATAACATGTTCTTGGATTGGAAAAATCAACATTGTGAAAACGACTCTTCTACCCAAAGCAATCTACAGATTCAATGCAATCCCTATCAAACTATCATTGGCATTTTTCACAGAACTACAACAAAAAAGTTCACAATTTGTATGGAAACACAAAAGACCCTGAACAGCCAAAGCAATCTTGAGAACGAAAAACAGAGCTGGAGGAATCAGGCTCCCAGACTTCAGACTATACTACAAAGCTACAGTAACCAAGAGAGTATGGTACTGGCACAAAAACAGAAATATAGATCAATGGAACAGGATAGAAAGCCCAGAGATAAACCCACGCACATATGGTCACCTTATCAATGATAAAGGAGGCAAGAATATACAGTGGAGAAAAGACAGCCTCTTCAATAAGTGGTGCTGGGAAAACTGGACAGGTACATGTAAAAGTATGAGATTAAAACACTGCCTAGCACCATACACAAAAATAAGCTCAAAATGGATTAAAGACCTAAATGTAAGGCCAGAAACTATTAAATTCTTAGAGGAAAACATAGGCAGAACACTCTATGACATCAATCACAGCAAGATCCTTTTTGACCCACCTCCTAGAGAAATGGAAATAAAAACAAAAATAAACAAGTGGGACCTAATGAAACTGAAAAGCTTATGCACAGCAAAGAAAACCATAAACAAGACCAAAAGATAACCCTCAGAATGGGAGAAAATATTTGCAAGTGAAGCAACTGACAAAGGATTAATCTCCAAAATTTACAAGCAGCTCATGCAGGTCAATAACAAAAAAACAAACAACCCAATCCAAAAATGGGCAGAAGACCTAAACAGACACTTGTCCAAAGAAGATATACAGACTGCCAACAAACACACGAAAGGATGCTAAACATCATTAATCATTAGAGAAATGCAAATCAAAACTACAATGAGATATCACCTCACACCAGTCAGAACGGCCATCATCAAAAAGTCTACAAACAATAAATGCTGGAGAGGGTATGGAGAAAAGGGAACACTCTTGCATTGTTGGTGGGAATGTAAATTGATACAGCCACTATGGAGAACAGTATGGAGGTTCCTAAAAAAACTACAAATAGAACTACCATATGACCCAGCAATCCCACTACTGGGCATATACCCTGAGCAAACCATAATTCAAAAAGAGTCATGTACCAATATGTTCATTGCAGCTCTTTTTACAATAGCCAGGAGATGGAAGCAACCTAAGTGTCCATCGACAGATGAATGGATAAAGAAGATGTGGCACATATATACAATGGAATATTACTCAGCCATAAAAAGAAACGAAACTGAGTTATTTGTAGTGAGGTGGATGGACCTAGAGTCTGTCATACAGAGTGAAGTAAGTCAGAAAGAGAAAAACAAATACCGTATGCTAACACATATATATGGAATCTAAAAAACAAACAAAAAAATGGTCATGAAGAACCTAGGGACAGGACAGGAATAAAGATACAAACCTAGTAGAGAATGGGCTTGAGGATACGGGGAGGGGGAAGGGTAAGCTGTGACAAAGTGAGACAGTGGCATGGACATATATACACTACCAAATGTAAAATAGATAGCTAGTGGGAAGCAGCCGCATAGCACAGGGAGATCAGCTCGGTGCTTTGTGACCACCTAGAGGGGTGGGATAGGAAGGGTGGGAGGGAGGTGCAAGAGGGAGAGGATATGGGGATATATATATACGTATAGCTGATTCGCTTTGTTATACAGCAGAAACTAACACAACATTGTAAAGCAATTATACTTCAGTAAAGATGTACAAAAATAAATAGAAAAGAATAAGTACCTACCTCCCAAGAGTTTGATGAAGATTCAACAGCATTGGGCACATAATTCATGCCAGTCATTGACAGTTGTTGTTGGATCTGCTGCTTCAAGTGGGGGACAAGGCGGGGAAGGGATGACCACCTGGATGCCTTGGAGAGTGGCAGCTCTACCATCCAGACCCAGGCTCACACCCTTCTTCCTGCAGGTCAACAGAAGTGTCCCTTTCCTAGGGTAGGGACATGCTAATGGCTGTGAGGAGCGCCGTATCCATGAGGTCTTCGAGGGCCTAAATCCAAAGACCCTACATTGGCTCCCCCATACCCAAAGCCATGGCCACCTCAGGTCATCCCTCAAAGCCAAATCTGTGGACTGATCACTTCAATAGAGGCTTCTCCTTTCATTTCCAATGTGAAGATGCTCTGGGTGTCAAGTAACAACGGTCTGAGTTAAAGCAGCTTAAGCTGTAAAGATGGATGATTGGCTGCCACAGCTGTGGTAAAGCAGTGAGGAGGTCTGCTCAGGGTTTGCTCAGCCTGCTCTGCTCTCCTGGCTCCGCCCCCTCCAGGAATTGCCTTGGTTGTCCCTGGTCTGCTTGCAGGATGGCTGCAGCCGCTCCCAGCCTTCTATCTTCACGTAATGATCTCCAGGGAAAGAGAGGAAGAGCAGGTTCCAGAAACTTTCTAGAGAGAAGATGGAAGCTCTTTTCCCAGAGGCTGCCAGTCAGTTTCTCCGCTCATCTCACTGGCTTAAATTCGGTCTTATGATTAACCCTACACCAACTCCTATGGCTTTTTGGATGCCAGATGCTGATTGGCTTCATCTTGGTATGAGGAGTCCCAAGTATAGGCCTCATTCTGTCCCTGGAGCAATGGAGATGGAATAACCTTTGACTAAACAGAGTCCATCCCTGGAACTCAAGTCAACTCCCCAAACCTCAGGGCTGCCATTGCAAGAGGACAGGAGTGAGATGGATGCTGGAGAGGCACCACAGGTCTACAACTCTGCTGGACCATCTTCTTCAATTCAGCAAACAATTATGAAGTGTCTGCTGTGTGCCAGGCAGGGTGCAAGGTGTTTGATGACACAGGGACAGGGGCCCATGTTATCAAGAGGGATAAATGAGCCAACTTGTTCAAGTGCCTGGGGCAGCCCTCAGCCCCAATACCTGTTCAGTATTGTCTTCATTACAATGAATCCTGCATGAGTATTCCCTGTCATCCAGGAGACAGACTTAAACAATAAGTTCCAGCAGCGTATGGAGAGGGGCTAGAGTAAGCCTGTGGGTGGCATAAAGGAGAGAGCTGACTCAAGGAGTATGCAGAAGCCTGGCCTCAAGAAGTGTATAGTAGGGCTTCCCTGGTGGCGCAGTGGCTGGGGATCCACCTGCCGATGCAGGGGATGAGGGTTCGTGCCCCAGTCCAGGAAGATCCCACATGCCGCGGAGCGGCTGGGCCCATGAGCCATGACTGCTGAGCCTGCGCGTCCAGAGCCTGTGCTCCGCAATGGGAGAGGCCACAACAGTGAGAGGCCCGCGTATCGCAAAAAAAAAAAAAAAAAGAGAGAAGTGTATAGCCCACTGGTTCTTAACCTTGACTTCATGTTTGATTCACCTGAAAGAGACAGACAGAGGAATGGATAGAGAAGATGTGGTATATATACAGAGTGGACTATTACTCAGCCATCAAAAAGAATGAAACAATGCCATTTGCAGGAACATGAGTCGACCTAGAGATGATCTTACTAAGTGAAGTAAGTCAGACAAAGACAAATATCATATTATAAAATCACTTATGTGTGGAATCTAAAAAAAAAAATAGATACAAATGAACTTATTTACAAAACAGAAAGAGATTCACAGCATAGAAAACAAACTTATGGTTACCAAAGGGGAAAGAACAGGGCTGAGGGATAAATAGAAGGCTGGGATTCACACATGCACACCGCTATATAGAAAACAGGACACCGACAAGGACCTACTGTGTCGCACAGGGAACTACACTATAGTCAATATTTTGTAATAACTTATAGGGGAAAAGAACCTGTGCCATATAACTGAAACTAGCACAACGCTGTAAATCAACTATACTTCAATTTTTAAAAAAACTCCCCACACCAGTTAGGTCACAATCTCTGGGGGTGGGACCCCTCACCACGGTCAGTTTATCTTTTTAAATATCCCCAGGTGGGGGCTTCCCTGGTGGCGCAGTGGTTGAGAGTCCGCCTGCCGATGCAGGGGACACGGGTTCGTGCCCCGGTCCGGGAAGATCCCACATGCCGCGGAGCGGTTGGGCCTGTGAGCCATGGCCGCTGAGCCAGCGCGTCCGGAGTCTGTGCTCCGCAACGGGAGAGGCCACAGCAGTGAGAGGCCCGTGTACCGCAAAAAATAAAAATAATAAATAAATAAATATCCCCAGGTGATTAAAATGTGTAGCCGAAGTCAAGAACCACCCCTTATAGGCTATTGAAGACATAAAGCACGCATACATTAACTAACAATGCTGAGCTGTGAGGGTGCATTAAAATGAACTATTGTGTTCCAGGCTCAGAGCAGGGAGAGCTCAAGGTAGGCAGGGGGCCTAAGGGGCCTTGAAGAACCAGTGGGATCTGCCTGATCTGAGCAGTCTGGAGGTGGCCTCTCAGTGTGAGAGGGACGGGTGTGAGCAAATGTATGTGTGCAAACCTAGAGGGTGTATCAGTCTGGACCCAGCCAGGAGAGAGAAACCACACAGTAATTTCAACAAGGAAATATAAAAAATTATTAACTATAACAGCGTATTAGAATAAGGAAGGATTAGCTGCTAAGTAGAGAGAACTCTGAAGGCTGTAGGAATGCAGATATCAGGACACCCACCCTCCCTGGGGCTGAAAAAGAGCACCCTGTGGAGAGCCCTCTGCCACCCAGGCAGAGCTCCAGACTTGGCTGACACAGCGTGGCTCACTGAAGGGCAGAGAAATCGCTGTGGTGTTACCCTGGCAGAACCTTCCAGAAACCTGCCCTCCAGATGCTGGGGAAAGCTGTCCACAAGGAGGTTTCTCATGGAGCACACGGATGGGGGCCACAGCACAGGAGAATCAGGAGGCAAAACCCAGCAACGTCCCCTACAAGCAAGTGGAGGCTCAGAGAGGCAACAGAACCTCCTCAGGGAACTGGCAAAGCTGGATTTCCACCCAGATCCACCTTTCCTGTACATTCAGCTACCTCTCTGAACAAACAGAAATGCAAGATCCAGACTAAGATCATTGACATAAGCTGCCCAGGGATGGAAGGGGTCTGTGCTCAGTGAAGTCAGTGGGGAGGACTTCGTGGAGGAGGTGAGGCTTCCAATGGACCTTAGGGGGGCTTTTATTTTAAAGAAACGAGGGAGGAAAATGACAAGAGGTGGCTTCCAGGCTGCCTTTGCAACACAAGCCGCGTTGATCAATTTCACATGCAGAAGAGCCTACCTGGGCTCAGACGGGACTCAGCATAACCAGTAGAGGGAACAGTAAAAAAAACTCTTGGGTGACGAGAAGAAGGTCCGAGGTAGAACAGAATCAAGGAAGCCCTTATATGCCAGAGAACCTGGATCGGAGCTGATGTGAAATCAACTCACTGTGAGACAGCCAGAACCCAGGGTCATGGGGCTCCTAGGACCCCTCAATCGCATGCCAGCCTCTCTGTGGAATGAATACAGGAGAGTAAATACCAGCTCTGCAGTCACATATACCACTAGAGTCCCAGCTCCAGCATTTAGCTGTGTGTCCTGGGGCAAGTCCCTCAACCTTTCTGAGTCCCAGGGTTCTTCATCCGTCAGTTGGAAACAATGATCCCTTCTTTGCAGGCTCGCTCAGGTGAAGTCCCCAGCACACAGCCTGGCACACGGCGCGTCTTTCATCACTGGTAGATTCTCCCTCTCCTACTTTTACTCTGTAGGCCCTTCCTGTCTTTTAAGACATCCTGTGCCTCTGAAAGTAAATGTTTTCAATTCAGGAATTCCAGATTCCTAAATAGGTGCACCTGGAGGAGTGCCAAGGTCTTGGCGGCCAATGACATCCTCTTGAGACTCGGGCTTCATAACTCTGCGCTCACCACTTGGAAGGAAAAGCTCGGGTTTAGGGGATGCAGCCACTGTGTTCTTGGCTCCCCAGCCAGATGGAGCCTTGAAGTGAGGTTTCCTACCCAATGTGCGCAGGGCAAATAACGATGCTTCTTTATCTTTTAGGAGGAGAAGTCACCAAGCCTCGTTTTGCTCAATTCTTCCACGGCAGCCTGGCCAGTCTCACCATCCGCCCTGGCAAAATGGACAGTCAGAAGGTGGTTTCCTGCCTGCAGGCCTGCAAGGAAGGGCTGGATATCAATTCCCTGGAAAGCCTGGGCCAAGGAATAAAGGTAAGGAAGGAGCCAGCATCGCTCCCGGTGAGACGGTGCTTTGTGAGGCAGAGGCTGCTAAACACCAGTGCAATCCTGGACGCGGAGTCATTTCCTGCCACGTCACACCGAGCTGGTACCATGGCAAAGGTGCTGCCACAGCAGGGAGATCGGTGGCCGTGACCGTGACCGCACAACAGACTCTGTGCCGTCTCCTGAAATTCCTAGATGAAGCCCTCGAGTGCAATCAGTTCAGTGCATAAAAGCAGGCACACGTTCAATGTCTACCTGGAGGGAGTTGCTATATTTCATTGTTTCCTGGGTCGGTGGGTTGCTTTGTTGTTTATTTGCCCAAAGGAACTGAGGGAGCAGTTACGCAAGCATAACTTTCAGAAATACAGAAAAGTAGGATTACAAGTTTGGACCATGGAAACTACTAATTACAAAGGAAGGTCACCCCGGGGTGGGCGGAATTAGAAAGCAGATGCAGAGGTCACTGGGTCTCATGTTGTTAAGTTGAGGCCCGGATTGGGCTCCAGGCAATGTCTGGCTGCCAAAGGGAATATGAACAGATTCACAATTTCGTCATCCATACAACATAAAACTCTTCAAACGATCCAAGGGAATCCAAGCTGCATTTTGAGAAAAGCTCCTCCTGAGGGGCGCAGGATGTGGCTGACTGTCCTCATCAAGCACCTCCCCGCCCACGATGGGCGGGGATAGATCTGGCCTCACCTGGACCGAGGAGCACCTGCCCGCATCAGGCCTCGGGGTCCTGAGCAAAGAGCAGGGTAGACATCCTCACAGCCCCCGCTCCATCATAGTGGACCCCAGTGACAGCAGACAGCCCCTTGGCCTCCTCTCTGGGAGTGAGGGCGGCCCACCCTCTGTCTCCAGGGACACAGGACAGCCCCATGAGGCCCCAGCGGCTGTGAAGGTGTCCCAAGGAGGAAGTGACCAGAACAGAGGTTTCCCACCACCTCCCATCCGTCCCCACTCAGCACTGCCCATGGAGCTGCCCGGCCTCCCCACCCCAGGCCTGCGTCTCCTGGACAGGGGTCACCCCTCCAACGGAGGGCCCTCTCATTTACACTCTCAGTGGCCGACTGCTTGCGGGGCTCTGACTTGGGCTGGCCTTGGAGGGACCAGTGATCTGGGCAAATCATGCCTCGACTTCACGTTGCAGTCACTTCAGCAAACATTCCGCGGACACCCGTATAATTTGGTCTGGGCTGCGGAGAGGGACACGAAAATGAATGTTCCAAGATTATTGTCTTTGGGGCACTCAATGGCCCAAGCAGACACCTGTAATCCGAGCTCCAATGATTATGAGCACCGACATTTACTGAGGGTCTCCTGGGTACCAGGCAGTGTTCTAAAACCTTTATGGGTTTAACTCACTTAAGCCCCAGAACCACCTATGATAAATGTACCATGAATCTTCCCATTTTGCACATGAGGAATGGAGGCCTGGAAGAGAAAGGAAAGTTGCCAGGCATCCCAGAGTGAGTTAGGAGCAGAGCCAGAATGTGATCCCAGGCAGTTCTGCTCCAGAGCTTCAGAACCGGGAGCAACAGCAGGGAGGGAAGGCTCCTTGGAGGAGGTGAAGTCTGAGCGTATTGTTTAGGACGGGTAAGAACCAACCAGGAGAGAGGCAGGCAGTGGGTGGCAAGGGAGAGGGCAGGGTGGTCACTCTAGGCAGAAAGCCAGTGTTACAAGTGCCCAAATGGCAGGAGGCAAGCTAGAAAGCGGGACCAGAGAGGTAGGCAGAGGCCGGGTCATGGGGCCTTGTTAATGTCTGGTGTCTACTTTTTTTTTTCTGTTGGCAACAAGCAACCATTGAAGGGCTCCAAGCACGGGAGCATGATCTGGACAGGCGTGGGGTTCAGAATGCTCACCCTGGAGCCCTGGTCAGAGGGGGAAGATGGGAGGAGTACACAAGCAGGGTAAAGCATGAATGACCTTCCAGAACATTGTTTAAAATGCATGAAACACATACACACAGGTGCTCTCAATAGCTAATCACCTGTCTGAAGGAAACTCACAAGACCACCTGTACTGCAAAGGCCAGCATTCCACCTGTCAATTTCATGGCAGCTGGCCCAGGCAAGCCCCCCGTGGCACATTTCATACAGATATCCTCACAGGCAGAGCCTGGGGTCTGATCCTTGGTCTACTGTTTGTATTGTTCCCTCAGTGTTTTGTCAAGCCAGTGAAATCTGTCCTCCAACAGATCCAGAATCTGTCCCCTCTCTGATTCTGGATCTGCTCCCTGCCTCTGCGTGGATCTTCTCTGCTCTAGACCATCCCACGGGGCCACAGTTGCAGGATTCCAAGCACCACAGAACAAATAAACCAAAGATGCTGGACTTAAAAGCCACACATTCTTAGCACTATAAATTAAAAACCATAGCAATTCCTACACAGCGGTCCTAGCCTGTGAAAGAGGAAGTGCTAAATGAAGTGGCACCTAGAGCTGTGGGGAGTGGAGGGGGCTCATCTGACTTTTTAGAATACCACCTGCTCAGAACCAGTCCCTGCAAACGATCCTTTCCCATCCTTAGGGCGCGGCGGGCAAGAACTAGTTCACTGTATGAGAACTTAATGATAACACACACGTTGCGGTGCACCCACTGGGGGCTATTTTAAGCTCATTATCCCTACTCCTCACAACAAATTAAATATTATGACCCCATTTCAGAAATAAGGAGGTTGGGGCTCAGGGACTTGGCCAAAATAAGTCTAGGCTCTTTCCGCCACAAGACTCAGATTAGAAGGCATTCTTGAAAATTATTAAAACTGCTTCCAACCTGCCTTTCCTCCTTCGTCCCTCATTTCTTTTTTGAATAATGACTAGTACTTTCTCTACTGGCTCCTGGCCTCCTCCCTCCCCTCTGGCTAGTCCTGCCATCATTAAGAAAACATCCCGTCTACTCACAGGGTCCCACATGGGTTCCTCGTCTCACTTGTTTTCCCCTGGATCATGCATATTTCCAGCTATTTCTCCAGCATGTCTGGAGTCATCACATGATCGAGGTGGTTGTTGTTATGTATCCATATGAGACACTGTGGAATCGCCACATTCCTGAAGAATACACACTTTTGATTTTCATAGCGTCATCCCTGCCAAATTGTCATCTCTAGTGTGGAAGAGTGGGAAAAAGCAAGAACTTTGGGACAAAACCCTCCTAGGTTCAAAGCACAGTATGGATATTCATGACCTGGGTGACCTTGGGCAAGGTACTTTAATCCTTTAAGCCCCAATTTCCTTGTGTGTAAAATGGACTTAGTATTATTTTGTAGTGATGTAAGAGTTGAATAACATATTTTTTATATATCCTTACATATATTTATATATCAGATATAGCAAAGATACACTTACAGATGAGATATATAGATATAGATATAGATATAGATACAGATCTCCCCTAGGAAACCTCATAACTAGGCTCTCAACAAATCACAGTTCCCTTCTCCTGCTGGGCTGACCTTGCACTTGGCATTGCTGATGCCCCAGCTTCTTTTGAAAAGTAATCCTGGGTGACAGTTGCAACAGAAGAGCCTCTATTGCAGGGAATCTTCATCTGTCCCAGCCCAGAGGAGCTGGCAGGGAAGGCGAGGTGCCTGGAGGGCCACAGCCAGGCTGTCCTCAAAGAACAGGCCAGGGCTTTCGGCAGGGACTTCACCGATGTCCCAGCCTGACCCTCCAGGACAGCTGACCGTTCTGCTAAGACCATCTGTCTAACCGCTTCTTGGTTCAAAGAAAGGAACCACTGTGGCTACAGCCCAGCTTTCCAGGGAGAGTGAGTGCTGTCACCTTTTGCTAGGTCCCCAGGAAGCCATCTCCTGCCCCTGTGGAAACGCCAATACCATCCTGTGTCTCGCAAAACCAGAGAGCGACCCTCAGTCATGCCACAAAAGACAACACAAACATACAAGCAAGACCTATTCTAGTGGAGGGTTTTATTGATCCTGCAAGAACCGTGTTGATGGCTAGCCAGTGCCCACCTCAAGCCCTGTGGCAGTCTTTGAGGTGCTCTGGCAGCCAGACTTGGGTATTCACTAGAGATCCAACACATTCCCTAACCTGTCCTCTCCCTAGGAGGCTTCAGTGGGAGTGCCCTCTGCTGATGCCAGGGGCTGCTCCCCAGTCCATCCTCCTGGATGAATTGCTTGATTTTCCTGTTCAGCCCTCATGCACGGCTCAGAGATTGGCCTTTTCTGCAGGGGGCATCATCTTGTCTCTAGATGCTGAAAAAAGTCAGTGGACCTTGCCCTCGAGGTGCTCACAGTCTGCTGGTGGGGGGCACACAGACAGACAGATAGCAAAAGCACCAAAAGATTGCTACAGCAGGGGTTGGCAGGGACGGGGAGAGTGCAAAATACATGGAAACTTAAGTGGTATATTTAGAAGAATGACTTTCAATCTGCTCAAATGAGAAATGGATGATCTGTAAAACATTCCGAACTATTGATGATTCACCAGCATGTGGCATCTCCATGGCTGAGCACGCTAAGCTAGTGAGTCAGGCCCAGCAAGAGAGAGACCAACAAGAGGCCGACTGTAGCGCCACCTGTGCATATGCCCAGGGTCTCCTGAATCCAGCATAGGGAACAGTGCTTGTCACCAAACGTCGCAGCTCAGAGAGACCCTGCTCAGGGCTTTGAGGACAGGAGGAAACTGGATCATAGGGAGAGAAGAACAGTGAGGGCAGCGGGGGACCATTCACTCATTCATCTAACAGGGGCTTCCGGGGCACTAGGACAAGGTTCTGAGATTCGGGGATAATGGTCGGAGCCCCTGTCCTCAGTGAGCTCCCTAAGTGAGGGAAGCTGGGGAGGCTTCAAGGAGGAGGTAACAATGAAACAATCACAGGATAGTTGAAAGAGACAAAGACTGAGCTATCAGTTGGCTGGGGGTCACAATGCCCTTGGGCTTATTATGCGGGACAATGGCACCACAGTACTCATGAGATGACTACCTCCTGATAGGGTCCGGACACAGAACAGGAACTCTTGTAAAGACATCCGAGTCATATCAGGGAAAAGCTAATATAGACAGATTTTCCCTTAAAAGCTTGAAAACATACTCAATCTACTTCATGGAAAGAGTAATGCAAAATAAAACTACACTAAGATAGTATTTATCACCTATCAGATTGGCAAAAGTCCCAAGTTTGACAGCACGCTCTGTTGAGGTTTTGGAAGAACATTCTCATATGCTACGAGAGGGAGAGCATATTGGTATAATCCCTAGCAATGGAAAATTTGCAACATTTGTCAAAATTTAAACTGTATATACTCTTTGACCTAGCAATTTCCCTTGTAGGGATTTATACTACAGATATATTTACACACTTAGGAAATGTTATATATATAAGATTATTCATTGTGCCATTATTAGTATAAGACTGGAAATAACCCAATGTTCATATTAGGAGACTGGTTAAGTAAATTATTTAATATTAAATAATATTAAACAACTTTAAAAAAAATAAAAGATCTCCAAGACAAAAGCTAAGTGAAAAAAGCAAAGTACAGTATAGTATGTAACAAGCTACCTTTGGTGTAAGAAAGGAGAAAAATGGGAATCTATATTCATTGATTATATATTCATAAAATGCTTAAGTATAACTGTCAGGATACGCTAGGTTATGTTGCAGTAACAAGTGACTAAAATTTCAGTGAATTATACAGCAATTTTTTTTTTATGGTGTGCACTTCATGCCCATTAAAGACTGGCTGCAGCTCTGCCCCCCCCACTGTGAGACCCAGGCTGATAGACCATTAGGGAACTTTGCAGATTTCATGGCAGAGGGAGAGGGACATGGCACCACGAATTAACTGGCTGTGAAATCTACCATCTGGGTGTGAACCAAACAATACTTCTGCCCACTTTTTGTTGGCCAAAGCAAGTCACATGACCACTATTGAGTGCAACAGGACAAAAATGTATATCCTGTATGGAAGAGTACCATAAATCACATGATCAAGCCTGTTGACAGGCTTGTATAAGCATCTCACTGGGAGAGGAAACAACTAATTTTGAACAATAATGCAATTTGTCACTAAGAAATTAATGGAACAGTGATCACCTGTGGGATAAGGTTGAGGAAATTGGTTGGATAGGAGATAGGAATAAGATGGACACTTTCACTTAGCACATATATGTATTTGAATATACATGCTCCATGCTCCATTAAAAGAAGAGTAACTGCTGGGAGCACCACGGAAGAGACAAGTCTGGATCTACTTTATCTGGTTTGAGGACCCAAGTGACTCAGTGGGGAGCATCGTAGTCCCTGGGCCTTCACCCAGCGTGGGATACCAGGGACCCAGGATAGAATAGAAAGACAGATAACAAACCTAGGGCAGCTGGCAGGCGTGTAAACAGCAAGTGATTAAAACTCATCGGAAACCAGAGTTTAGCACCTAGAAGGCAAGACCAAGAATCGGATCTAAGAGAGAAGGAAGGCCATTAACTTAAAAATGAACCTTAAGGTTGGAAACTAAAAAGATGAGACATGGGTCAGGAGGTGGAGTGCAGGGTGAATGGGGGAGCATTTCAAGGCCAAAGTGAAGACGGCAAAAGGAACAAAAGCCCCAGGTTTCCGGGCTATGAGCTGAGGGGGTGGCAGTCCAAGAGCTGAAAGTTTCTGGGAGGGACCCCATAGTAGCCCAGAGCATGAGCCCACCAAAGGCTGGGCCCCAAGAGCACTGTGTCTGGGATTTCAGAATCCATCCTGTGGCTCCCGGTGGTATTACCAGGAGTTTACAGTCCACGGGGAATCTTACAGAGGAGGGTCCCGAAGCCCACCAGAGGGCACCAGGGATTGCCTGAGGGGTTAAAACAGTTACCTGTGCACACAGCTCCTGCACTTGCACATGCTCTGGAGACACCTGCGCGGGCCTTAGTGGCCTTTGCATGGAGATGGAGGGTCTCCGTGAGACTGGGTACATGGTTGATCATTCTCACCTGTGATACTGCTTTCTGTCTTCCAGTATCATTTCAACCCCTCGCAGTCTGTCCTGGTGATGGAAGGTGACGACATTGGGAACATCAACCGTGCCCTCCAGAAGGTCTCCTACATCAACTCCAGGCAGTTCCCAACCGTGGGTGTGCGGCGCCTGAAAGTCTCTTCCAAGGTCCAGTGAGTGGACGCTGGGCAGCCTGGGGCTCAGCCAAGGCATCGGGGATGGTCCCTGGGAATGTTCTCTCATAAAACAGGATTCACCTCTCTTCAACTATTGGCAGCTTCTCTGCTCTCCCTATGAGGACACCCCAATGGATCTGTGTTCTCTTTTTGTTGTTTTATTTTTAAGTGAAATATAGTTGACACACAATGTTTTGTTAGTTTCAGGTGTACTGCTTAGTGATCTGATATGTACATATACTATGAAATGATCACTATGGTAAGTCTGGTAACCATAGGTCCCTATACAGAGTTATTACAATGTTATTGACCGTATTCCTCATGCTGTATGTTACATCCCTGTGGATTTTTTATTTTATAACTGGAGGTGCGTACCTCTTAATCTCCTTCACCTATTTCACCCCACCCCCAACCCCCTCCCTTCTGGCAACCACCTGTTCTCTGAATCTATGAGTTTGTTTTTGTTTTGTTTTTTAGATTCCACATGTAAGTGAAACCATACGGTCTTTCTCTGTCTGACTTATTTCACTTAGCGTAACACCCTCTAGATCTATTCGTGTTGTTGCCAATTGCAAGATTTTTTTTTCTCGTGACTTAGTAATATTCCATGTGTGTGTGTGTATATATATCTATATATATATATATACACACACATCATTTATTATTATTATAGTATTAATATGTGTTAAATATATACTATATTACAAATATATATCATAAATATATATATACTATATATATATACAAATATATATATATACACACACAGCATAAATATATAAAACCACATCTTCTTTATCCATCCATCTATCCTTGGACAGTTAGGTTGCTTCCATATCTTGGTTAATGTAAATAATGCTGCAATGAACGTTAGTGTGCATATATCTTATCGAATTACCATTTTTATTTTCTTCAGGTAAATACCCAGAAGTGAAATTGCTGGATTATATGGCAGCTCTATTTTTAGTTTTTGAGGGGAACCTCCATACTGTTTTCCATAGTGGCAGCATGAATTTACATTCCCACCAATAGTGTTTAGAGGTTTCCTTTTCTCTACATGCTCGCCAACACTTTTTATTTATTTTTGATATTAGCCATTCTGACAGGGGTGAGGTGGTACCTCATTGTGGTTTTGATTCACATTTCCCTGATGATTAGTGATGTTGAACATCTTTTCATGTGTCTGTTGGCCATCAGTATGTCTTCTTTGCAAAAATGTCTATTCGGGTCCTCTGCCCATCTTTTAATTGGGTTACCTGTTTTTTGCTGTTGAGTTGTATAAATTCTTTGTATATTTTGGATATTAACCCCTTACTATATAAGATTATTTGCAAATATCTTCTCCTATTCATCAGGCTGGATTTTTATATTGTTGATAGTTTCCTTCACCGTGCAAAAGCTTTTTAGTTGGATGTAGTCCCATGGGTTTATTTTTGCTTTTGTCTCTGTTGCCTGAGCAGACACATCCAAAAAAATATTGCTAAGACCAATGTCAAAGAGCATACTGCCTATGCTTTCTTCTAGGAGTTTTATGGTTTCAGGCCTTACTCATTTTGAGTTTACTTTTGTGTATGGTGTGAGAAAGTAGTCCAGTTTTATTCTTTTGCACATAGATGTCCAGTTTTCCCAACACCAGTTATTGAAGAAGCTGTCTTTTCTTCATTTTATATTCTTGCCTCCTTTATCATGATTAATTGACCATATATGCATGGGTTCAGTTCTGAGCTCTCTATTCTGTTCCATTGATTTATGTGTCTGTTTTTGTGCCAATACCATACTGTTTGGATTACTCTAGGTTCGTAGCATAGTCTGAAGTCAGGAGTGTGATACCTTCAGCTTTGTTCTTCTTTCTCAAGATTGTTTTGGCTATTTGAGATCTTTTATGGATTTAAACAAATTTTAGAATTATTTGTTCTAGTTTGGTGAAAACTGCCATTGGCATTTTGATAGAGATTGAATTGAATCTGTAGATTGCCTTGGGTCGTATGGTCATATTAATAATATTATTTCTTCCAATCCATGAGCATGGTATATCTTTCCATTTGTTTGTAATGTCTTTAATTTCTTTCATCAATGTCTTGTAGTTTTCTGAGTAGAGGTCTTCTACCTCCTTGGCTCGATTTATCCCTAGGTATTTTATTCTTTTTGATGCAATTGTAAATGGGATTGTTTTTTAATTTCTTTCTCTGATAGGTTGCTGTCAGTGTACAGAAACACAACAGATTTCTGTATATTAATTTTGTATCCTGCAACTTACTGAATTCATTTATTAGTTCTAATAGATTTGGGTAGCATCTTTAGGGTTTTTCTGTGTATAGTATCATGCTCAACAAATGTTTATTAATTCAATTAAATTAAACAACCTAGCCTTGATAGAGCTCCTAAATACCATGAGTATGCAAGAGAAAGAAAAGGCATGGTTCTTGTCCCCAGGGATCAGAGTTAAATTAAGGAGATGAGACCATCACTGTGACCTTTAAATAACACCCTTACTGGCCTATCAAATCATTTCTCAGCCAAACGGCTGCTTGGGAGGGCAGCTAGGAAGGGGACCCCAGAAAAACTCCTGAGAAGCAGAAAGGGAGTCACCTGGCACCTGGAGCCAGAAAAAGGAACCAGAAAGACAGGAACAAGAGCTGGAAAGATGGGTCTGCTGACTGCCATGTTGCCAGGGCCTGGGACAGATGCCAGGATAAAGTCCACAGACGGCAATTGCATTCAACAGTTCTAGTGATGGAGAAAGTGCTCCCACCTCCACACTAAAGGCCACCCCTGGAGGCTGGGGATAGGAAGCCGGCACCTCCAGGTCAGCGCCACACTGCAGTGAAGAAGAGAGACCAGACTGGCTAGTCTCCAGCCCTAGGACCAGCCTTCCATAAACTGGCAAGGGGAGGGGTGTCCTCTGTAAATGGTAGGGTTGGTGCCACAAAGGCAAAAAATCTGGGAGCCCGAGCCCACCACTCACTTCCACACCTTGCCCACCCTGGAGAAGAAGATGGAGTGTCTCAGCCTATCCTTCCCCCAGGAACTTTGCCAAGGGATGCAAGTTAATGGCTGCCACCAGTTGGAGTCCACCCATCATTCCCAGAGTCTCTCTCGAGACCCTGGGGTTCTCCCTTTTAGCTTAGGTCTTTGGTCTAGGTGATCAGCCAAGAGTGCCAGTGACACACATGCCTGATGAGGTCTGATGACACTGTCAGCTCTGTCAACATTTACTGAGCGGCAACCATGATGCAGGCTCCTGGGCAGCTTCCTATCTACATGTCATCTGCATTTAAGCCTTACTACTATAAGGTAATTAATTATTCATCCCCACTGTATAGATGAAGAGACTGAGGTTCACAGGAGTCGTGCCCCTTGCCCAGAGCCTCCCAGTCCAGGAGTGGCAGAGCCAGGCATGGACCCTTGTCTGTCTCACTTCCGAGGCTTTGCTCTTGTTGTCACACCACTCTGGCTCTCAGATATTTTTGTGGCAGTGTATCAGGAAAAAGGAGTATGATAATAATGGCAGTCTGCTGGCACATCTGGAAGAGGCACCGCACTTGTGTGATATCCTTGTAGAGAGAGAACATATACGCTGTTCCGGCAGGCAGGAGAGTTTAGCCCTGGGGTCTCACTCAGTAAGATGGCTGTAACTAACCAGCGAGACAACAATTTATTTACCAAATCCTTATGCACATAACAAGCAGTTGCTGTCTAATTAATGTTGCCATTGATTACTTTGTTAAAGGATGATTAAAGGTCTAATGGTTACTTGTTGCTGGTATAGAAAATTCCTATTTCACCCAGGAGCTAATCTTTTCAAGTCCCTAGATTGCTAGTAGTTTTAACTAAAATGCGGCTTTGAATCTGAATGTCTGTTGACATCCTCAGAGGCTCTCAGGCAGTCAGGATGTCTCGTGGAGGACTAGAGGTGGCTGTATGTATCTTTGTCCATGGCCGGATGATTCCAGGGTTTGCTCTTCAGTTGCCGTGACCGCTGTTTTCCCAGGTGCTTTGGAGAAGATGTGTGTATCAGCCTCCCCGACGTGGACGCCTACGTGATGGTGCTGCAGGCCGTCGAGCCCCAGATCACCCTCCATGGCACAGACCGCTTCTGGAGACCCACTGCCCAGTTTGAAAGCACCAAAGGGGTTACCCTCTTCCCCGACATCAAGATTGTGAGCACCTTCACCAAAACCGAGGCCCCCGGTGCCTTGAAGACCACAGGTACAGGCACACACTGGGTTGGGGGGGGGGCGTGGGACCTTAAATTCTCACGTAAAGTATGATTCTCGTCAATCACACTTCAGGACAACTGAGGTATTGTTCACTATAGCGGGGTAATTTATGATAACAGAACAAAAAAGCCTGGAAACAATGCAGATAAATAACAGAGAGGAATGAATGGCTTAGCAAATTGTGGTACCCCCATAGAAGAGGTATGATGTTGGAGGGAAGGCACTTATGCCAAACAGCAAGTTAAAAAAAAAAAAGCAAGATGCAAATTACAGAGTAGCTACGTGGAGAGTGATCGCAAGTCTGTCAAGAAAAAAAATATGTAGAAAAATGCTCAGAAAGAAACACACCTAATGCTAACAGTGATATTCTCTGAGAAGCAGGAAAACAGCCAACTTGTTTCTGCTCCCCTTCACTTCTCTACAACTGCAAAATGTTCTGTAGTACACGTGTATTATTTTGGTAATGAGAAGAAAAGTTAAAGAAGCATGAAGAAAAAAATAGAGCTGCATCTTAATATATACACCGCAAAAGTCTCCTTCGGCAATATCGCTCTCAACTCTCAGGGGACTTTCCAGTTGTTCTTTCCAACGGTTTCGTCGTCGGGAGGGCTGTTCAGTAAAAGTAATTTGAATTGTCTGCCAGGAAGAAACACTGAGTTGCCCTGAAAGCTACAGTATATTCGGCTGGTGGGGGGAGAAGGATGGAAGGATGTGGAAGGAAGGCAGGAAAACCTGGGGCCCAGATCTTCGGGGGGAATACGAGTTTGAGAACCGTCCTTTGCTGCCTCCTCCAAAAGAATGTTTTCAACTCTCCCTCTCCCCCTCCCAGAGCAGCTGCTAACGATGTGCTAGTGCCAGTGGGCCTGAGTTCCCGAAGGGCTGCTTCTATAATAATCCTAACTACCCACTGCCTTAAAGCATGCTGGTCCCCAGCAAATGGGATGCCTGGCAAGACAGCCCTTCTTAGCTCACAAAAATAGATGGTGTTATACCACCTGTCTGGGCAGGACCGTTTCCCAGTTACTCTCCAAGGTGCATTAGGTCGTGTGATCTTCCCTCTTGCCCTCATCTGTGGCTAATATCAGACAGGAAAAGGAAGGGCCTCAGACTGCGGTGGCTGCAGGCCGTAGCTGACAGTATCTGGATTCCCGAGGCCTGACATCAGCCTATAGGCAACGCAGGGACAAGCAATTATCTGGGTCCACATCTCACCTTCTGTTTATGAGAGGTGCATGCAGACTGGTAGCCAAGTGCCCGAGAGCTATTGTTAGTACTTTTAAAATTTCACTTTTATCGTTGTAAGAATAATCATTATTATGGGTGCCGTAAACAAGCAGGCTAATGGCATCTGCCACCCGTGACCCTCTCCACCGCCATCTTCTGCCCTCATCGACTCACTCTTTGTGCTGTTTCAGTACCAATGACATCACACCCCTCTCTCTCTCTGTGTTAGCTTACATGTCTACTCACTCTCTACCCTAGTCCTGGAAGGTCCCTCTCTGTCTCGTTCCCCATTATTGCTGACAAAAATCTCTACCTTCAACCCCTCTTCCAGAAGACCCCACCACCCTGACCCCTGGCTGGTACTGCACACGCCCAACCACTCTGTACGCTTCCAGCCACTAGCGCTCTCTCTCACACACACTGGCAAGCCCTCGGTGGTGATTATCTGTTTATTAAACCAGACAAGGATCTCCTCCAGAGCCCAACTTATTGATTTGCCAGTAAGTCCCTGAACCCAGTACAGTCCCTTCAGCACAGTGGGAATCAGGGAAACTGATGGAAGATGTTGTCCATATGCAAGCGCAAGAGAACGAGAGAAAATGGTGTGGTGAACACGCCCCCTACCTAGGGGGTGAGCAATCAGTCAGCAGTTGGGTCACAGGAGCCAGGATGACCCAACCTGACCTGACAAGAGGACGGCTCCCAAGAAAACCCAGAAACCACAGGCCATTTGAAAGAGAGATATACGTGTACCATTATTAATGACAGACTTCGTTAAGTGTATATTAACGTGCTTTTAGATTTTGCCAACGCTACACGAAGCCATTGAGATTGGCAAGCATTTAAAAAGTAAGTGTACAAAATTATTTATAACAACATATACCTGTTGAGAGCAAAAAATGTTTCTGGTATCCCTTAAAAACTAAACAAAATAAAATAATTATTTAAAATAGCTCTCTCATCTTTTGTGAATCCTTTCAAAATTTGTTTTCATAAATGTTTTATCATGCACAAAATACACCAGTCTGCTTAATGAGTAAATATACTTATTTAAATGATCTCTAGTTCACAAATTTTTCAATAAAAGCCCACAAGATCAAAAATATTCGAAGACCACCGGCCCAGAGGTTGAAACTTTCACAAAGTGCGGGATCAGAAGGTCATGGTTGCCGTCCAGCTCCTCCCCTGTTGTCTGTGTGACCCCAGGCAATCCGTCGCACTCTACCCCATGGACTGTCCACTCCCCCATCAGTGAAATGGGAATAGTAACAGTACCCCCTCTAGTGTCTGTCTGTTAGGATTTCCTTTGCACTGTGCCTAGCGTATAGCAAGGACTCCATAACTACTAATCACTTTTTATTTTAAAGTAGGATTTTCATTTAGGACTGCCAACCTGTCCAGCATTCAAATACTCAGACACTCCCCTGGGAAACTTGGGGTCATAGTATCAGGCAAGGACAGCTATAGGCTGTCCAAGAACTAGAAACACAGGAACAAGGGTTGGAAAGATGGGTCTGCTGACTGCCATGTTGCCAGGGCCTGGGACAGATGCCAGGATTAAGTCCACAGACGGCAATTGCATTCAACAGTTCTAGTGATGGAGAAAGTGCTCCCACCTCCACACTAAAGGCCACCCCTGGAGGCTGGGGGTAGAGAGCCGGCACCTCCAGGTCAGCGCCACACTGCAGTGAAGAAGAGAGACCAGACTGGCTAGTCTCCAGCCCTAGGACCAGCCTTCCATAAACTGGCAAGGGGAGGGGTGTCCTCTGCAAATGGTAGGGTTGGTGCCACAAAGGCAAAAAGTCTGGGAGCCCAAGCCCACCACTCACTTCCACACCTTGCCCACCCTGGAGAAGAAGATGGAGTGTCTCAGCCTACCCTTCCCCCACGAACTTTGCCAAGGGATGCAACAGCTTGTCAACTAGACTTACCAATTTACTTATTTAATTATATCACCAGTGCCGCTCCACTTCAGCAATGCCTCGTTATACTGCTCCAGGCCAGCCCCTCAGATACTGAAGAGTTAGTCACGCAAAGTGCTTCTGCCCTTGAGAATCTCAGAGTCTGCTGGGAGAGACAGACACACACCATGACCACGGGGGAAAGCTACGAGAGCCTGGTGAAGGGGCACTCATCTCTGGTCCCAAAGGAGACCAATCTTTCTTGAGCATTTATTCTGTGCCACACATTGTTTTCAATCCTCTCAATGCCCTAACCCTCTTTACAGATAAGGAAATTGAGCGGTAGGTGGCTTCTCTAATACTATACGGCTTCTCAGAAGCAGCGCTGGTATTCAAATTCACATCTTTTTTTGGGTTTTTTGGTTTTTTTTTTTTTGCGGTACGCGGGCCTCTCACTGCTGTGGCCTCTCCCGTTGCGGAGCACAGGCTCCGGACGCGCAGGCTCAGCGGCCATGGCTCACGGGCCCAGCCGCTCCGCGGCACGTGGGATCCTCCTGGACCGGGGCACAAGCCCGTGTCCCCTGCATCAGCAGGCGGACTCCCAGCCACTGCGCCACCAGGGAGGCCCTAAATTCACATCTTTTGACTGCTGTGTTCATGCTCTTCACATAAATTTGTGCCGCCCAGCCTCAGGGGCTGCCTGGACATCCATCTGAGAAGTGGAGGTGATATTTGGGATCGCCCAGCCTCTCCTCCTGACCCAGCCTGAGCCTGGGGTTCAGTGACGGAGGAGGAGGACGGTGTGTCAGGGCCATGACCTGAGATGTCCTCACTCCTGTGTTTTCCATGTGTCTGTCCTCCCACAGCCCCCAAATCAGCAGTTTTTGAAGAAATGCTTCACAACTTAGATTTCTGTGACATTTTAGTGCTGGGAGGGGACTTGGACCCCAAACAGGAGTGCTTGGAGCTCAACCACAGTGAGCTCCACCAGCGACACCTGGACGCCACCAACTCCACGGCCGGCTACTCCATCTACGGTAAGGCCGTGCTCAGTCCTGCACCTGGTGGTCCCTTCTCAGTGGCCCTGTCCAGGGAGTCATGAGTGGGATGGCAGCTCCATCTCCTGTGGAGGTGGGTCAGGAGGGAACCCTTGACCTCAGAGCATGGACGTCTAGCCCCTCCTTTGACGAGCTATTCCAGTATCCGGGGGAATTGGCTCCCATTCCACTCCTGGGAAATCTGTAGAAACTAGGCAGGTGCCTGCTCTTATCATGTTTGATCTCAGCAAGTATTACAGCAACATTTGGCAGATTGAGGCCAAACGTTCTGGTCAGAGCCCAATCTATGTGGAAATTCTGTGCTTCAGTTTAATTGGCTCCTTAGAATGTCTGCACTGACACAGTGTCTGCCCCTAAACACCCTGAGCTCTTACCCTCACCGACTTCAGGAGACCCACACCGCCAGCAGCTGCAGCCTGTCTCCCCAGCCCCTCTTCTGCCTTCTTATGACAGGTGTGGTCTCTTGACACAGGTGTGGGCTCCATGAGCCGCTATGAGCAGGTGCTACGTCACATCCGCTACCGCAACTGGCGTCCAGCTGCCCTGGAGGCCCGGCGGTTCAGGCTCAAGTGCTCGGAACTCAATGGGCGCTACACCAGCAATGAGTTCAACTTGGAGGTGAGTGAGCCCCGCAGTTGTGAGGGAAGCCCCGGCCCGCCCATTCATTCACTTCGCTTATTCGGGAGAACTGCGGCCACTGGTCCACCTGCCACTCCCGGCCCACTGCACCCCTCCCTGCTCTTCTCAGGTCAGCGTCCTCCATGAGGTCAGGGTCTCAGACAAGGAGCACGTCAACCACCTCATCGTGCAGCCGCCCTTCCTCCAGTCTGTCCACCATCCGGAATCCCAGACTAGCATCCAGCGCAGTTCAGGTAGGTCACATGGGAGGAGGGACCTCAGGACACCAGGTGCTGATGGTGACTCAAGACCGTCCACGCAACAGACAGTTAGGGTGCAGCAGCGCCAGAGGCGCCCAGAACTGAAGGAGGTGCTCGGCTGTGGAGAAGCTATGGGCCTGGCTCTGAGGCACTCACGGCCTCAGGAGGGCACAGGTCAAGTACACAAGAAGTTATAAGAAATGTGTAATAGCAGACGTTACAAAGGGCTGGGGTAAAATTTTGCAAGTCCTTTTAGACCCAACTCAAAGCTACATGCTGTATGTAGCCTTCCCTGAGCCCGTCACACATGCTCACACACACGTATGCACCATATTGCAAAGTCTCCCACCCTTACTTCTGTTCCAGTACCTTCCATATTGTCTTCCTATCTGGTGGGCACTTCTGTCTGTCCCGACTGAACTCCACAGTTTCTAGCTCTCAGGGGGAGGGGAAGGAGGCTGCCCTATGCTTTGATGGAAAAAGCAAGAGATCAAAGAGAATGTGCACTTATTGAGCACCTACTATGTGCCTCTGTGGAAATTCACATAGATGATTTCATTTGCTCCTCACAACTACCCATGGGATAGGAATGATGCAGTCTACTATATAGATGAAAAAAGTGAAGCCCAGACAGAGTAAGGTTCTGACCCAGAGCTCTCCAACTGGGCAGCGTAGGGCAGATTTTAACCTACACGTGGATGTTTCAATCGTGTTCCATCCCAAGGGTGAGCTAGTCCCTCGCTCACCTCGTCCTGCGAATTCCTTCCTCATTCCAGTGGTCCCGAGCATTGCCACAGTGGTCATCATCATCTCCGTGTGCATGCTAGTGTTTGTCGTGGCCATGGGCATGTACCGGGTCCGGATCACCCACCAGCACTTCACCCAGGAGTCTGAGGCTGCCAAGGAAGCCGAGATGGATTGGGACGACTCGGCACTTACTATCACGGTCAACCCCATGGAGGTAACAATCGTCACGCGGGGGCTGGGAGCTCAGAGCGGGATGCCTCTCCTCCACCCAGCTCCATCCTTCCTGTGCCAGAAGCCCTGCCCAGCTAGCCCAGCCCCACTGGTCCTTCCCTTCTCTGGGCTCCTCCAGCCTCTCAACCTGCATGAGCCACACTTACCCACCAAATGCATTCACTGCTTAAAAACGTATGAATTGCTCTCACCCAACAAACAAAAGCAGACATTTCTTAAGGCAAGCAGCCACGTAGTGTCTGTCCCTGGCCTCCCCTGTAGTATTTAGCTCAGAGCTGACGCACTCTCAGGGACTCGGTATTGAATTTTTGATTAGCTACGAGTATAAATTAGATGGCTTTGCTCCATCTGCCTGCAGAGCTCACTTAAAGACTCAGAATATGTTAATACAAAACCCCAATGGTAATACCTGCCATTTATTGAGCCCCCATCATGCCAGCACTGCACGGGGTCCTCAACATGCACCACCTCATTTAATCTCCCCAGCAACCTGTGAAGTGGGAGTCACCCTCCTCATTTACCAAGGTAGGACCAACTCAGAGACGGAAAGTAAAGTACTCAAACTCCCAGAGCTGTTAATGGCACCACCAGTATTCAAAGCCACGTCTGTCTGATTCTAAAGTTATCTTTCCAGTTGGCCATCAGCCCCCAGAATCCACCCATGAGTGTCCAAATGTCCCTGATCTGGACATAGGACACTCAAGAAAAGCCGCTTCCGTCGGGCCCTTTGTTCTGCCCATGGCTGCTGGGTGGGGGGAAAGGCAGGAGTAAGAAAGCGAGGGAGTCAGTGGCCATGAAGAGGAGCCACTGAGGAATGAAAAGTATCCCAGCCGGTCCCCAGTTTCCCCGCCTCACCTGGCCTCCTGCTCCAACTTCAGAGCCAGCGTGCCAATGCCGGTCAGCTCGTCCCAGCGTGTGCTGTAGGTATAGGGCTGAGCGCAGCACTCTGGGGACCCCAGCATTTCCACCTTCAGAGAGCTGGGCCTTGGGCCTAGGAGGCAAGATCGTTATGCCCGGAGCGCTCTGAGTACCCGGCCAGAGTGTGCTCACCAAGGGCTAACCTGGTGATGCCTGCAATCAGTGAAGCATAAGCAGGGAGAGCCTTTGGGGCCGTCCAGGGAAGATTTCCTGGAGCCTCAGCGAGGCCTTGAAGAATCAGTAGGATCTGGAGGAGACAAAGGTACAAGAGAAAACACTCCAGAGACGGGATGTTGCCAAACATGGGCTCACATCTCTTATGGCTGGTTTATGAACTCAAAACATAAATCCAGAAATAAGATGTGACTGGAATTGCCAAAAAGCTGGGGGGAGGGGGAGGGCACTGGAAAAGCGTGGGGTAGAGTTTGAGGACACAAACCCCCAGGGGTGAGGGGCAGGCGTGGAAAATGAGGACCGTTAACTTTGTCCTTCTGAAAGGAGTATTTTTGAGTCTCGGCTTAGAAGACCTTCTGCTCCCAGAGACATTATTTTCGCACCTGGAAGAGGGTTACAAGCTTAAATGCTATCCTCGCATTGAGAAGCAAGTCATTAAAGACTTGGACACCTATGTAGATGGGTTTCAGAAATGCCAGAAAAGAAACTTTGGCCCGAAAGCCTCCCTGAATGATGGATGGGATCGGCCTCAATGTCCAATGTTTAAAACGCAACGATTTACCTTGAGTTTGGGTCCTGGAATTTGCCATCTCTTGTCCTTGTCCTTAGCCCTCCGATTGGTCTTTCACCAAAGGACTTCCCTTCCAGGAAGCCTATCTCCCGGCCCAAGGGTTTAGCATCAAGGGAAGGAGTTGCAAGGGGCCCTAAACGTCTCCTTAATGGAGGGAGAAACTTAAAACTCCAGCGTGGCTCCTGTTTGATCCCTGATGAGCGTTTCCCTTCTCTCCCTGCCATCCAGAAACACGGAGCCCCGGGGCGTGGGGAAGATGAGACCGAGGAAGAGGAAGAGGAAGACCTAAGCTCGAGCAGCAGTGACTCCGAGGGCAGTGACGAGGAGTACGGGGTGGGCAGGGGCGTACACGGGCAGGGCGGAGTCGCGCAAGCGCAGCTGGAGTGGGATGACTCCACCCTCCCCTACTAGTGCCCGCCTTCTGCGCCCGCCCACATGTCCCTTTTGGAAGCCCCACCCCGATGTACGCCCCAGCCTATCACGTCGCCTCTGACTTCTATGACAGGTCTCAGCAGGCCTTCCCCAGCATCCTGGAGCCCACCCTTTATGCCTTGGGTACTCCCCGCGTCCCAGCCCTGGGGTGGTTCCCAGAAGCCCAGCGTCATCCTCACTGGGGACTTCAGGGGGGACTTTGTCCTGTGGCCCCCACTTCTCTTGCACTGGGCTCACCCAGCAGCCTGGATCCGTGGGTACCGTGTTTGCTCTTCCCTGCAGCGGAGAAGGTCAGCCTTCATGTCGCTCCCCTACCTGGGCTCCACGTTCTCAGGGCCCTGAGGTTCCAACCCCCTGTGCGGGCACTGACTCCGTGGTGTCTCCACACCGACCATCAGGTTCTTCGCACCTGACTCTCCAGGCTGCTTCCTACAAGCAGGATGGTCAGACTCCACACACCCGAGGTCTAAGTCCTCAACACTTCAAAGGAACGTCCGTACCGAATTAAGTTTGCAGGGAAGGGTTTGCCTAGGCTGTCCCCACTGGTCCCCTCCCCCCGCCACACACACGCGCTCTTCCATTTTGGAGAGCCTTTCCCTTTGTCCTTTTTGAGGCCACAGAAGCTCATATGAAAAGTCCGAAGCCAAGAGCAGGCCCTTGGCCACAGCAGGGCCTGGTTCCAGCCAAAGTTCTCTGAGAACCTGCCTTCCTGGCAGCTGCTGAGACCCGCGGTGCTGCCCTGCTGGGGGCTCCCACCACACGACACCATGAGGGCCAGGAAGCATTACACGTAGCCACTGCCCTGGGTGACAGCTGTGACAAGCCTACAGCCAGGGATCAGAAGGAAGGGCTTCATGGTGGACGCAGAGCTGGGTGACAGGGGTGGCTGGGCTCTCCTGGGCCAGAGGGCGACCCCAAGGTTGACAAGGTTCTCACTGTCTAGTCTTAGGGTCCCTCATCCCCTAGTTCACAGTTTTGCCTCTTGAGAAGAAACACTCCTCTTGGATGTTTTGGAACAAGCATGAACTGCACCGAGTCTAAAATAAGAGTTTGGAGATTTAACTGCTCGAAATTAGAAGCATCTTTGCCATAATAACAGCTTCTTTCTTCTCAGAAAAGGAGCAATGCTTTGGGTGGAGGGCAAATACATCCAAAAACCATTTCCTTCTTTCCTTCTTCTTTGTTTTAATAAGGAAACCTTTTCCATCTCCATCTTAACATGGACACTTTTGGAGGAGAACTGTTGCTATAGTAACTGGTCTGTGATCTTTTCTGGCGGAGAGTATAGCAGGCAAGAGCTAGGGCTGTTAGAGGACTTCCATGAGGCTCTAAGAACGTCTTTGTTTCAAATGTCTTGGGCTTTTTTTGTCCTCAGTATGTATGATCTGTCCCCTCTCTCCCCCACCCCAATTCCCAGCCCATCCCGTACTGGCACGGGCACAGAGCTGGCCCCTAGGCACAGGGTATTCAGGTTCAAAAGAAAGGTCGGAATCTGTTCATCCTACTCCCTGTGTCAGAGAGACACAGCTACTCTCCTACTCAGAGAGAGCTTATGAAGGGGGACCACCATCAATGTCTTTTAGTCTGACCTCCACCCAGTGAGGATCTGTGACAGGTCTTTGCAACCTTCTGATTTGAGGAAACCACCTTAGGCAGCCTTTTCCTTCTCCTAACGTGTTTTTTGCATCTGTTTCCTCCTTTGAGCCTCACAATAATCCCATGAGGGAGTGGGGAACGCCTGTTGTTAGACCCATTTTCATGATGAGTAAACTGAGGTTCAGAGATTCAGCATCTTGCTCAGAGTCATTCTGAGGCAGAGACACGATGGGACTCCCCACTCTTGGCCCAGTGCCTACCACCCTGATTCTACCTATGCGTATTCATGCAGCTAACAGGCATTGCTGAGGACCTACTACGTGCCAAGCGCTCTACCAGCAGCTGTGGGAAAGGGAGAAACGGAAGAAGCTCCTTCCTCAGAGGACTTGATAGTTGCAGAGGAGAAACAGGCAGGCATAGAAACCATACAAGAGACAAATGCAGAGGGAGGGAGAGGAGAAGTCACAGGCTCTGATTTTCCCCTCCTTAGAAAAGACGCTGGCAGAAGTGTGGGGTTTTATATTCATTGAATGGAAATAGACACCTCTGTGAATTTTCCCAGTCAAATAGCCCTTTTCTATCGGGCAGGGTCTGCACATCTAGAAGGAGAAAATCTTGGATTTTTAGTCCTCACAGACCCCTTAGTTAAATAAAAACAGACTTTTTAGCCAGGCACTTAGGAGCTAACAGAATTCTTCCAAAATTCTTAAGGCAGTAAAATGAGTACTGTATTTATAGGTTTAAAGCCAATTCTTTTCGAATTGGATTTTGATTTAAAACATTTAAGTCCGATGTTCATGAGAGTGCTTTCTTCTGCTAGGGCTTTTGTTTTGGCTGTGGTGGGGAAGGTGGTCTGGTGCCCTCCAACTGCCTTCTATGGCTACATCACTTATTCACGGCTCGGTGAGCTGCTTGGGGCATGTGAAACCATTTTGTGGGTTTTTCAGGGCTGGGGGGGGGGCGGGGGGAGGGAACAGGTGAAAGTGGAGCTTGTCATATGTAGAGAAACAATGGGGTCAAGTCCCCTTGTTTCCCACTGAGCCCTTTCCATCAACTCCTGCCATGGAAGGTCACCCTGCACGCCAGCCCCAAGGACAAGGCACTCGAAGTGATGCTGCTGGGTCAGTGGGCATTTATCGTGTTCCCAGCACCCTGCTCAGCGCCATGGGTGAGAATAAGAAGGGGAGACTATATAAAAGTAGCAGAAGCTTTGGGGAGTATCCAGGTGAGTGGTGAGTAATGTGATCTGCCCTCTCGCAGGGATTCTAACCACGGGTGGAAAATGCCGTTCGTAAGGCCAGCGTTGTCCAGGCTCCATCTGCTGGCATCTGGGAACCAAAACTCCCAGATGGCCAGATCCCCTGTGGCTTCTCACCCAGATAGCAGCGGCAGTGCATGTACACTTGTACCGGGGCGAACAGCTGACCAGTTTGGCCACAGGCCAGACCAGTGCTTGTCTTGCCAAGTGGATGACCAGATCGTGCTCTCTGGAGGTTGCAAATACATAGGCAGAAACCTCTCACATGACTCGGGTGACAGGGAGGAAGTGAAAGAAGAGGTTGAGGTGAAGAAGCCAGTACAGAATGAGTTGTCCTAGTGGAGTAAAGCAATCAGCTAGCTGGTCATCAGTCTTAAAGAACAACAAAGGTCTATTCTAGTAGGTTTAATCAAATGCTATAAATCTGACCAAGGCCCCAGTTCATCTAGCTACCAAAAACGTGGGTTCTGCTTTCACCACCTCTTTCTTGAATGTACACAGCCATGCTATCAAGCAGGGCTTAGCCCACCCACCTCTGCTTGTAGCAAGGGCTGTGCCTGGCGGACCTGGACCCTGCAGGGAGTTGAGCTCCTGAAGGGGAAGCAATGTCCTCTGTTCCTATACAACAGCGACTGGCAAACTTCACCTGTAAAGATCCAGTTAGTAAGTGTTTCGGGCTTTGCAGGCCGTGTGGTCCCTGCCGCAGGTATTTGACCCTGCCACGGTAGCATATGCTTAAATGAATGGATATGGCTATATTTCCCAAAAAACTTTATTTATGAACACTAAGAAGGAGCAGGCAATTTGAATTCATATTGTTATCGCATGTCACAAAATTTTATGACTCCTTTGATTTTTATTTTCAAGCATTTAAAAATGGAGAAACCCTTCTGAGCCCACTGGCCTTTCAAAACCTAGCAGCCGGCCAGATTTTGCCCAGGGGCCGTGGTTTGCACACCTCAACCATGTGTGTGGGGAAAGCAGCCTTCCAGCTGCCAAGGGAAAACAGATTCCTATCTTAGGCCCTCCCATCAGCTACCCAGTGGTCTTTGCCTGCAAAATAAACAGCAAATAACACCACTGTCCTTAATTAAGCTGTTTTTTAAAATCCATGTTCCAGCGGGAAAACCAAAACCAAAACCAAAAAATACTTATTGCTCGTTGACTTGCCTCAAACGCAGGCAAGCATTCCTCAAGAACCGAAAGGCTTGGGTCCAGGAACCTGCTGACCGCGGAGTACAAACCCTATTGAGCTAAGGGCTAACTCCCAGGCCCAGGGCCTTCCCCCAATGACTCAGCGCATAATGATTTCTAAGCAGGAATGTTCATTATTTCAGACTGATTTCCATTCAGCCCTGCTCATGCCATCACTCTAAAAATGATCTAAAAGTCTTGTGACCGTTTGAATCGATACAGCATAATCAGTAGAAAGCCTGCCCCGGCACACTTCAAAATTAGCATTCTTCTTGGCTGTGTGATTCAATTTTAGCCAAAGGAGGACTTTTTCTTAACCGTCCTCTCATTTAAGTTAACCAAATCAGTTTTACAAAAAAGTGAGAGAGCTGATCTAATCATCTGAAAAAATTTACCAGTGCAAAGTAGATGTTTTTCAGGGAAGAACATGCTGAGGCCTTTGGGGGATCCCCAAAGCCTCCTGCCATGTACTCTGACAGGCTACGGGTGCTACACCATTCTCTAGCTGCATCAGACATTTATCAAGGCTGCCAAGCCAAAGCCCTGGGCACAAGTTAATTTTCATGGAACCACTTTCCGTGGTCCAGCTGTAGGCAAAGGAAATGAGTAATGAAAGTTTTGAAGTCTACTCCAGCACCTTCATCTCCCTGCCTTTATTTGCTTTACTTTATACATTTATTCTGTATCTGCTTTATAGACCTTGCCCTAGTTTTCCTTTGGGCACCAACCAGAAAGAAGAGTTAGTTGACTTGGTAAGAAGTGGGTTAGAAGCCAAACTTGACTATCCCAGGGAGATGAAAAGAGACAGAAGATGTCACCTCCACCAGCACCCCAGAAAGCAATCAGACACCCCCTGTATGCCATCAGTGAACAGATGGGATTCCATGTTTGCAGCTATGTTCAATGTAATTCAGCAAACTCTTGCTCAACACCCGTGGTGTGCCACCCCCGGTGCCAGGAATGGGGAAGGGAGGATGGATGGGTCGTGGCCCTGCCCGTGAGGATCTCCTGGTCTTGCAAGCTGCTGGGATGTTCCCTCTGCCGTGCTGGAGGCTGTCTATGAGCCATCGGGACTGGCGGGACAGAAGTTTGGGGTTGGGAGAGGGGGGATAACTTGCTCTGCCAGTTCTCCGCCCTAAGTCAGGTGGTAGGTGTGATTCTGGGAGCCCTGCCACACATTGCTGAGGCCAAGTGGAGAACTTTCTAGGGAAGCAGGCAGTGCTTCCCTATGCGTTTCTTAATTCCACCCCAGGCTGACTCAGTTCACCTGCTGAGGGAAGCCAGTCACCCTGCCTACGGGGCAGAAATAACATGACCGAGGGCTAGGATTCAGTGAAAGCAATCAAAGGAAGTTCTTTTTTTTTGGGGGGGGGGGGGGATTTTTTTTTTTTTATATTCGAACAGAAAGTCACAAAAATTATAATCGTCCTCATCAGTTCACTCAGTCCCATGTAATTAATTTTTTTTCATCTTGATCTTTTGTTAGCACTTTTATGAATTCATCAGTTTTCCATCAGAGTTCTGAAAATACTTATTCATTCAGTTCAGCAGTACAGTCAGTTACCAGAAACCTGTACTTGTCAGTCTTTTCCATGAATTCCTTGAAGATGAAACCCTTTAATAGGAACATTTTTGCGAAAGCATCAGTGTACACCCAGAACTGTCTGTAAATGACAAAAGACTTAAAAATGACCACGGTTAAAGATTTGATGAAAGTTCATAATAATGCAATCGACAAGGAAATGTAGTTATTTCTGAGACGTACATTTCAAAGGAAGTTCTTACATACCAAGAGCAGGCAGCCAGACGTCGGAAGTTAGGAAGGGTGACCCAGATCCAGGGACCAGCATGAAAGCCCACAGCCACGGGACAGCCTGAGTGAGCGAGCACCTCGGACGCCCCAGGTCAGAGCTGGAGACGGAAGCAGGGCTGACTCCGGAGGACCCGCTGCAGGTTCACACCCCACCCTGTGGAACCCAGGTTCTCAAGGTATCCTTGGGCCAGAGCAGCGGCATCACCTGGGAACAAATGAGAAATACAAATTCTCGGGCCGCGCCCAAGACCCGCTGAACCGGAAACTGGGGGTGGGGTCCAGCATCTGTGTTTCAATGAGCTCTCTGATTCTGAAGCAAGCTAAGGTTTGAAAACCACGGAGGCAGAGGATGAGAAGAAGGATTTAAGCTGGCATTGGGAGCAGACGACTGTTGGCAAGATAAAAAAAGAATTGTGTAGTGATGAGAGGGGGCCAAACAGACTGCCCCACCCCCATCCCGGGCCCTCTAGGATCTAAACCACGCTCCCTGAAGCAGTGGTTTCAGAGAACCCTGGTCTAGTCCCAATTCCACTCCTCCCTGGGGCATGAGTCACTTCCTGCTGGTCTGGCCCCATTCGTCCTGGAGAAAGACGACGCCCAGGAGAAGCGGTAGTGAGGTCACCCAGCCCTAGAGAGGCCACCTTCCAGCTTCCTATAAGCTGAGCAACCTCCTCCAAGGCTGTATTTTAAGGGGAAACAATAACTGCAGCAAGGACCTTGCATCACCAGGAGAACTGGTCTCCACACAGCCTGTATGCTGGTGGAACTGCCCAGGGCCTGGCAGGACTAGAGCAGGGTCAGTTAAGGACACTGCCAGGTGACTGTAGCGTCGCTCTGTTTGTAACGAGACTGACGCATGCAGCGTCACCATGCAGGCACTAAATTGGTTGGGGAATGAATGGCTTTTCTTGGAAAGGCAGTAACTCACTCTGGATGCTACTGAAATTAGAAAACAAAACCCAAAATCGAACCTGCAGCCTTCCCTACAGACAATGTCTTGGCCCTTGAACTTCTACAACCCGCAAAGGTGCCAGGTTCCACCAATGCCCTTTTTCCCCATCAATCAGATCCCTAAGGTCCACCGATTATTGCTTTGACTTTCTGATTTATGGCTGAAACTCTGTGAAGGTCCACAAACCTTCGGAAGTAACTAGTTAGTGCCCTAGTGGTCATTTACACCTAGCTGTGGGCTACAGAATCTGTCTTCGTGTAAGGATTTCTGGGAGTCAGAGCGCTGGGGTGCTGGGCCTTGGGGTGGAAGCATAGAAGAGAAATGGGCTGGGAAACAGCCCAGATACATGGCCTGGGAGATCCAGCATCTGCTGTTTAGTTCCTGTGAACCCTAATCCCCTCCTGATCAGACCCATCCCTGGTCCTCTCAGCTGTCTCCTTGCTGAGTCCTCCCAAATGCCCCACAGGACACTTCCATTTCTCCAGCCCATCTTGGAAAAAGTCTTCTGGTTAAATGCTCAATCTCCTGAGACCACAGAGATCATATGGGGAATAACTCATCTCTAACAAATTAGAACGTACTAACAAGAACAAATAGGGCTGTCCAGTTGTGTGTTGGGGAGAGAGTGTGGGGAGAGCTAGCCGGACCCAGGAGGGGAAGATACAGTGTTTCTTCATGTCGCTGAGATGCAGAAGAGTTTTCATTGACAGCCTGGCCTCTTTTTGTGAATTTTCTCACGAAACATTTCTGGCCCAAGACCTTAAGGCCATGTTATGTGTTTCCCTGAGGTTAGTCACTTATCACAAAGGCTCCTATGGGACAAAAGGATGCAGAGTGGGATGGCAGAATGTGGACACAGAGGCCTGCGGTAGTTCGGGAAACAGGGTGGGTTTTGTTCTCGTTGGCAGGCAGGCCAGGGACACCTTGTGGACTGAGGGTGAGAGGCTCATATCCAGCCAGAACACCGCGTAGAGTGAGTGAATAAGGGGGAGTGTTCATTGGGAAGCCTGGATACGGGTGAGACGCACGCAGTGTGCCACTGGGTAGGACATACCAGCCATTTACATTTGCCAGAAACACTAGAGAGAACCATGTCCCAATACCAGCTGGTTCCTGCCATTCTCAGGAGCAGGGAGGAGCTGGTACCTCTGGACCCCTGAGCTGACACGTCTCCAGAGTCAGGGTCCCACTCCATGAGAACGTTCAGTTGAGTGAAAAGGAACAACAGGCCTCATTTCCCAGATGCCTAATGGGGTGCCTGACCAGGGCACTGGAAAACATGGTTGTGTGAGGCTAGTATGGCTCCCCAACTCTTGCCTCCTCTGCCGTCCCAGGCCCCCTCCTCAAAGCTAGAAGAGGGTCTTGTCTATCGCAACACCTGGGTGGCTAGCAGGGCAGCTGGCCCACCGCATGTGCTCCATACATGCTGAAATAAATGGCAGAGCAGAGATCACTTAACTTCCATGAGCGCATGGGGTTTGAAAAACCAAGATGCTCCAGTGGAGGAAGACTCCGCCATCTCTTCTTTTCATGTACAAGTTTAGGTCCTTTATAAATGCAGGTGGTGGAGGATGGAAGTGCATCCTCCTGCATCTGAAGGGCAACAGTGGAAAGAGAAGAGAGTGGGGTTGTTTGGAGAGGGACCCCCTCCCAGCTATAACCTGTAACAGGAGCCCCTAGGCGAGGAGCAGGGGTAGGTGGGCCTCCACGAGACCACTTACTCCTCCCCAAAGTCAGGGGCAGCATCCGAGGAGAGAAAGCCGTACTGTGTTAATGCCCCCAGCCCTGTGCTGCTCTCCAGGCCCTTTTATCAGATTCGCTGTAGAGGAGATTCATCAAGATGAAGCTCAATCCCCAAGAGACTAATGAAAAGAGGGCAACAGACATGAGAAGGGCCGAAATGCAGACGGTGTGTGTTAATCACAGGCAAGAGAAACACGTCGCCTCTAATGTCTGTTTGCTTTTATCTTGAAATGAAAATGCATCTCTGCTGCCAAGACCCTTTTCCCTGAGCATTTCAGTACAGAAATGGGACGCACACACATACACACACATATGCCCACACAAACAAAATTGGAGGGTTCTTTTCCCCAGTGGAAAGAGCTATCAGAGAAATGAGCCCACAGGTTGTGTCTATTTGCAGAAGCAGAAAATCGACCGCAAGTCTCAGCTACAGGCTCCAGCCCCCATGTAGAAAAGGGAGTGAAAAGCATGACGAGGCATCAGCCCTTGGGAAGAGTTCATTAACAGCTCTGTGATGGGGGCCTCCACCTGTGCCTGGGGGTCACAGGTGTGACTATCACGTGCACATCCACCCCTGGAGACAAAAGTACATCCGTCCTGGTGCATATGGAATGCAAGGATCTGGAGCCCCTACCCCAGCCCCCCAGCTCCCTTACACGGCTGCAGAGGAGCCTCTGGCAGCTGGGATTCTGGAGAGGTCATGCCCATCTTTACCAGTCAGTTTCAAGGGGTGGAAATAAAGCAGAAGCATTTTGGAGGTCGGTAAGCTAGACCAGTAGCCAGGGCTGATCACCCAAAAAAGCAAGAGAAGAGATTGAGGGGAAAGGTGACTCAGAGTTGGAGAGGGAACAGGTGAGGCTGTGCAGGAGTGACAGCAACAGGGACACCCCTCACCGGGGAAGCCAGAGGATTGCTCTGGATTGAAAGCCATATCCAGATTTCAGCCAAGTAGGGGTGAGTCTGGCCATATGACCACAGAGGCAGTCAAATCAATTGCTTCCAAAGTCAGAGCTGTTTGAAGGTGATTTCAGTTCTTTGTTGAGCTAGTCATGATGGATCAATCCAGCTGATTGCTTCCAGCCTGACCTCAGTGCTTCCAGAACCGGTTGTTGGTGGACTGAGCTGGACAGGCTCGGAATGAGATTGAAGAAAACCAGTTGGTGAGTCTAGAAAAGAAATTGCGTGTAGAAATCAGTTGTTTTCAAAGAAATCTGTAGGGATTAGAGTGGGTCTGCTGTGTTATTGGCATGGACATTATGTCAGTAAGGTAAGAGCCAGAATGATTTTGTGGGGCATTCATTTGGAAAATTAATATATTAAATGTAAATTCTCAGAGACAAGTAGCTAAGGACAGCTAAATATATGTGTCATATACATATCTATAATGCAGAAATAAGTGAAGTATAGAATGAAGATGTCGATGGTTCACATTTTAAATTCCTTAGAAGCCCTGGTTTGGATGTTAGACTTTTTCTTATTGTTGTTTACTTCTAGCTCTCAAAGCACTGGAACAGTGCCTGGCACATAGTAGGAGTTTGCTAAGCGTTTAGAAATTGATGGTCCAGCTCGTCACCACTCAGTAGACACTCAGTAGTGTCACTATACCCCAAGTTAAATGAGCTGCAGAGAAGCGGGTCGGCGACATCCTCCTCGTAGACCATCACAACTGGCTGCAGAGAAGCCTTTGTGGATTCCCAGATTCGGTGCTGTGTTCAGCCAGCTGCATGTCTTGGGTCTGGCTCTCTGGTAGTGATCAGTGATGGGATGTTACATTAAGTGAGCTGATCCCACTTAAACCAAATCTGCATAACTTCCAGCAAGCTATTTCTACAGGGAACGGGGCTGGGGGCTCCCCTCTTACTGCCTCTGCCATTTCCTAAATACTCAATGATATTCTGTTGAATTTTGCCAACTTCAGTTCTGGAACTAAATGTAAAGGTTCTGGGCTCAGCCAGTCTGAAAGGTCTAGAAATTCCTTCTCTCTGCCCTTCCCTTCTCCCTCATCTGGAGATGCCACCACCATTTAGATGCCTTGGATGGCTGTTTCTTCCCAGCTGCCCAACCACAGTGTGTGGGGAAAAGGTCCGGTGAGCTTTCTCTCCTTGGAACCTCTGTGGTGTCGACACTACAGACAGAGGAAAGACCAGTAGCATCATTTTATAGAATCACCTTAGATCACTGTTACAGTCTGGGCAGTTCCTGCCAGTGTGGCCAGAATGCCTCTCGCTGTGGCCGTCTGCATCTCCGTGGCTGGGCCAGTGTGTACCTGACACGTGTCAGACTTCTGAGATCTTCCAGCTGCCTCAGAGTGAATTCTTTCCGTTTACAAAATGTGTTTATTTGCTAAATATACTATTGTGTGTGTATGAGTGTCATACAAGGCAAACTCTGGACTATCTAGTTAGAAGGATGTTGTGTGTTTATAGCATCTTGAATCTAATTTCAGGAGAGCACACTATCAACTTGCCCAATGAACGAGGTTGCCCAGTCACAGAAGATCAGAGAAAATGCCCTTTCACACCCCTCCCCTCTCTCAGCACCCCTCCCCTGCCTAACTGAGCTGTCTTATCCACTCCAGGCTGACACAGAGTGAGGGGCACCGAGAATCGGTATGTATATAAAGATATAGGAAGAAATAAGTACCACCACAGGAATCTGCTGGGCTTCTTCCCATGACTGTGATCTTACCCATGTTTGAATCACAAACTTTAAATTTCTAACAATTCAGATTCTTGCCATTTCCAAGTAATTTGTTAAATGCCTATTCAACACATAGACAGATATTTATTTTCAACCTTGGCTTGTAAATGTCTACAAACTGATTCATGTTGGTGGTCATTACGACACTTTCTGTGAATTGGTGAATAAATATGATTTTCGAATTTCACAGTAAGGATGACGTTGGAGAGTTTTTATTTTTCAGACAATTTGATGAAGTAAGATGGCAAGAACAGCTTTAACTGGGTCACTGTTCTCTGGGGCTCTGTCCTAAATCCATGCATGGGGAAGAGAGGGGCGTGGGATGTGAGGGGTGGTGACATGGCAAACTGGCCACTATCTGGGCTCCATCAGGGCACCCTGTTATCCTCAGAGCTGAACTCAGCAGCACTGTTACTGGAGACCAAAACAGAGGCAAAGCTAAGGTGTTTACTGAGCACCTACAAAGCGCTGGAGCTCAATGTGTATAATCTTAATTAAGATGAAGAAGATGAGACCCAGAGGAGCTCGGGGCATTGCAGAGGGCAGGTGGGGCTGAGCACAGCTCTCTCTCTCTCTCTCTTAGCCTGTTCCTTCCTGCCCCTCCATTCCTGCTGACCTTCTCTTACACCCAGGTGCCGCCCAGGGCCATCTAGCCCCTGAAGCCCGCTGAAGATGCGCTGCCTCCCCCTCCAAAGCTGGTTGGGATCCACAGCACTTCCCTAGGTTTATGGGAGTCGCAGGTACAGCTGCCTCTCCCTCCTGATTCATACTGGGCCCACCCAGGGGTTAAGTGTTACCTTTTGCTTCCAGAGAGAAGGAGGGAAAATTCAAACAAAGTTTTCTTGGAGGTGTTGGCGTCGTGGAAGGGATCCACATTGCACATAACACAGCAAACACCACCTATAGGCGCTGTCATTTTTTTAACTCCTCTGGCTACCCTCCTCCAGCCAGGTGCCATCTGCCTGCCCTCTCCACCCTTTCCTTTCCTACCCCTGTTCACATCTCCCCCATCCTTCTCTGCAGTAAAAAAAAAAAAAAAAAAATTCCCTTCTTTTTCTCTTTGATGAGCAGCTTCATCATCTTTTGTTCATACCCTGGTCTCCAGCCAAAATCCAGGCCCATCTTTCTATCCCAAGAAGTTCATCATGACCTTCTCCCAAATACAGATTGTTCCCACCCTAAGAGGAGCTCTTCTGCCTGGTGTTAAGACAGCATGTTTATCACATCGAACTATGTTTTTCCTACTACGTCTCAGAGAGGCAGCAAGAAGACTGAGAAGACTTGTCTGTTTGGGAATCCTTCTATCTTCACCTGCAAAACACACACACACACACACACACACACACACACACACACACACACACACACATACACACCCCTATCCTTGGGCTTCTCTGGAGCCCAGCGTACAGGGTCCCTGACAGTTCTCACCATTCCCTTATTCCCCAAAAAATGGGACCCATGTTCTTGCCGTCTGATAAATAGACTCTTCATTTTCTTTCTGTGCCTATTCCCTCCCGTCCCTTTCAAAAGCATCCCCTCATCCCTCGGCCTCTACAGCAGCCTGCTCCCGGCCTCCCTCTCTGATTCTGTGACTGCATGAGACCAAAGCTCTGCTGGGAGGTGCCCTCCCAAGCTGACGGGCTACAGGAACTCGCCCTTCATATACAAGGCCCGTGGAACTCCAGGGGTTCCCCCCGTCCCTCAGGGCAGACAAGCTAGATTCTTTTATATATATATATATATATATATATATATATATATATATATATATATATATAAATTTATTTTTGGCGGCATTGGGTCTTTCATTGCTGCGTGCGGGCTTTCTCTAGTTGCAGCGAGCGGGGGCTACTCTTCAGTGAGGTACACGGGCTTCTCACGCGGTGGTTTCTCTTGTTGCAGAGCACAGGCTCTAGGTGCATGGGCTTTGGTAGTTGTGGCATGCGGGCTCAGTAGTTGTGGTTCACGGGCTCTAGAGCGCAGGCTCAGCAGCTGTGGCGTGACAGGTGGATTCTTAACCACTGCACCACCAGGGAAATCCAAAGCTAGATTCTTTAACCCGAAAAGGTCCTGGTTTATTGGGTTTGAATATAGGGTTTCATGATAGGTAAACCTGATAGAGGGTCCATGGCAAAAACTTATAAACACCAACAAAAACCAATGACTAAACTATGGATAAAAGTCCCAGTCAGAGGCTTCATCTCAATCAGATCTGTATTTACGCTCTAGTGGAGAGCCTAGAGCATAGATAGGATAGAAAGGGCTCAGAGAAAATTTATGAAACTGAACTGAATGAAACCTCAAATCCAAGGGGCTCCATGACCTGGCCCAGCCTACGCTTTCACCCTTATATCACCCAATCGCCCAACAGGAATCCTCGGTCTTGGTATTCCCAAAGCACATGGTGAACATTTCTGTCTCCATGCTTTTGCTTCTGCTGGTCCTGCTACCTGGAATGCCATCCCTCCTCCCATAGCCAAGACCATGGAAATCTGATCTCTGATAGGAAGTTCCACTCCCGAGCTCCAGGGATGTTGATCAGTGATGCTGTCCTTGATTTCCCCAGTGGAAGAGGATCCTACCACCCTCTGCACCCTGGAGCGTGGCCTGCCTTATTGTAAAGTGTCCTGAGTGGACATTGGGAGGAACAGGGCATAGGACTTGTTGTTCTAAGCCAAACCCAAATGCCTGCAGAGGTAAAGCAGATAGCAAAAGTGAGCACAGCTACCTGGATGGGGCCTTCAGTGTAAAGAAAACTGTGTGCAAGTCCACAGGGGTAACTGCTTCTCAGCCCCAGCCAACTGTCTCAACGCAAGGATGGTTGCCCATGATTGCCAGATCTTCTGATTTTCTCTTTCAAGATAGTCAGAAACCTGTGTCTTGATGTGAAATCTGCCAAATTTTAAATTTTGGCAACAAATTCCTATGTTTTAAAAAAAATCCTGTATGGACCCCCCAAAATGGATGAGCAGGCTGACGTCAGAACACAGTTGACCATTTTGTGACCTCTATTCTAGACCATATTAGTGTGGATCAGGTGAGTCCGACCCATCAGAAAAACTAAAACACCACAACACCCTTGATTCAGGTTATTTGTTCCTATGGGTGATAGCTACTCAAAAACGCCACTGCAAGGGTGGCAGAAGGGGCGGGGCTGAGAGAAGCAAAGGTCAGCCATGTGGATATTCAAAGACATGACCAAGGGGAGCAGGTTTCTGGGCGGTGATGTGCTGGCAGATGGTTAACAAGTAGTTTTGAGGGAAGTGGGTCTAGTTTGTAGCATTTGCTGATTCCCATGATGTAAACACTACCACCGTGAATGATTTTTTTTTTTTTTTTTTTTTGCGGTACGCGGACCTCTCACTGTCTTGGCCTCTCCCATTGCGGAGCACAGGCTCCAGATGCGCAGGCTCAGCGGCCATGGCTCACGGGCCCAGCTGCTCTGTGGCATGTGGGATCTTCCCGGACCGGGTCACGAACCCGCGTCCCCTGCATTGGCAGGTGGACTCTCAACCACTGCGCCACCAGGGAAGCCCCCACCATGGCTGATTTTAAGCCACCAATGTGACGTCTCTGAACTCAGAATTGGGAAGAGGTGTTAACAGTGGGCTTTTTTGAGGCAGCTCTTGAACACCACTCTTTACAGGTCAGGTATCAAGAGAAACCCAGGAGCACCTTTACCCATGACCTAAGGCCAGGAATTGTCAAAATGTGCAGTGGGAATCATCTAGAAGAGAATATGGGAAAGAGTGTTTCTCAAACCTGTTTGACTATGGAACACCTGGCTTCCTAAAGCATCCTTGTGACCAGCATTGCATTGGGGAAATGTCGCCTTCAGCCTGAGATAAGGACTTGGAACCCAGGCCCACAGTTCTTCCCTCTGTTAGTGCCTCATTCAGGGGAACCGTCCTGAACCAAGCAGTTAATTTCATCCTAGGCACGATGCCTCTGAGACCCTGCTCCATTTCCCTCAAGCCCCATCTGCTCTTTTTTTTTTTTTTTTTTTTTTTTGCGATACACGGGCCTCTCACTGTTGTGGCCTCTTCCACTGCAGAGCACAGGCTCCGGACGCACAGGCTCAGCAGCATGTGGGATTTTCCCGGACCGGGGCACGAACCTGTGTCCCCTGCATCGGCAGGCGGACCCTCAACCACTGCGCCACCAGGGAAGCCCGCCCTATATGCTCTGACAGCCCACTTAGTATCACGCCTTAAATTTCCAGTTTGTATCCTCTTGATTGTGCTCATGAGGGCAAGACCTCAGGTTCAATCAGTGCACTTCCAAGGCTACGCAAAGTTGTGGAGCTCAAGCAAGTAGATACTGCTGCTGATAGAGGGTGCCAGACTGGGGGTGTGATGTTGGCAGTGATGTGCTGGCCAGCAGAGGGGTGAAACCTACAGGCTGGAGCTGGCTGGTGTCGTGCACGCTGAGATGCTGGGCTGCCAAAGGGAAATGGAAAAGGTAAAGGGCCCAATGTTGTCTTCCAAGGCCAGGTGCCATGGGCGACACACGGCATCCCTGGGAAATCTCTTCCTCTCCACTGTTTGTTCACCGTGTTAACTGCCTGCCCTGAAACTCACTCTGCATCAATCCCACCCAACTGGGACCAGAACGTGTTAGCAAAGTAAACCAAGGGAGAAATCTTCCAAAGAGCCTCTCCAGGCCTTTGTAATAATCTTAAAATAAAGCTGAATGGACGATGGCTTAGAAATATTTCCCATTCCAAAACATTTTGTCATGGGAATCATTATTAATATAGGAATTTTATTAAGCTCGAACTAAGTGCCTGGACCTATGCTGTGCTTTATATGCCTTATTTTATTTTAACCTCACAAAATTTTATTAGATTTATATCTCCATTTACAAAGTACAGAGAAGCCAAGTGCATAATCTGAGGTGCCATGATGCTAAAGTTCAGGGTCACCCAGGCTCCAACTGGTGATTTTAACCCATATATCAGTCCAAGAGTGGGTGCCTATATTCTGTGAGCTCTATATTCATAAAGCTACTTGGAAACCTTTAGGATGACAAGATCTGGGTGCTCACATACATCGGTCACATTGCAGAGACTTCCATGTGTGCCTGTGAACTTCACCAGGACCCTAGCTGGACACAGGCCCCCAGCCTTGGGTCCCGGGATCTACAAGCACCACCCTCTGACCTCACTCAGGGCCTTCAGCCCAGTTCTCTCTTCCCTAAAAGATAGGAAGGCAGCCCCAGAAGCCCTCTGTGAGTTGACCTTGAGTTCCCTTCCTCAAGGCCACATTGTCAAACCATTATTCCTGTTCTACCCTTCACTTTATCTGCCCTTACCCTTCTAATTACCACCAACATTTACAGTCACCCAACAATCGCAGTCATGTCATAAGGGCCTACCATTTTCTTGGGATGAAGTTAAACACCACATGCACGTACATATATCTGCAAATACACCTATGCACACCCGTACGTATCTAGGGCCTTCCATTTTCATGATACCTTAGTAAAACCTCTTACTAGTCATGGCACCACTGTTATGTGACAATCTCCCTGAGCTTTCATTGCCTCATTTATAAAATGGTGATAATGGTACCTTTCTTAAAGGACTCATGATAATTAAATGAGATAATTTCCATTAAGAGTCTGCCACAATGTCCAACCCTTTAGGCATTCAGTCAATAAATTACACCACAGTTATGATCTCCGATCTCCCCTAGGCAGAGATATTGTGGGTCACACCCTCATTCATTCAGTCCTTCCTTCATCTACTCACTCACTCATTCATTTACTCATTCATTCATTCAGTGGTTCTGGGGTCTAGCCTGGACAGCGCTCTCCATGGGTGGCCTCCACCTTATCTCCTCAATATAGATGTTTTCAGAAAGGGGGGAGGGGGGGAAGGGGAAAGGGCACTTCACTGGCATTTTGCTTTGGACCAGCATCTCATTTGTATTTTCTAACTTAATCCTTCCAGCAGCCCCATGTGGAAATCATCTTCATTTTCATTTTATATAAAGGAACTAGGTTCCAGAGAGATTAGGTCTCCTGTCAAGGTCACACAGCTGGTGAGTGGCAGAGCCCAGATTCCCACACAGATGTGGTTTTCTAAACACTGTGCTTGGGCTACGGAACCAAGCATCTGACCACGTGGCTAGGAAATAACCAGCCTTGAAGAGTGAAATGTTGCCTTTGAGAAAGCAAAGTGTGCTGGTGCTGGAGCCCAGTAACAAACGCTCTTTTCCTTTTTAGCACCTTGGGCTACCACTAGTCCCCAAGCACACAGCAGATAAGAACTGAGAAGTCCCCGTTAGACAGCTATAGTTCCAAAAATAAAGCGAGTGCTAAAAAGTCTGTAAACCAGAGAGAGTCTAAAAGCCAACAGGAGAGCAAACTATGTGGAAATACACACTTAGAAACAAGGGCAAATGGGTCTCCTCTCCCAGAGCAGTAACGCCAGCAAGCCATCCCCGAGGTCTCTATTGACCTCTGAGTCCTGGACTCTGTGACAATCCTGAAAGCAATTTGGAGTCTTCATTCATTCGTCTGTTTGTTGCCCAAAGATGTTCCACAGTCATTACCCAGTGTCTCCTGTGAGCCAGGTACCAGGATACCAGGAGTACCAGCTCTCCTCATTCACTGGATGACCAGTCGAGTGGAGAACAAAATAATTATTAAATAACCCATAAGTAAGGGTATAATTGCACTTATGAACTCTTCAAAGGAGGCACCTCTGGAGCTACAGGCATGTATACTAGGGTGGATTGCCATCATCAGAAAGCTAAAATTCCCTTAGGAAGTGATGATTAAGTTGAGAGAAGAGGGAGAAAAGGGAAGCGTACTGGTCAAGGCTCCTAGCTGCAAACGAGAAAGTCGCCTTTAGCTAGTTGAAGGTAGCAGATATTTATGAACAGAATCATTGGGAAGACGAGAGAATCTGAGCTTCCAGGAACACCTCCCAGCAGTGCCTTCTCCAGCACAAATGAACTGAGACATGGGCTGCAGATCTGGTAGAATTTCCATCTTGCTTTCCTCTCTCCATCTCCTCCCCTAAGACTTTTACTTCAAAACTCCCTGGGATTCCACTTCCTGAAACGCCATGCCTCAGCCAGGGTGGGCCACCTGATGGAGAGTCTGTGAATGTGTAGAATAGGCGTGGGACTACTCCAATCCAAATGGACTCAGGTTTTGTCGATTAAGATTATGCTACTTGCCTGCTCAAAATCTACCAAGAGACCTCCATAACATCAAGATAAAGGGAAACCCACTGCATGGCTGATGATACAGTTAATAAGCTGGCCACCACCTACATGTAACAGACATACATCTGCCACTCCTTCCCGTGTGGAATCCTGCAGTCCAGAGCTCGTCCGTGTGCCCATCAGACTTAACTAAGCATGAGGTAAGGTGGTTGGGGAGCCTGAATTGATCTCAAAAGAGCAGGCTGCTTTCTGGAAAACGTAGCTATTTATCTGCAATGCTGGTGATGGGCAGCCACGAGCCTTTTCAGACATGACATGTTTAAAAAATTGAAAACTACATTGTGTATTTTCCTTCTGTTAATAAATAATAAACTAACTTTTTGCCTGACAAAAATATGTCAACTCTGTCACTTGGCAGGAGATCACTTTGATTTAAAAGACCCTCTGCGGCACATACACACACTCTCTCTCTCTCAACAGCGCCGGAAGGGTAGCATGAAAGCCTGGTGCTAGCAGATTTTTGACCCAAACACAAGTGGAAGCATGCTTCTTTCACTAGAAGGTACCTCCGGCTGGGACTGGGTTTGACAGAGGGGCAGTGGGACAGACTGCTCGCTACCAGGAAACTCTGGCGAAGGCTTTCAGAGATGAGCAACCTGGGTGCGTGTCCAACATACCTGCAACAGCTGCCAGATTTCCTCAACTTGTCCATACAAGAGGAAACATGGCAACCAGACACAAGGATAAAGGTGGTATCAAAGAGGTGCATTGAAGAATAGCCACTCCTCGCTGAGAAAATTAATTTAAGGCACGAGTTTCAGAACTGTGTGCTAGCTGGGGTGGAAACTGAATTCTCCTGGGGGCGGGGAGACACTCAGCCTGCACTGTCAGCCCATCTTGAAGGCAACCTGGGCGTCTGCAGGAAGAACCCTGGGAGGATTTGGTCTGTACACAATGAAAATCTCGACCCAGGACAGATGGGTGTGAATGGATTCTTCCCCTCGACATAAACGTCCCCTGAGGAAAGCTGAAGCAGACCAGCCTGAGGGTGTTTCTCCCCGGTGTGGGAGGTGAGCTATGAAAAGAGTCCAAGGATGTGCCCACCTAGGATGGTGGCCTGGCGCTTGCGTGCATTATGGGGCTAGAAAGGCTTTACATTTTCTGGGATGAAAAATATTTCCCTCAGACGGGATATTGTTTTAGAGAAAAACCATGCACCTTAAAGACATCCCCAAAATGAGAGAACTCAGGGATCCCAAGACTCTTATTTTGACCAATATACCAGAGAGAGAAGAGAGAGGAGAGGAGGAGAGGGTGGGAGGGAAGGAGAAGTAAGAAAACCAGCCTTTCTACCCTCGTTCAGCTCCTTTATAGATTCAGTCGACTATAAGATGGAAGTTCTAACCCTAAAATGTTAGAAAATATTGTAAGTTTTTGTAGATTTACATATAAAAAGATTAATAGTAGGCACAAAGAAAGCAGTGAGGGTTAAACACACAAACACACACACACACACTAACAGCCACTCCAAAGAAATCCTCAGTTAAAATTAACTAGACAATTGTTGTATAATCAAAGTGATAGTTTCTTCAAAGATACTTCATAATAAACAGCATTGTATGTGAGGCAGAGAAAGAGAGAGAGAGAATGGTTAGTTAACATTGAAATATTCTAAACAGGAATCCACACTCCAGAGAGGGTTGCTTAAATTCTTTGGATATCATTATTAAAATCTATACAGGAGGGTTTTTTCACCAGCTAAAGAGAGATCAGAAATATTTCTCAGAACCCAAGAGGAAAATAAACAAAGAATATGAACAGACATTTCAAGAAGAGGAAACTCAAGGGGCTAAAAGGCAGATAAAGAAATTCTCAGACTCATTAGCAATGATAGAAGTGCAAATTTAAACCAAATTCAGACATCACAGACCCAATCCAATTGGCAAAAATTAGAGAGCTGGGTAGTGTCAAAAGTTGATGGAGCCCAAACACCCTTGTGCCCCGCTGGTGAGAACACCAGGCAACCGGCACCAGGACCCGGGACCCAGGACTCCAGCCTGACAATTCCCAGAGAAGCTGTCTCGGATCCACCTGGTAAATGGGGATGTTTGTTGCAACATCATTTGCCGTACCAGGAAGTTGAGGCTATCTGAAGACGTGTAAGTAAACGTGATGGGATGTGAAGCAGGGCTCAGAAATAACAGACTGGACTTAACGTGTGGAGTAGCAGATAGTAGAGTGTGCTCCCCGGCCTCTGTCAGACCAGAACCTTTATTCCTCCAGCCCCTGGAGCTTCTGGCCACAGATGCTCTTAGCCACATCCCCATCTCACAATTGCTCTCAACCAGAGCAAACACCTTACCCACCCACGTCCAATAACTGGTTGATGCCTTGAGACTGGGCCCGTTGCCTTAAGTTAGGGCAACTCTGCCTGAGTTCCAGCTCCAGAGCTCTGCACAAGGTCCCCATCATCTGCATCACAGGTCAGTTCTTCCCACTGCCCAGTCCTGCTTCTCTCCCTCCTCCCCTCCCCGTCTCCCAGGGGTTGATCCGGAAGCACAGAACATTCCCAGTAAACTTCCTTCACGTGAATCTCTATCTAAGAGTCTGTTTCCTGGGAAATCCAACCTAACACACATAGCAACATAGCTACATCATGTAAGAACAGTGATAAGGGAAGAAAAAAAATAAGTAACAGAATGAGATCTCTAACCCAACAGAATCAATATAAGTTAACAAAAAAATGCACACAAACCATACATGTTTTCACAATCACATACAGATAAAAGAACATACATTGACACGTTACATGGATTACCTATGCGATAGGGAATGGGGCCTTGAACAGAGACCAATGATGACAACATGACATGAGCTGAAGGGTGCACTGAGTCAGCCCTTTTGCACCTGAGGTCCAAATTAATACTACTACTAAAAATAATAATAACAGCTAGCCCCATCAACCTCGAATGGCCAGACGCGACCAGTGTTTGCCAGAAGGTAATTGTTGACCAGCCGAATCAGCTGTGGGGCAGAGCCCAGCTCTCTCTTTCCCAAACCCCTTTGCTCTTCTCCCTGGCGAGAAGTTCACAGCGCCCTCTCCTTGCTACGGGGCTCTAGTTAACGTGGTCCTGAGATAAAGTTCTAGCCAGTGACATGTGTATGGAAGTGATGCCAGCCACTCCAAGCCTGTCCCTTAGAAACTTGCTGGGAACAGTCAGTCCTGCAGGCTCTTTCCCTTCTGCCACTGGATCCAGAGCAACATGCATCCTTGGAAGCAACGTTGACGATGGCAGAAGCAGAAGACGGATCACTTGAAGCAGAGCTTCCCGCTGAGCAGGAACACTTGCTTTGTTTGGACTTTATGAGCAAGCTCAAAATGAATTAAAACACGTTATGGAGCAAAGCTGGGAAAGGTAACATTTCGTAGTCTGGTAATCATTCAATACACTTGGGTTTGTGTGTTAAGGCTTCTAGCATTTCCTTAATCAGGTCTGTTTACAGCTGCCTGGTTATCTCACCGATTAACCGAAAGAGTCCTCCTCAGATTTTATTTAAAAAATAGCCTTTTATCTAAAAAGAAAAAAAGGGATAAATACCCAGGTGTCAGATATAGAAGGTTGTAAGAATGGATCTGAGAAATATTTTTAAATGGCTCTCTTTATAAGAAGGAACTCTTAAAGGGATGATAACATTGAATGTTACTCATGCACTGGTTAAATAAATAGGTACGTGTTAAGCTTTTAATTACATAAGTACGCTTATTTTAACTTAGGTAAGTTCAGCAAACGTTACTAACTGCCAATTCGGTATCCATTCCCACTTCCCTGCCAATGAACAGAACAGTTAAAATTATACAGCCTCCCTGTGCCCGTGCAGCTAAGCATGGCCGCATCACTCAGTTCTGGCCCATAAGACGTAGAAAGACCCTGAGGAAGATGTTCTTGCCTGAATTAAAAGGCAAGGCTTAGTCAGCCTTCGCCCTCCCCCTTCTTCCTTCTTCCTGCCTGGAACACGGATGAGAGGACTGGAAGGTGCAGTAGCCTCCTTGTAACCAGGTGACCCAAACACAAGGCGGAAGGTGGGCGTGCTGAGGGGGACCGAGCAGGGAGATGTAAAGAAGCCTGGGCTCCTGGTGGCCTTGCTAAGCCAGAGTAACAGCCTGGACCCCGCCCACCTCCCCTCCCCACCTCCCCACCCCAATTAAACCAATGTAAACAATTTTACAAATTTTACAAATTTACATCCATAGAGAGGGAGGGAAGAGGAAAGATAGGCTAGTAGACAGACCATGGCAGGATGATCTGATTGTTCCATGTCAGAGGGAAGCACAAGGGTGTGGAGAATCAGAAAGGAGGGGACCTGGGTCAGCTTGGGTGGCAGGGAAGGTATCCTTGGGGAGATGGTGTCCAAGATGAAACCTGAATGATGACCAGCACTTAGCCAGACAAACTGGATGAGAGAGACGTTTCGGGTAGGGGGCACAGCATGAGCAAGGGTCCAGAGGTATGGATGTACGTGGAGTCCAGGGATGCACAAGTAGCTTGCACTGGAACTCAGAGTGTCAGGAGAGGAGGGGACAGAAAAGAGGCTCATTAAAAAAGGCAGGGGTGAAGTCACAAAGGGCCTGGAGTACCACGCTAAGGGGACTCTAACCTGGGTGATGGAGAGGCTTTGAAAGAGGCAGATGAGATTTGCATTTAGAAAGCTCACTTAAAGCAGAGTTGAATTGAATAGGAGTGGGGTAATTAAGACTGGGGCTGGTGCAGTAGTATGCGTAAGAGTAGCTTTGTGTGAGAAGAGGAGGCCCAGATGTTAGGAAAAAATAAGAAATATTGATAGATGAGAAAAAAAGACTTTGGATGAGTGGGGATTTCCAAGGATACTGATCCAAGTGTCTGGGTTGATGTGATGTTGAGAAGGGCAGCGGGAGAGAAGCAGGTTTGCTGGGGAAGGTTGATGAGCTGCTTGAGGTTCTTACAGGGCATCTCAGTGAAGATGCCCCGTGAAGAGGCACCAGATGCATCCGCAACACTGGGGAGGCACCTGCCATAGCGGTGCCTTTTGGAAGTCAGTGAAGCCACAAGCATGCATGAGATCTTCACAGGAGAGAGCACGGCACGGAATCGAGGACATAGCACCAAATCCTGAAACAGTAACGTTGAAGGCAAAGAAGTGAAGGAATATTCATAGGAGATTGTGAAGAAGTGGTCAAAATGTAGGAGGAAGATCAGTCTCTAGGGACGTTTTCTTGAATTTGATCCTAGAACAGGACAGGATCAGACAGAGCTTCCAAGGAGCTCTTGATGGTTGGGGAAGCCCCCCAAATGGCAAGCATGATTTCCACTTTACAATTCCAGGTCATTTTCTGTGTTGGCATCATCTGGTTATTGTACCAGCAATTTAAAGAAGAAAACAACTTCCATTTTCTTTTTCTTTTTCTTCAGGGGGACTCGAGGAAATACAAAACCATAGGACTCTCAGTATCTGAGGCAGACATCCACACGATTAACAGAGAACATAGACAAATACAAGATAATTGAGGTTCTGCCTAAGATTACCCTCTGACTTTCTGTCTCCAAGCCCTAATATGTAACCCTAGCTTTTGCATATACATGTGGATTCACCAAGGAGATTATTATTATTATTTTATACATTTATTTATTTATTTATTTATTTTCGGCTGTGTTGGGCCTTCGTTTCTGTGCGAGGGCTTTCTCTAGTTGCGGCAAGCGGGGGCCACTCTTCATCGTGGTGCGCGGGCCTCTCACTATCGCGGCCTCTCTTGTTGCGGAGCACAGGCTCCAGACGCTCAGGCTCAGTAGTTGTGGCTCACGGACCCAGTTGCTCCACGGCATGTGGGATCCTCCCAGACCAGGGCTCGAACCCGTGTCCTCTGCATCGGCAGGCAGATTCCCAGCCACCGCGCCACCAGGGAAGCCCACCAAGGAGATTATTTAACTCTTATTTGAGTTTTGTGTTGCGTTATATTTAGATGAATATAGTCATTCATTCTTTCAGTTAATTAGCCAGAATAATGCTATGTAGCTTAACACAACAAAGGTTTATTTCCCACTCATAGTTCATATCTACCATGGGTCAGTGGCAGTTCTTCTGCACATGGTTACTTGGGATCCAGGCTGGCAGAAAGTCTACCATCTTGAAGCTATACCATCTGGAACACTTGGCTTCTGCAGTCACTTTAGTAGGGAAGAAGAGAGCTGCTTTGTCATGTCCTGGCTCTACAGTGCTTTGTCGCAGAAGGTATATGAACCGCTTTGAGTCATAGCCCTTTGGCCAAGGTAGTCATAAAACTGCACGGGGTTGAGAAATGTGGAGGAGTATATAGTGACGGTTACATGTCTGTGCCATGCTCCATATTATATAAATCCAAAGCCCCCAAAGCCGATTTACATCATAAAATATATACAAAACAATAATAAAATACCTTACAATTAATATTAGCAAGTATTAGTAAAATACATTTATTGAAAATCGAAACAAACATAAATGGATATGCATCTATGTCTGGTTTCATTGGAAGCAATTTACTTTTTAAAATCCCTACTTATTTAGATGTTGACATATTATCTGTAATATTACCACATTGACATTACATTTATATATTTTCTAATATTAATTTAATTAAGAGTAATGATATTTTTTTACTGGTGCTGTTTGTATTTGAAAATAAGTATAGGAAATTCAGAAAGTTACAGTCATAAAAATCACAGCTATTTTGCCCTTGATATAAAACCCAATCTCTGCATAATTTAAGCAAATCATGATATGTTTCTAGCTTTGCTTCCTGTAGTAAGTGCTCAAATACTACAGAGATAAAACACACAATCACTTACAAAGAACTGAGCTTCAACAAAAACTTAATTCACCAATAGAATTTTCTTCTCATTCCACTTTATAGGGAAATTACTAGACTACGAAATGTTAAATTTCCCGGTTTTATTATCCAATACTATTTTTTATTCGGAACTAAAAGCATTTAATACAAAGTTTCCAAGTTTGGGATTCCCAGTTATTTGGAGAAAATAAAGCTCATACGTAAGATTTTTTTTTTTGAAGGAAAATCAGGGGATAGTTTCATTTCCTTTTCTTGACTCAGAACCTACCATTTCATAGACCAAGATAGAAAGTAATGCTTTTTCTTCATTTTTTAAAAAAGACTTTTTAGTCTTGTGTAAAGGAAAGTACTCTTCCTCTGTTTCTCCTTTGCTCAAACACTCACCATATCTCTGACCCCAGATGTGTGGGTTTTCCACACACCAAGCAACAGTCTGTGACACCAGCTGGGTGTCTTGTACTTTACTTCAGTTCTGACACAATCTATCTGTAGTCAGCACCAGATCCCAGAAATTAAGGGTTCAGTCCCATGAGACTATCCCACTTCAGACACCAATCACAAAGTCCCAGGTTGTCGCCTGTAGTTCTGACTCATCTGTTATAACCTGGGGTTCCCAGAACCCCCTCCTGGGGCTCCATAATTTGCTGGAATGGCTCACAGAACCCAGGGAAACACTGATGTTTACCAGTTTATTTTAAAGAATATAATAAAGGATATAAATGAACAGCCAGGTGGAGAGATACAAGGTCTGGAATGGTCCTGAGCACAGGCGCTCCTACCCCCGTGGGGTTGCGGTGCTCCAGCCTCCTGGCATGTAAATGTGTTCACCAACCCAGAAGCTCTCTGAACTCCATACTACTGGGATTTTTTATGAAGGCTCCATCACGTAGGCATGATCAATCATTAACTATCTCCAGCCCCTGTCCCCTTCCCAGAGGATGGGAATGGGGTGGGGTTGAAAGTTCCAAGCTTCTAATCACAGATTGGCCTTTCTGGTGACTGGCCCTCATCCAGGAGCCCACCAAGAGTCACCTCATTAGAACAAAAGACACTCCTATCACCGAGGAAATACCAAGGGTTTTAGGACCCCTGTGTCAGGAACCAGGGGCAGAGACCAATATATATTTTTTCTATTATTTCACACCTTGAAGAAATTTTCATGTTATTTTATGTTTATCTTAAGCTCATATTTATAACACAGAATAATTTTGGAACATTACCAGTTTCCATAGCATGTAAGTTACTTTCTTATTGAAAGGTTATACTTAAAAGTAAAATTAATAATTAAATTGAGTTTAATTATAATAGCATCTAATTTTTTGATTTTGAATTCAGCTTGAAATTTATAAAAGTTATAACTTGCAGCTCTTTACAAACACTTGCATACAGGTTATTTTTTTCCTGGTCAAAACATTTATTTCTCAAGAAAACTTTTTAAACAAGTTTTTAAAAAACAATTTTACAAATTCAAAATGTCCAAACCTCTTCTATCACACTAGACTAAAAGGCTGGTGGTCCAAAGGAAGATAAGGAAGGAACTGTGATATCTAAAATGTATAGGGGACTTCCCTGGTGGTCGAGAGGTTGAGACTTTGCCTTCCAATGCAGTGGGTGTGGGTTCGATCCCTGGTCGGGGAGCTAAGATCACCCCACATGCCTTGGGGCCAAAAAAACAAAATATGAAACAGAAGCAATACTGTAACAAATTTAATAAAGACTTTAAAAACGGTTCACATCAAAAAAAATCTTTAAAAAATAAAATAAAATAAAATGTATAGATAACAAAACAGCAGGGAAGATAAAAGAGATGGTGAGAATCAGAGCACTACCAAACAAGAAACAAAAGAGCAAGAGAAATAGAACAGACAATCCATATACTGGAGATATTAGTTTTCCCCAAATTTACAATTCTCCCATTTACATGCCATTACTCTGATGACACATGAGGATGAAAGAAACTTTCCTCAACCACCAATAATATAAAGAAATTTTTGACAAACTTATGCAAAAGGAATGACTGAATCATCTTTGTCGTCCTTAGAAAATAACATAAAATTGTTGCCACATGGGTCTTCCCTGGTGGCGCAGTGGTTGAGAGTCCACCTGCCGATGCAGGGGACACGGGTTCGTGCCCCGGTCTGGGAGGATCCCACATGCCGCGGAGTGGCTGGTCCCGTGAGCCATGGCCGCTGAGCCTGCGCGTCCGGAGCCTGTGCTCCACAACGGGAGAGGCCGCAACAGTGAGAGGCCCGCGTACCGCAAAAAAAAAAAAAAAAAAAAAAAATTGTTGCCACATAAAGAGATGATCAAAGTATATGCTATTAAAATATGTTAGTAAAAAGCATTACAGAGCTGTGTCTGACTGTTAATTCAAGCACAGTATTATTTTTCTGTTTTGTCAGCTTTTAAAAATATAAAATTTGATATAATTTCTTTCTTATTCTAAATAAATAGCCACTTTTTACCTAATTTCATAGTCATGATCAGTAAAGAGCAAACAAAAGCTGGATCCGCTCCCTGATGGGGGAACTTGCTGTTTCCAAGTTTCTGTGTTACCGGCCTGGGTCCTTGAACTCTTTAATCAACAGAAATAAATAAGAGGCCAGATGAGGAATTCAGGCAAGACTTTATTGGGCCTCATGCTGCAGCGTGCATGCAGTTATTTTTAGTCCCTTATAGTTTCTTCGTGTTCTATTGTTCAAGGAGACGTTTGTCCAGGTGCAAGCACTGCAGTAAAGGGTCCCAGGTCCCAGCCTGTCTCATATCCACTGTCTCAGCTTGTGCCTGGCACCTCAGCACTTGCTCAGTGAAGGAAAAAGGGGCAAGGTCGTGAGCCGGCTTGATTATTATTGCCCTGCCCCTTTGACTCCCTAAGTCACTCCACAGTTTATTCCTCTGCAAATGCAAAGTCCTTTCTTGTCCCAAAGGCTGTTACCTGGAGCTGGGGGATCTGCCTCAGCTCCTGGCAGGTCATCAACCCTGCAGAAGCCGCCTGCACTCCACAGATGAGCAGAAGTTCTGGGAAGTCTGGTTTGGATGTACATGGTCCAGCAAAGAGCCCCACTACTGTGATGGGCTCATTGCGGTTAAGCCAACCTCGTAGAAATGAGTAGAACCCCCTGTTGCGTGTTCCCACTCAGTGGACAGTTACAGGCGCACGAGCTTATTCTTTAAAACAATAGAACAGTAAGCAGTCTCCTCCTCTCCTAATGCTGGCTCCTTGGAAAGGATCGCTCCGTGAGGATGCTCAGGCTCCCACATGGCCAGGTCTTCATGTCTGTTTTCCTGGAGGCTGCCGGAGTCCCAGACAAGAGCTGTTATGAGAGCTTTAGTAGATTGTTAAAGGTGTTCTCTTCTGGGCACGTTTAAACGGCCCCGGGCCATAGTTGCAATGACTTGCCTCAAACAGTACTTTCCAAAGGGAGGCTGCCAGTTTGATCATTTCTTTGAAGGTTCACATTCTGCTGCTTTCTCCCCGCTACCCAAGTGCTGAGCAGAAGCCGTGCTTAGAGCCACGCCTCCACCATGTCGACCAATCCCACAGCCCAGGGCAGAAGAGGACATTCACACTGAGCGTGCAATTGTCAGGAAAAGCTATAGGCTGTGCATTGAAGGCTCCTCAGCTTTTTCTCCTCTGGTAGAAGTCACTATACGGCACTTCCAGTAAAAATAACTACTATAGGTCACAAGCCCAACCCAAGTGCTTTATTTTTATAGTTAATTGTCTCAACAACCTATGAAGTTGTACTATTATTAACCCATTTTTGCAGATGTGGAAATTGAGGCCCAGATGGACTAAGTGATTTACCCAAGTGCAAGCAGCTGGTAATATTATAAAAGACAATTAGATCACGTGTTTAACACTGTTTTCTTAATTGTACACTGACAGTGATGACAACAACCACACAATCTCACACCTACTTAGTGCCAGACCCTGTGCTAAGACAATGGAGAGTCCAAGATGAGAAGGACAATTTTCTTCTCCCACTGCCTTTAAGGAGCTCATGGGGGCAGGGACAGACATTTTAGCAGGGAATTTACAACAGTGGAAATACAAACACAGCGTGTGTTAACGGCAGGAAGCCTGGGCAAGTAAGATGTTTGCTAATGCAGGCCTAAAAAGGAGGTATTTTGCTTCCCACAATCATTTCCTACAGAAATCTTTCCATATGACATTTTAAAATGGTGATACTTTTAAAGAAGGATGAAAAAACAGAGAGGTACAGAACCAGCATCGAAAGTTCATTTCTGTCTTTATTATTCTTCATAGAAATTCCTATCATACCATATCATCCCCATTCAATTTCTCAGGTTAAAAAAAAAAACTGAGGTTCAGAGAGGTTAAGGGACCAGAGCAAGGTTACACAGCAGAACCCAAATCTGAATGCAGGTCTGTAAAATAATCAAGTCCACCTGCTCCCCAGTACCCAACATTGCCTTTCCTGGAATGTAGCCACCACCTGATGCAGGGACCACCAGGCAGGACCTGGGACCTGAGAAAACTCGAGGCTGATGGGAGGTTTGAGGCCTGCTTCTCTACTGCTCACCCACAGCTGCCTCACCTCATCAGGCCCAAGATTCATCGCTGCCAGCATCCAGGCCTGAGCTCAGCTCTCTGGGGACCACTTCTGAGGAGCTCGGTGACTCAGGGCCTCCTCTGTAAATTCCTATTAAGCACTCTAGATTTAATAGCTGCTATTAATACAAATTATGCTTCATTAAGCATGAAGCTAAGGAGAACTCGGCTCAGAGGCTCCAGTTCAATACAGGGCTGAAGGACAAACAGAACGGCTATTTTTAATCCTGGCAATGTCAGCAGGGAGAGAGCAGCCTGACACTGCATGTGCCTGTCACTTCTGCTGCAAATGGAGTCTTTCACATTTCAAATAAATATCTCTTATTTTCAGCTCAAGGTGTATGAGAGAGGGAAACCTTTCCAATCTCTGAGGTATGGTAACACCCGGAACATTCTTCCCTTCAGAAGACTTTTTTCTAGAAAGCTCGAGAAACAGCAGGGAAGAAGAAGCTCTAAACAGGTCCCCACAGCTCCGAGGAGGCTCTGGTTCTCTGGGGCTGCGGGTTTAGCAATGCTTGCCCTGCCACCCTCACTGTTAACCTTGCTGCTTATGGACGGCGGTGTATCCAGAGGTAGCTCAAGAATAGGCAAAAATCAGACCTGGGTTATTCTAGATCAGGGGTCAGCAAATGTTTTCTGTAAAGGGCCAAAGAGTAAATATTGTAGATTTTTTGTGGGCCCTGTGTCTCTGTTTTAAATATTCAATTGTGCCCTTGTAGCAGAAAAGCAGCCATAAGATGACATGTAAAGGAATGCACATGACAGTGTTCCAATAAAACTTTATTTACAAAACTGGCGATGGATCAGATTTGGCCCCTGGGCTGTAGTCTCCCATCTCTAATTCAAATTTTCTATTCCATCCTAGATGTTTTTGCAATGGGTGTAACCTTAGTCTATTATGAACATGCTTATATCAGCTCTGTTTACTTACAAAGCTGTGCAAGCGGCATTCTTTTTTAAAAAAAAAAAAATCTCTGTACATGATACCAGGGCAGGATTATGGCATTACCATGTTTGAATTGGTTAAATTTACTTATTATTTCCAATCAGCTCAACCAAGTCTGTGATACACATTCATGGGGGTGCAATTTGCAATCAGCACAGTTTGCATGCCTTTACATTTTATATAGTACATGATCATTTTTATTTGCTCTGAGAATCTAACAATGAGTGCACTGCAGTGAGTCCTGCTAACGGAACGCCCCAGTTTATCCACTGTGGTAGGTGTATCAAGTTAGAGTTCTCCAGAGAAACAGAACCAATGGAAGATATATAGAGATACAGAGATAGATACAGATATAGATATAAATACTGATATAGATAGATGGATATAGAGATAGACAGATGGATAGATAAATGATATTGGCTCATGGGATAATGGAGGCTGAGAAGTCCCACAGCCTGCCATCTGCAATCTTGAGAAGCCAGGTAGACCAACGGTGTAGTTCAAAGGCCCATGAGCATAAGAGCCAATGGTGCAGAATTACAGTTTGAGTCTGAAGGCCCGAGAACCAGGGGTGCCGAGGGCAAAGACTGCTGCTCAGCTACGCGGTCAGGCAGAAAGCATTCTCCCTTCCTCTGCCCTTTTGCTCCATTCAGGCCCTCAGCAGATTGGGTGGTGTCCACACACACCGGAGAGGGGCATCTGCTTTACTCAGGCCTCCAATTCAAATGCTAATCTCGTCTAGAAACACCCTCACAGACACATCCAGAAATAATGTTTAACCAGTTATCTGGGCATCCCAAGGAGCCAGTTAAGTTGACATCTGAAACTAACCATCACAACCAATTTGATACTTGTTGAGCTACGATTCATTCCCACCTCCTTTGCCCTTGTGTTTGAGGAGATTTGCTTTGGCCAATGGGATGTGAGAGTTCATTAAGGGAGGAGGGGCTTGACATTACAGGCTTGGAGCACCATAACTACATGCCGGTAAAACGATACAGCTGCTTCCAAGAGTATGTGAAGAATAGGGTTTGTAGAGTTCATCAGCAAAAGGCTTTTAAAAAAAAGAATGCTGAAATGAAATTGCTAGGGAAAAAAAGGACAAAAAGTTTTTTTAAGATCATTGCTGGGCCAGATGTAAAACTAGTTACTGTTTTACAGAGCAGTAGAAACATAATTGGGAGAGAGAGGGGCAACTCTCTATCAAACAGAATTACAAGTCAAGGTGAAATTTTACAATGTCTCAACTCTAACAAATAGCAAATAGCAAGGTCAAACACAGGAACATTCTCATAAAAATTAAATAATCCTTGGTTGAACTTGTTAGCCATTAAAAGAACATCTTACATCTTTGCCTTATTTTCAAGCTTCTTTACAGTCGTTTGAGTGATACACCACAATTATGGAGAATAGTCTTGGGTTGTAAAGGAAAAACCGTGTCCTGAATCTGCGTGCTCCGGAACTGCTTAGGTACAGCACACCTGGTGATGCTCCCATAGCTGTGGTCCCCCAGGGTAAATAAACCACACGTTTTGTGCACCGTGTTTCCTCAGCTGTTCTACCCGTGGCAGGGGATGAGTGGGCAGAAACTCGACAAGGAGGAAAGCATCACTCATTCTCCAAATGTGGTGGCTTTTGTGGATTGTCTCAGACTGTGGCAGTCCACAGCTCTGCTGTGCTCCTTGACCTTGGGGTCAGCAAGTGGGTTTGAACTCCTACAAATGGGTGAGGATGAAGGGTCGAAGAGTTTATGGCCTCACTACGTCTAGTGAGGTGTCACCAAGCAAATAATACAACACCCCAAAACCTTCACAAAGATGCAAATAATCACAAATATTTTTTTCGTTTCTAATATTACAATATCATTTTTGGTTCTGTCCTTTCCTACGAGCATAACATCCCTTAGAGTGGGTCAATGGGCCCAGGTCAACCAGGAACCTCACTCAGGCTGTCGTACACAGACAAAGTCACACTCACTTAGATTTATCTTGGTACGTGGCTTAGCATCACTCGTATCTCACACAGCCAAAACAGGTGCTCTAAGTGGTGTCGGATAGCCTTCAGAAAGCCTTCCTGAATCTCTCAGGGCTTTGCCGGAAGCCTCAAGTTTCTTCTCCTCAACAGACTGAGGACCAGGGGTTGGCACACTTTTGATGCAAAAGGTCGGATAGTAAATACTTTGGGGTCTGGAGGTCATGTGATCGCTGTTGCAACTACCCAACTTTGGCATGAAAGTAGCGACAGACATATGTAAACAAACAACTGTGGCTCTGGTCCAGTCAATTATGAGAACAGGTGGCCAGCTAATTTTGGTCCATGATCTATATTTCACCAACCCCGGCTCTAGGCCATAGCAGGCTTCCTGCTATGAAAAACCCTCCCATGTTTGCATGGCCTTGACATGCTGCTTCCTACATGTTGTACCTACATCCTTAAAGCCAAGTAAACTGTTGGTTTGCTTTCCCACCATCTGTGAGAGCTCCATCATTTACATGCAGTGAGCACTAACATCCCCTCCCCTGGGCAGCAGCTAAAGGGCTGCACGCAGTAGCTCCTTAAAAGTGGGCAAGGGAGGGGCTTCCCTGGTGGCGCAGTGGTTGAGAGTCCGTTTGCCGATGCAGGGGACACGGGTTCGTGCCCCGGTCCGGGAGGATCCCACATGCTGCGGAGCGGCTGGGCCCGTGAGCCATGGCCGCTGAGCCTGCGCGTCCGGAGCCTGTGCTCTGCAACGGGAGAGGCCACAGCAGTGACAGTCCCGCGTACTGCAAAAAAAAAAAAAACATGAAGCATGTATTTTACAAGACCAATGCTCTAACCCACACCCGCAGCTGGTATGGACGTGAACATGAAAGTGGATGTGGCCAGAGGTTGAGTTGGGGCCTGAGAAGAAGCCAGTAGCTGAGCAGCTATAAAGCTGGACCCCAGACTGTTAGGAGGGCTAATAAGATGGTAGCTACAGCCCCCCTGCCAAAGTCACAGGCTGAAGCCCCTTTCTGCTTGAATACAGCCGGCTGGGAGCTGGGGAGAATTTGGCAATGTATACTTCAGCCCTCTAAGAAGCTGCCCTCAAATCCCCTTAGAAAAACTACTTTCATAAACTGTATAGATCTAACTTTTTATCTTTGAAAAAAAAAAGTGGAAAGAAAAACAAATGTGAAAACAAAGGCTTTGAAATGCTGAACTTCAATTCCCTGGGAAAAGCTGTTAGTAAATAAACTATACAGAGCTACCAATTTTTCCCTCTGAGAGAAAGAGAAGAAAGTGAGTTCCGAAAACAAAACCTTTGAAATAAAGTCTTTGAAGCAGCCCACCTCTGCTCCAAAACTGGCCCAGCCACTCTAGAAAAGCCAGCAATATACAAATAGGTGCAGGGGAAACAAAGTGTTATTTGCTTGCTGTGTTATAACTCGATCTGTAAAAGACGTCCTCCCATGAGGGGGGGGTGGGGGAGGGATGGATTGGGAGTTTGGGATTAGCAGATGCAAACTATTATAGAGGGATGGATAAAGAATTCCCCGGTGGTCCAGTGGTTAGGATTCTGCACTTCCACTGCAGAGGGCACAGATTTGATCCCTGGTCTGGGAGCTAAGATCCCACATTGCCGCGTGGCCAAAAAATAAAGACTGGATAAACAAAGTCCTACTATATAGCATAGGGAACTATATTCAACATCCTGTGATAAACCATAATGGCAAAGAATATGAAAAAGAATGTGTATATATATGTATAACTGAATCACTTTGCTGTATAGCAGAAATTAACACAATTTTGTAAATCAACTATACTTCAATAAAATTTTTTTAAAAAGATGTGTTCCCATGAGGAAGTTACAGAAAAGACCCTCCAATTCCCTCCACCTGCCAACCCCCTCCCCACCCCAGGCCTTGTGGCATAGACATAAAGACCCTCTGGGCAGGGAAAAAGGATTTATGGGTCAAAGGTTGATATCCTACCCCTATCAGTTCCAAATGGTAACTGACATTCCAGTTAATTAATATGAAAAGTAATTAATGTGAAATACTCTCCACAACTGCTGCAGCATAGCTAATTCAAGGTTTAAGTAACAAAAATTCTGTCTATCTATGGTGGTTGATTTTTGAGTTCAGGTTTACATGGAAAGTATATCTGGTCTCAAACTCTGCCCTCAAGTGTTAATAAGCTGAACAAGCAGGTGTTTCCTTTCCGGGTTAAGTATGTATCTTGTGGAGGGTGTTTGTTTATGTCTTGCTCTGAGCTTCACCTGTGCCTCACACATCCAGAAGTGTAGTACAAGCTGGACCTCTCCTTACCAGTCCAGCGCACATCCTTCAAAACAAGTAAACTTTATCTCCATTAGTTGTGTGAGTTTGATCATTTACCCAATGTGTGCTCACATCCCATAATTTAAAACATAAAGGAGAGTGGGACTTGGATCTATGTAGCATTATAAGTACAAAATTTGAAACCCCCTTTCTTTCCTCCAATCTGAGCAGATGGTAATGACAGACGAAATATAAAAGGAAACTGCTAAAATCATAGCCAAGTTCAAAATCAGGATGACTGTGTCTATCAATGTGAAATGCAAGAGAAATCCAAAGTGGTGAGTAGAAGCTAGAACTTCTGTCTCGCTAAGCTCTGGATTAGTCTGGGCTGTCTGAAAATTTCATTCTTGCAGGTTGAGTAGGAAGTATATGTGTTGAACACGAGGTGAGGGACCCAAACCAGCTCACTGCCCAGGGCTTTTAGGAAAGATTTTCTTCCAAATAAAGCACTCGTGGGAAAAAGGTTCCCTTTTCTGCCTACATCTCCCATTTAACCTGGGATGTTTCTGTGCAAAGACAAGATGCCTGAAGCTGAGACAGCATCTTGTAACTATCGAGGAAAAAGAGACAACCTGGAATCCTGATATTGCTGGACCACTCAATGAACTCTGGACCACCCAGTCTCTGTAGTTCTAAAGTAAGTAGTAAATGTCATATGGTTTAACCAGCATTGGTTGGATTTCCTCTTATACAAAGTCAAATGCATCCTAATTGAAATGTATGTGTGGATAGAGCAAGACCTCCCTCTTGATGATGACGAGTCTTCCAAAACACATGAGGAAACCAAATGCAATAAAAGACAGAAAACAAAATAAACTAATAAACAATCAAACATGAATCACCCCAGATGAAAGTAAAGTTCCAGACAGTCTGACAATGACTTTAAATAAATATGTCTAGGATCCTCAGTGACGAGAAGTATCATCAATGAAAAACAGAAATTATGAGATAGGCAGAAATTAAAATACTAGTAAATCATTGAAATGCTATTAGAAATCTTGAAAATTCAATATATAGCTATTGAAATAAACTCAAGAGAGGAAGTACATGCTACCCTGGGCACAATATAAGAACTGACTCACAGGTAGAATATGTAAGTCATGGGGATGGAATGTACAGCATAGAGAATATAGTCAATAATATTGTAATAATTTTGTATGGTGACAGATGGTTACTAGACTTATTGAGGTGATCAATTCATAATGTATATAAATGTTGGATCACTATATGGCACACCTGAAACTAATATAATATCATAGGTCAACTGCAATTTAAAAAAAGAAAAAAAAAAAGAATTCTGAGAGGAAATGACCCAGAGGATAACCTAATAGAGACAATTATCAAAAAGACCAGTTAAGAGGCATGGAAGATAATGAAGAAGTAATATTTGAGAGATAAAAGTAGAACATTCCCAGGATTTAAGAGACACATAAGTTCTCAAATTAAAATTTGCTCTACAAGCAAACAGGATAAACACAAACTAATCCAAAAGTAGACATATCATAGCGAAACAGAAAAATCCTTAATATACCCAGACCAGAAAAAAAAATAGATTACTGACTAAATGAGATGTGGTAATTAAACTGCACTGGGGTGTTGCTGGGAGCGACTCTCCCTCTTCCTGAGCTGTCCTCACTGCTCTGATTTCACACGGTCTTTGCTAACACCCTCTCAAATCTCGATCCTGTTTGTAACTTCCTATTCTTCCCCTGTTCCATTTCCCACATTTCTTCAACATTCAAAACCCATTTTCCTCCCATCTCAGCTTTTTTATTCATAGTCCCTCTTGCTCAACTCCATGTCAGCCATTCTCTCCAAAACATCACCCTTCTTTTATTCATAGCTCTTTTACTTTTCTAAATAGGATTTGTGGTGCTTTTCAAATATGTATACAACAGACAAAAAAAGAGAGAGAGAAATTGATTAGCTACCATTAGAATAAGGCATTGAAGCCAAAATTCCTAAAAATGTACATCACACAGTCCTTCTTATTTACTAAGGTCATAGGGTTTGATAGGAGCTTCCAAGTGTCCAAAACAAAAAGAGAAATACCTTCAGTGCAACATGCATAGTTTCCATAACACAGAAGTGTACCAGTTGGTAAGGAGAAGCATTTCCATATGGAAGTCAGGGATACAGGACCCTGTTGCAAGGGTCCTGTATCTTACCCCCTATTCTTTCTTGCTCCCACCCTTAATACTATTTCTGTGGTGTCAAAGCCAAAGGGTGGGTGGGTGTTAAGTCACAGAAACCCAATTCCATATTGACCTACTGAAGGCTTTGAAGCATTCATGCTGGAACACAGAGCACTATTCAGCTATGTGGCTTCTCCATCAAGCAAGCCACAGCTGACCAAGACAGGCAATTCCCCTAAACATGCATCTTTGGTAGCTAGGGATTTATCACATGTGCAGTTCTTCATATTTAATGTAGCCTGTGCAGCTCCTTTAAAGCATTTTTTTCATCTTCATTATTTTTTCTCTTTTGCTTATTTTTAAGCATTTGAAGAATGCTTCAGTCAATTTCTCTAAGTGCATTCAATTAATTTTGGTAAAATTCTTTGAAATATTAAAGAAGACACGGTAGAAAAAGATGCCTAAAAGAATATAGAAATTACATAAAGGACCAAACTGTCCAATTTTGTGATATTATGTACAAGTATTTAAGCAAATATATCATTACATGAGACATACCTGAAAAAAAAAAAAAACTTGAAGGTTTCCCAGATGTGACGACAACCCTAAAAATTTACATGATGTTTCCAAAAATAAATTCTTCAGCAGAAAGAAATATTTTTAAAACGATCAACATTAAGAAGCAAATTTGGGTCAACCATGACGGAGGAAAGACTGAACTATCTTTTATTTACTCTGTAAACAACATCACAAAATTATTGACATATGAAAAGACCATCAGAGAGTATGTAGCCAAAAATGTACCAAGACAAACTCAGGAAATGTTCCTATTGATGAGATGAGGATGCCGAGGGCCAGAGCAGGTGCTGTGTGTCCCTCACACCTAGGAAACTGATCAGAGCTGGAAGCTAGATGTCCAACCCCTCAGCACAGGCCCTGTTCCTAACCTTGCAGAGCCACCTACACACTGTACACAGGGACATAGCTCAGACTCTGAGCACTAAAGGTTGGGTCCAAACCTGGCCCTGTGATTCGCTCTTCCACACCACTCAGCCTCTCCAGGCAGCTGCTTTTTCCATTTGAAGCCTGAATTAATAAATAAATGATTCTTTGGTTCATAATAATGCATGCAAATCAAGGCATTCTGTCCACTGGCCAAAGCATGACCCACAGACCTTCAGGCAGCTAAAACCTTCACTCACTGACCCAGAGTGTTAGCCTTCAATTTCTTCAACATCCTGGCTTTTAGCCCTGAGGTCTGTAATGATTAACAAAGTTGTTCCAGGCAGCAGCAAACACCCAACTTTAGCCTTTCCCTTGAAAGTTATTGTATTAAGGCTGCCAAGTCTGGATGACAGGCTGCTGTCCCCGTTTCCTAGTTTCCTGGGTGCTTTTCTGGGTTGTGTTCTAGAGACAACTTGTATGGAACATAGGCCCAAATGTAAGACCACTGATCATGACCCAGACCAATCCCTGCTCCAGACCTCAAAGGAAGCCCAGCCCTACCTGTCAAAATTGCCTCTCTATTACCATCTGTGATGGTTAATTTTATGTGTCAACTTGGCTGGGCCACAGCACCCAGATATTTGGCCAAACATTATTCTGTATATTTCTGTGAAAGTTTTTTGGGATGAGATTAACATTTAAATCAGAAGACTTTGAGTACAGCGCAATGTCCTCCATAGTGGGGTGGGCCTCATCCAATCAGCTGAAGGCCTGCATGAAATAAAAGACTGACCTCCCCTGAGCAAGAAGGAATTCTGTAGCACGTGGCCTTCAAGTTTGAATTGCAACTTTGGCTCTTTCCTGGGTCTCCATAATCACATGAACTAATTCCTTAAAATAAATATAATATCTCTCTCAATCTCTCTCATATATATAGGGTATATACACATATGTGTATATATATATATATATATATGTATATATACTATTGGTTCTGTTTCTCTGGCAAATTACGACTAATACACCTGCCAAGATGGTTTCAAACAGCATGTCATCCAAAAATTCAATACACTATTCCAGATCTTTAAATAAAGCTTATGGCAGAATTCCTTTTGGGTTTGTAATCTTAGGCTAAAAGAAAATTATATAGACCAAATGTTGCAAACTTTGGGGCTCAATCTAACCCACAACACGTTTAGTTAGGTCCACACGAGATTGGTCTTAATTTTCAAACTAAAAATTAAAAATAGGATATTTCACTTTAAAGATTACTTTAAAGATATTCAGATTTCTGCTTCTCTTGGAAAACTAGGGGAGCTGGCCACATGGAGCTGGCACCCCTGCTTGGAAGAACTTGGCTCGAGCTGAGAAGATGCTGGCTCTCTAGACGGGCGGTGTTCCCCACAGTTCCACCCCCGAAGCAGTCTGACACCCAGCCCTCTCTCTCTCCTACATCACCTACCTACCTGGCTCCTAACAGCATTTTGGTTTGTGATTCTTGATAACAAAATGAGGATAACCAAGCCAGGATAAAACTGAGAGGAAAAAAGAAACACATGGTGTCCTACCTTCCTAACTCCCCTTCACTCCAGTCAAAGTTCACTGGCCGAGTGACTTGACAGGTCTATAACTTTCAGGAACCTTGCTTTTCTCCTGGGTAAAATGGGGCTAATGGTACAGATTCCGCGTGATGTTTATGAGGATTAAATTGTATAATGTTTGCACAGCACCTGGTAGCTATTATTATGATTTATTTATTCAGCCAGAAGCCATACTCCACTTGGAAATGATGGGTCTGACACCAGCGGGGCCTAGAGATCAGAAACTTGCCGTGAATGCGGCTTCATTACACAACTTGTGCAATGGATGATTTGAAGATGCTTTTAGATATTTTGCTAATTTCCCACAATGACCTTGGGAGGTTGCTATTATTACCCACATTTAATAGGTGAAAGTATTGAGATACAAGAGTCCCAGTCCCTGGACTCCCATAGATACCTTTTTCTATCATTGCACTTGCCAAATGCATCACGGTTATCTATGCTCATGTCTGCCTTTCCTCCTAGACTGTGAGAACCTTGAAATGACGGACCAATGGGAGTCCCCAGTGGAGCCCTGCTGGATCACAGAGGGCTGGGCCCAGGAAAGTGCTCAGCCAGCCCCTGCCGAATCAGTCAGTCCATCAACAGAGGAAAAGCCCACATCAGAGAAGCAGGTGATGCCCTGGCCTGAGCCCCAGAGCACTGTTCTCTCCCCTGTGTGGCAGCATTGTTATTTTTCCTTAAACTTCTCTTGGGCCACTACTCCTTCACCAGATGGAAGTGGGGAGTTTCAGCTGTGCAGTCATAGGTAGATCCCAGGGTGCTGATGGGGGCTCCAGCAGAAAGAAATGTGACACTGACCCCTCGGTGCCAGAGGAAGTAGGTGACTTCCCTAAAGCCACGGACTCCTCTGTAGCTCAGGCTGATCCCCTTTCTTCAAAGTACTCCACCCACACCCTAACCTTGGCCCTCCAGCACTCTGATGCCAGATCCACTGTCCAACAACATGGAAACATTGCAACCAACACAGCAAACACTACAACAGTTTGGAAAATCAGATTTATTAAAGTCTAATCTAACTTTGAAAAAGTCACCTGTTTTTTTTTGTTTTGCGGTACGCGGGCCTCTCACTGCTGTGGCCTCTCCCGCTGCGGCGCACAGGCTCCGGACGTGCAGGCTCAGCGGCCATGGCTCACGGGCCCAGCCGCTCCGCGGCATGTGGGATCTTCCCAGACCAGGGCACAAGCCCGCGTCCCCTGCATCGGCAGGCGGACTCTCAACAACTGCGCCACCAGGGAAGCCCAAGTCACCTGTTTTAAGTGCGCAGTGAGATGAGTTTCGACAAAAATAAACCATCTTGTAATGACCACCATAGTCAAGATATAGACTATTTTCATTATCCTGAAAAGTTCCCTTTGGCATCCCCCAAGTTTCCTGGCTTCAGGCCATGATGATCTGCACCCTGTCACTATAGTTTGGCTCTTTCTAGAATGTCATAAAATGGAAGAATAGAGTATATGCTCTTTGGTGTCTGCCTTCTTTCATTAAACACAATGCTTTTAAGATTCAACTGTGTTGTTGCATCTATCATCAGACTGTTCCTTTTTATTGCCGAGTAGAATTCCATTTCATGCATATATCACTATTTATCCATTCACCTGTTAAGGGACATTTGTGTTGTTCTCAGTTTTTGTCGATTTTGAATAAAGCTGTTAAGAACTTTATGTACAAATCTCTATGTGGAATATGTTTTCATTCCTGTAGGATAAAAATCTAGAATTGGAATGGTTGGGTCATATTGTAGATAGATATATGTTTAACTTTATAAGAAAGCACCAAACTATTTTCCAAAGTGGCTATGCCATTTCCTCTCCCATAATTTATGTGTTCCAATTGTTCTATATCCTCTTTGACACTTGGTATTATCAGTTTTTTTAATTCAGCTATGCTAATTTGTGTGTAGTGATATCTTGTTGACGTTTTAATTTGAATTTCCTTTTTCCATCTTTTCATATGCTTACTTGCCATTCCTAACTTCTTTGGTAAAGAGTCATCAAATCTTTGTCCATTTTTTAAAAGTTGGGTTCTTTGGATTCTCAATACTAAGTTTTAAAAGTTCTTTGTGGGCTTCCCTGCTGGCGCAGTGGTTGAGAGTCCGCCTGCCGATGCAGGGGACGCGGGTTCGTGCCCCAGTCCAGGAAGATCCCATGTGCTGTGGAGCGGCTGGGCTCGTGAGCCATGGCCGCTGAGCCTGCGCATCCGGAGCCTTGTGCTCCGCAACGGGAGAGGCCACAGCAGTGAGAGGCCCACGTATCGCAAAAAAAAAAAAAAAAAAGTTCTTTGTATATTCTGGATACAAGTCCTTTATCCAATATATGGCTGACACACATTTTCTCCTAGTCTGAGACGTGCATTTTAATTTTCTTAACAGGGCTTCCAAAGGGCAAAAGGTTTTAATTTTCATGAAGTCCAATTTATCAAATTTTGTCTTTTATAGTTTCTGCTTTTTGTGTTTTATCTGGGAAATCTTTACTTCAGCCAAGGTCATAAACATTTTCTCCTATATTTACTTCTAGAAAATTTATAGTTTTAGTTTTTATAATATAGTAAGTTGCATTAGGGGTTAATTTTTATATATAGTATGAGATTAGGATCAAGGTTCATTTGTTTCTCCATATGACTGTCTAATTGGTTCCACTCTCTTTGTTGAAAATACTAGCTTTTCTTCATTGAATTATCATTGCACCTTTGTTGAAAATCAATTGACCATATATACATTGGTCCATTTCTGGACTTTTCATTCTATTTCATTGAGTTATATGTCTATCCTTATGCCAAATCCAAGCTAACTTGATTACTGTAGCTTTATGTAGTAAGTCTGGAAATTAGGTACTATGTGTCCTCCCTTGTTACTCGACTCTATAAAAGTGACTTTGCCTACTCTAGGTTCCTTGCATTTCTATAAAAATTGTAGCCTCTTCTTAAAGAAGCTATAAAGAGATTTCTAGGATCTCAACTGGGATTGTTTTGGATCTATAGATCAATTTAGGAGAACTGACATCTTAATATTGAGTCTTCAAGCTGATAATCATAGTATATTACTCCATTTCTTATGTCTTTTTAAAGTATACATAAACATATATATACACATAAGTTATATACATAAGCATACACAATCAAATACATTGTTGGCATTATTTCAAATAAACTGTTATCTATTCAATCAATTAAGAATAAGAAAAATAAAAGTTTTTATTTTACCTTCATGCATTTCTTCTTTAGTGCTCTTCCTTACTTTTTATAGACCCCGGTTAACTGAGCTGTATTGTTTCTTTAAAGAACGTCTTGCAAGGTAGGTCTACTACTGGCCACAAATTCTCATAACTTTTATTTGTCTGAGAAACAAATTTTTATTTGTCTTAATTTTTCCTTCACTTTTTTTTTTTTTTTTTTGTGGTACGTGGGCCTCTCACTGTTGTGGCCTCTCCTGTTGCGGAGCACAGGCTCCGGATGCGCAGGCTCAGCGGCCATGGCTCACGAGCCCAGCCGCTCCGTGGCATGTGGGATCTTCCTGGACTGGGGCACGAACCTGTGTCCCCTGCATCGGCAGGCGGACTCTCAACCACTGTACCACCAGGGAAGCCCTTCCTTCACTTTTGAAGGCTAACTTCACAGGGTACAAAATTCTAGTTTGTTGGGGGTTTTCTCTCAATACTTTAAATGTTTCTCTCCAATCTCTTATTTCTTTCATGGTTTCTGAGAAGTCAGAAGTAATTCCTTGTCTTTGTTCCTCTATAGAAAACATTTTTTCCCCCTCTGGCTTCTTTCAGGAGTTTTTTAAAAATTATCTCTTACTTTCTGTAGTTTGAACATGATATGCCTATGTGTAATTTTGTTCTCTGAGCTTCCTGGATCTGTGATTTGGTGTCTGACATTAATTGGGGTCAATTTTAGTCGTTATTGTTTCAAATATCTCTTTTGTTCCCTCCTTTCCTCTCCTTCATGTATTCTCATTACATATATGTTAATCTTTCCGTAGTTGTCCCACAGTCCTTGGATATTCTGTTCTGTTTTTTCCAGTCTTGGTTCTCTTTGCTTCTCAGTTTTCAAGGATTCTATTGTTATATCCTCTAGCTCAGAGATTCTTTCCTCAGTTGTGTCCAGTCTACTAATAAGCCCATCTAAGGCATTCTTCATTTCTGTTACAGTGGTTTTTATCCCTAGGGTTTATTTTTGGTTCTTGCTTTAGATTTCCATCTCTCTGCATACATTGCCTATTGTCCTTTAATGCTATCTACTTTATCCATAGGGCCCTTAGCATATTGATCTTACTTGTTTTAAATTCCTGGTCTGATAATTCCAATATCCCTGCCATGCCTGGTTCTGATGCTTGCTCTGTCTCTTCAAATTGTGCTTTTTGCCTTTTTGTATGCCTTGTGATTTTTTTTCTTAATAGCTGGACATGATTTACAGGGTAAAAGGAACTCTAGTAAATAGGCCTTTAGTGAAGTAGTGGGAAGGTGTGGGGGAGGAGAAGTGTTCAATAAGTCCTATAACTAGGGCTTGGTATTTTAGTGAGCCTATGTCTCTGGACTGTGAACTTCATAAAAGTTTTTCAGATTTTTTTTTTTGCTGTACGCGGGCCTCTCACTGCTGTGGCCTCTCCCGCTGCGGAGCACATGCTCCCGACGCACAGGCTCAGCGGCCATGGCTCACGTGCCCAGCCGCTCCGCGGCACGTGAGATCTTCCCGGACCGGGGCACGAACCCGTGTCCCCTGCATCGGCAGGCAGACTCTCAACCACTGCGCCACCAGGGAAGCCCGAGTTTTTCAGTTTTTTATTCTCCCCCCTTAGGTGGGACAGGATGGGCTAGAACTAGCCCGATTTGATTATTTTTCTTTCTCCAAGTCAGTTAGGCTCTGAAAACACCCCAGCAGGTTAAGCTCCAGTTAACAAGTTTCCCTAAGTGCAAGCCTTGTTAGGAAGAACAGAGCGCTCTGTAGATTTCAGAATGGTTTCTTTTCCCCTGCTCCTCTGGGACGCACAAGGGAACTTCCTCTGATATCAGTATTTACTTCCTCTGATATCAGTATTTACTTCCTCTGATATCAGTATTTACTTCCTCTGATATCAGTATTTACTGTGGGAAGCTGATCAAGCTACTGGAGGTAAATCTCACAATATTTGGGGGTTTCCGCTATGACTACATTCTTCTAGAGATTTTAACTCTCAGCCTTGTCCACAGTAAGCCTCCAGCAGTTAGTCGTTTACAGTTCAGGTTTTCCTACCCCAAGCACTGGTTTCCTTGGCAGTTTCCACTCATGAATCTCTGCTCCAGTAGGCCATGACTCCATGCATTCTCCTGCCTCTTCAATCGTGGGGGCAGCAGTTTGCCTTGTCTCCTCCCCCCTCTTACAGATTCGACCTGTTGATGTTTCAGTCTGCTCAGCATTTTATTTGTTGTTAGGGTGGAATGGTGACTTCTAACCTCCTTACATGCAGAACCAGAAACTAGAGGACTCTTAAGTCTTCTAAATTTTTTCCCAGCAATAATTTTTCAGTATGCTAAAAGTATATTCAGTATATACAGATTTTGTATGTATTTTAAAATTTTTTCCCTAGATATTTTATATTTTCCCTAAATAATTTTGTTTTCAGTTATTATTATTTTTTGTGTGTGTGTGTGTGTGTGTGTGTGTGTGTGTGTGTGTGGTATGCGGGCCTCTCACTGTTGCGGCCCCTCCCGTTGCGGAGCACAGGCTCCAGACGCACAGGCTCAGCGGCCATGGCTCACGGGCCCAGCTGCTCCGTGGCATGTGGGATCCTCCCGGACCGGGGCACGAACCCGTGTCCCCTGCATCGGCAGGCGGACTCTCAACCACTGCGCCACCAGGGAAGCCCTGTTTTCAGTTATTTTAAACAGGATTTTTAATTTCAATTCTGAAGTGTTTGTTGCTAGTATATAGAAATATAATTTATTTTTGTACATTGACTTTATGTCCTGCAAGCCTATAAAATCATTTAGTAGTTTAATAGCTTTTTATAGATTTATTAAGATTTTCTATGGAGATAACTATGTTATCTGTGAATAAAAACAGTTTTACTTCTTCTTTCCCAATCTATGTACTTCTTATTTCTCTTTCCTGACTTATTGCACTGGCTACAACTTCCAGTACAATGTTAAAGCGATGTGGTAAGAGTGGTCATGCTTCCCTTGTTTCCCAAACTTAGGGGGAAATCATTCAATCTTTCACCAGTGAGTATGATATGAACTGTAGGTTTTTCATAAATGCTCTATCAGGTTTAGGTAATTCCATTTATTCCTAATTTTCCATGTGTTGTTGTAATTTTGTCAAAATTTTTTTCTGTATCTATTAAGAAGAACAAATTATTTTCTGTTATAGTCTGTTACTGTGGTGAATTATATTGAGAGTTTTCAAATAATAAACCAACTTGTTGCTTTATCCCGAACTGGAAATGATCCACATATCAATAGGACAATGATTAAACAAATGGTAGTTTACCCATACCCTCCTCCTTTATTTTCTCTATCATATCAGCGATAAAAAGGTAGGAAACCTAAAAAAATATAGACAAATGATGTGGGAAAATCACAAGAAGGAAACCCCTAATTGCTGATGAGTATATGAGGAAATTCTCAGTCTCACTGGTAATTGGAGAATGGCACATTAAAATAAGAAAACACCGTGTTTTACCCAGTGAGCCCAATAGCCACAGGCTTCTGGTTGCTTCCCTCTCAGTGGGACACAAGTGTTGATGCTGTGATAAAACACCCAATTATTGACATATATTAAACCATTACTATCTAGTACCTGGCTGGGAGGAGTAACTGGTGTTGCTGTGTTTGAGGGCAATCTCAATAGATAGCTAGTGGGAAGCAGCCGCATAGCACAGGGGGATCAGCTCGGTGCTCTGTGACCACCTAGAGGGGTGGGATAGGGAGGGTGGGAGGGAGGGAGACGCAAGAGGGAAGAGATATGGGAACATATGTATATGTATAACTGATTCACTTTGTTATAAAGCAGAAACTAACACACCATTGTAAAGCAATTATACTCCAATAAAGATGTTAAAAAAAAAAAAAGGTCTGAGTGACAAGAAGTGACAAGATAAGCCCCATAACTTGATGCTTATCTGGAAGAAACACTTACACAAATCCAAGTACAAGAAGAAACATGCAAAAATATTTATCACTGTGTTGTTTGTGATAGCAAAGAGAAGAAAGCAACCTAGTTGTCCCTCTGAATAAATAATTGTGGAATTTGCCTATGATAGAATCCTACGCAGGAGGAGTAATAGATTTGATTTTTAACACAGCAACATCGATAAATCTAAAAAACTATTGAGTAGAAAAAGTAAACAGCACTGTGCATGATATATGTTGTTTTTTTTTTTTTTTTTTTGCAGTACGCGGGCCTCTAACTGTTGTGGCCTCTCCTGTTGCAGAGAACAGGCTCCGGACGCGCAGGCTCAGCGACCATGGCTCACGGATCCAGCCGCTCCGCGGCATGTGGGATCCTCCCAGACCCGGGCACGAACCCGTGTCCCCTGCATCGGCAGGCGGACTCTCAACCACTGCACCATCAGGGAAGCCCTGCATGATATGTCTTGAAGAACAGACTTATCTGAATAAACACATGGAAGGTGGATTGAATGGATGTACCTAAAATATTCTAGAATGGACTCCTACAGAATAAGGGAAATTAAGTGGGTTTTGGGGATAAAGGGGAAAAATGGAAATAAAATAAATGAAAGAGGGTATGTGCACCAAACAGGCAGTGATAATGTGCCTTGAGCTGAAGCATATGATCAGCAAAGTCTGGGGACATGTGTCTTAAGGACAAAAAAAAAAAAGTTCAGTTTTAAACAAAATTTCAGCTCCTGAGACAGAATAGTAGGGGACAGATTTGGGATCCCAGGTGCTTCCATGGAGCCCTTCCACAGATGAGAAAAAATGTAGCCGTGTCATTGACTAGACCCAAATTTACAAACTGTCAAACTCTATATTCTAGGTGATTTGTTAGCACTGTTCTGGCCTCAGCACATGGCTCAGCCCTATCTCTTCAGAGGTGTTATTTTGCTGGTGTTGATAATTATACCCCAGCATCATGAACAACGAACTCTCGCACATTCCAAAAGGGCTTAAAAATCCAACACCACCGCAAACTCCTCTCATTTTGATTCCCCTGAACAGGTAAGGCAAACCTCTCCACACCTACAACAGGATAGGTCTATCCTGAGTTTCTGCATCCCCTGAAGGAGTGAGGGACCTGTGTGTCCTCTGTTGCCTCTGCTGGGGCTGTTGCAATGACTTTCCTTACCCGAGTCAAATCACTGTAAAGATAGAGATTGAGGAAAACATGTTGGTTTTCAAATTAATTTTACGTAGAGAGATGCTGTGCTCTAGTTTGGGTGGGTGAACAGCTGTCATCAACTTTTTTGTGTCCCATCAAGACAGAGGGAACCAGAAGCCTATGTCTGTCAAGATATTTGGGAAAAACATGGTAAAGGGAGATAACTCACCTTTTCTGTCATTTTATCTATCTATCTATCTATCTCTATGACAACGTTATGGAAATGTCATAGAGCAAATGACTCTACAGTCATTGCCTTTGCTGCAAATGATATATTTTTGTGGGAATAAAGAAAATGTTACTTATTTAAATATTTCATTTTCATAGTAAATTTTTGTTACTCATTTTAAGTATTCAGTTACCTGGCAAACACCATTATGTACTCAAGTAATAACTTACCTTGAGCAAGCAGCTCATTTATAAATGCCACATTTAGACCAACTATTTAATATGAATTCCCAGTACTACTATGTTTATAAGGCAGTTCGTTAATTTCAAAAAAGAATGATGGGCTGTGAATTGTACGGCATTTCCATTGCAATGCATACCCATCCCACCTGTGGTCCTAGATCTATATTGGTATAAATGTTTTTTATTTTTCTCTTCCACACACTTGTCCTCTGCCTTGATGAGAAAATGATCAGCCCTGGAGAGGATGTTGTTGGTTGCCCCCTCCCCCCGACAATGTCTATCACTCACCACCCCACTGTATAGCAGGCATATGGTCCGAGTGAGGTTGACCTACCACTCTCATTCCTGATATCGGCCCCAAATGTCCTACATCAATCAGCATAACTCCCTCTTCTTCACCAGAGTAACTGATCCAATTAAAATAAAACTCGGGACTTTGGATGGTTTAGAAAAGAGCCAATATCAGGAATGAGAGCAGCTCTCAGTGGCATGGACTAATGTATACTACCAAATGTAAAATAGATAGCTAGTGGGAAGCAGCCGCCTAGCACAGGGAGATCAGCTCAGTGCTTTGTGACCGCCTGGAGGGATGGGATAGAGAGGGTGGGAGGGAGACACAAGAGGGAAGAGATATGGGGATATATGCATATATATAGCTGATTCACTTTGTTATAAAGCAGAAACTAACACACCATTGTAAAGCAATTATACTCCAATGAAGATGTTAAAAAGAAAGAAAGAAAGAAAGAAAGAAAGAAAGAAAGAAAGAAAGAAAGAAAGAAAGAAAGAAAGAAAGAAAGAAAGAGAAAGAAAGAAAAGAGCAGCTCTCTTGCTCTGGATGGAGTGGTGTGTGGATGTGAAGCCTAGAATTGCTGCAGCCATCCTGAATTCTAAGGCAAGCCAGTCTGGGAATGCAGCTGACCAAGAGCAGAGCAGAAAGAATGCTGGAGCAATGGAGCAGCCTGAGCCTGAAGGAGGCAATTTCTACATAGGGACATTTTAGTCATGCAACTCATCATTTGTTTAAGCCAGTTGGGTTTTTTTTCCCCATTTCTTGGAAACTAAATGCATCTCCGCCACACTGGTTCCAAAGTGCTAAAGATAAGGAAGAAGCGGGGTGGAGGCAGCTTATTTCTTGGAAACTCTCATCCCCATTTTTTTACCCAGCATGCTGCCCTCCCTCCAAGAGCTGTCTTTGTGCCTCTGTGACATAGACCAGCTAATAAGGAGTCATTTTTTTCTTTCTAAACCCATCTTCGTCTACTTGCAGGATCTCTTCCACACTTGTGACTCATCTAAATCTAGCCATAACTGGCCTGTGGGGACTCTGGAACATCCACCAAAAGCCTTGGGACTCAGCCTCCTCTAACTGACAATGCCGAGGGCAGGCTGGGAGCCACACCTCCTCAGTCATGGACCCACAACTCCCCAAGGCAGCAAGAAGAGCCAACGGCACAGCCTTCTCTGTGGCAGTAATGGAAACGGAGCCTGGTGGGTGGGCTTCCTATCTATAAAAGAGTCTGGGGAGCTCAGCCACTGATAACCACAGTGGCCAGCAGGCTCCTACCCCTGATACTTGGCTGCCATCATGTCCCATGACTGCTCAAACCTCCCAGACTCTCCATCTGGTTCCCAAAGATAGAGCCCCTTCCTGGTCACCAATTCTCCACCATGACTTTTCATTCCCACTACTCCATGGGCCTCAGGTCCCATGGGTCTCAAGTCAATCACCCTGCCTCCTTCCACCCCTCGTACACCTAGTGCCTTCTCATTCTTGTGTCTTTTCTTTCTCCTCTGTCCCCTGTCAGATCCTCCTTCCCCATCCCTCTGCCTTTCCAAATTTTACCTGTACTTCATGGCCCTACTCCTCGGTAGCAAAGGTTTAGGGAAAAGGGCATGCGTGTGGCTTCGGACTGACTTGGGTTTAAATTCCACCTTGGGTGGTTATGAATGATGCAAAAAGGCTGAGCGGGTCTGGAACGAGGGCACCAAATATTCAGGATCCATTTCTGCATGGCGATCTGTCTCAGCTTCCCCTCCTTGCCTCGTATATCCCAGGAGTCATATATCCCAGGAACAACCTCCTGCAGAGACACCTTATGTGTTACCATGAGCTTGTGGCCCCAAATTCCATTCTGTAAACTAGGCTGGACCATGTAGAGGGCTTCCGTTACCTGAGTGACAGGCAGCTGTAACCCAAGCCATCTGAGATACTTCCTTTTAAGGTCTCACCTCTCCAAAGAGGAGGAAAGTTATTCTCAAAGGAAAGCACCCCAAAAATAGCTGGAAAGGAATTTCTAACACCAAGTGTAGAGCTGACCTTCTCAGGTTACCATCCAGGCCTTTTCTAGATGAGGCCCTTTCCAGGCAGAAGGTGTGCTGACCTTTACATATAAGCACATGAGACATGAGAGAAGGGGGAAAGGAGAGATAAAACTTAACTAGTACATCGGGCCTTACAGCTCTAGATTACATAAGGCCACTAGCATCTTCTGCTTTTAACTTTCTTTCTTGGCCATCTAAGTCCCTAAGATCATCCTTTAGAAGACCTCAGGACCATAGGAAAGACCACTGGCCTTTTGGCACAAAATCCTTCCAAAAAGTAATACATCATGTTAATTTAATTTATAAAAACAAAATGAAAAAGAAAAACCTTCCAGCCTAGTGATTTTACCACTCAAGGCCCCAAAAGACAAGCCCCTCAAAGTTTATGGGCCTACTATTCTCTAGGAACTTACCATAGTTTTGTCTTTAATGAGTTTGCCCAAATACTTCCCCTCGCCGGCAGGGAGACCATTCCTCTAGTGGAATGGAAGTTTCTCAGGGAGACTCTTGAATTGAATGGCTTCTACTCACCTGTATCCAGTCCTCCACTGCCCTGCTTTCTGGTCTACGCAGCGTGGTTCTGTGTCCCCACCACTATTAGGTCACCATCCTGGAATAAATTCGTTGCTCTGTGCTCATTCTAAAATATGTGCAATGATTAATAATTTTGGTTGCCTTCTTGAAAATCTGATGAACTTTGGGGAATCACTTGGTTAGCTTGAGTTTACTTATAAAAGACGCCCCCACCAGAATTTGTGCTGAGGTCTCTTTTTCACACTATAACGTTCTGCTCTGCAAGCAGAGACACTCCAATGTCTTTGAAACTATGGGTGTTTCCCTTATAATTACAATGATAAAGGTGGCATCTCTCCCACTGAAATCATTAGTAAAGGGCTCACTCAGCATTTCATACCTTTATTCTCTCCTATTTCCTTCCTCAGGTCAACTGCTCAGATTCAGATGGAATGAAAGCTAATGGGAAACAATAACATCTTTTCCAAAGGTTTCTCTGGCCGACTTGACATTTTGTTGGCAGCCTTTCACAGCACTTCACACTTCTCTGGAAGACGTTGAGAGCAATTTATAGGTTCTCCGCACATATAATAAATAGATTTTCAAAACGATCTCTATTAAAACTGCCAACAATATCTAGACTGGGTGAGACACACTGTTTTCTCTTTGTTGGTTTCCCCTGGGAGATATTACCAAATAATTATAAAGACCATAGAGATTGAGGTAACAGTTCAGTGACCATAAATCACATATTCTGTGACAAGTTTGTCTTTGCACAAAAAATATGTCCCAGAAATGACAATACACTGGCATCATATTACTTCTCTCAAACTGATTTTATGTCTGGAAGTTCAAAATTTCTTGGCCAGAGCAGGTGCGGTGAATATCTAGTTTTTGCTCCCTACCATCCGTTTGCCATGCTGGTAACTATTCCTTGTCTTTCTCTGGGGAACCACCCCCTCCCACACTCAGTCCATGTGCTCCTGGTGGGTTCAGCCCATGCCCAACTCCAGGGGTGAACAGATAACTTGGATCTAAGCACACTGCATTTCCCTGGCCACAGCAATTGGCTTAGGCATGGTCACATGACCCAACCAGAGCCAATAAGATGTTGCTGTGTCTTCTGGGAGAGAGACAAGTGTCTTCATTTCTGGATTTAAACTGTAAGGAGGAAAGAGTTTGAGACCTGTTGCCACCATCATGTTACCATATGGCACCTGAGAATGTAGCCAAGACGGAAAGGCAGAGATGAGATGTGGAGAGAAATTGAGTCCTGATATAAGACTGTTTGAATCTTTAAATCCAGCTGTGCCTGAAAGCATCTATAATTCTGGATGGTTCAGTTAAATGAGCCAAAATTTCCTCTTTTCTGCTTAAGCAGGTTTTGATTGGGTATTCTGTTACTTCAAAACCAAACCAAACAAAAAATCCTGAATGCCGCACCATGTACCCTGATTTTAAGTTCGAAAAATACATTCAGTGAAGGTAAAAGTGTAAACTGAGTGAGTGACAAACAGCCTGCATTTCTACATTTTCTAGAGTAGCTAGCACATCCTGGCCATACTCTAACTTCCCAAGAGAGTGTGTGTGGTGTCTGTTGGACTGATTGAATGAAGGGACACTGAAGGAAGGTCAAGAATAATTGATGTCAAGTGTTAGGAAATCCTTGGGTTTCAAAACAACAACCACTGGCATTTGGAATCTCCAGTGTAAATACGCAACTGCCTATCAATGTTGAAAGAGCAGAGCTCAGGAAAGGCTGAGCCACAGAATGACATGCCTGTGAGCAAGAAGGCTCTCACTGGCCAGACTCTTGACAAGGCCACCTGTGTCCCTGAAAGAGAGAAGAGACAAAGCTTAAGGGAAGGCCACCCCGTCCTGAGACAGGCTGGGACCTGGGACCTGGGACCCCTTACTGCAGTGCTTGCAGCTGGACAAATGTCTCCTCGAGGAACAAAATACAAAGAAACTATAAGGGACTAAAAATAACTGCATGCATGCGCAGTTGGGACAAATTATGGACAAGAAGATACAAAAAGACCAAAAAATCCCACTGCCACTTCTGAAGAGCTGGAAGCAAAAACAGGGTGTCAGGAGCAAAAGCAGTGTACTGCCCATGCCCCTTGCACTCAACACCACCAAAGGGGTGGGCAAACCACCTAAGCCATGCCTCCAGCCCAACCCATGGACACACCCCCACCCTCACCCATATGAAGAACCAGCTTGCCCCGCTTGGGGATCAATCAAGGGAACCTGTTACTTGTTTTCACTCCCTTCTGCAGCCACAGAAGCCCCGAAAGAGACTTGCCTGAATTTCTTATCTGGCTTCTTATCAATCTCTATTGAAACTCAAAACACCTTTCAGACTAAGAAGGCCCTGGACTCCAAGAAAGAGGAGTACTCACAAGACCTGGAAATGAAGGAAGAACCTATACATAAGAAGAAACAGCTTTAGAAAACTGTAAACTGAGCAAAGTTTGGCTCTCACCCACTGAAGCCTGTGTCTCCTCTTAGCACTTTCCTCCCAGAGGTCCAGGGCTCTTGTGTGGATTCAATCACAGAAGCGAGGGGTTAGGACTCCCCTGTACAAAAGAATTGGGAATTCATGTGAACAAAGGAAAATAACATAGAAAACCAAAGAAAAGAGGGATGCTGAGAGTGAGTTCAGCCTTCGGTTCAGCTCCAGAGGTGAAAGTTCTCAGGCTCTGAAAGACTCCCTTCTCTAAACAAGGAATGGAATTCCACTGCTGGAGTTGCATTCTTTTAGCTTCTGACTTTAATCTCATTAAAATACAGATCTCTTTGGAGAGAAAATAGCTCAGACTTTAAACCGTTGTCAGCCATTTGCTCTTCTTTGTGAAAGCTTTGTCACTTTGTCACTAGAAAGTGTGATCATTAGTAATTAGTCTTTTTTTTTTTTTTGGCCGTGCCACGCTTCTTGCTGGATCTTAGTTTCCCAACCGGCAGTGAGAGCACAGAGTCCTACTCACTGGACCGCCAGGGAATTCCCCGAAAGTGTGATAATTAATAACATAAATACATGAAGAGGATGAGGAAATGGGACATCACTGAGGGCAAAATGGCATTTGGGCAAGTGGCGCAAGGGAGTGGGTGGAGCACAGACTTTGGAGTCAGAAAGACCTGGTTCAAAATCTTGATTCTATTACCTACTAACTGTTACCTTGGGCTAATTATTTCACTCCTTTGAAACTCAACCACCTTCTTTGTGATGTATGTATATAAATACCCATCTCCATGCCTTTGATCATTGCATCCTCTCTGTCTTGAATGCCCACATATTCTTTGCCATTTGCCTGGCTATCTTCTATGTAGGCTCTATGTCACCTGTGTGACCTCCTCAGTAGGACTGGATTGGGGTGTCTGAGTCCTACAGCATCCAACCACATAGAGCAGAGGCTGCATCAATTGTAACCCTTGCTATTCTCTAGTGTGACTTTTCCCTCTGAATGTCTCCACCAGAGTGAGAGGTCTTAAGACCCAGGGTCTGTGTCTTATTCACCAGTGAATCTCCAGTGCTTAGGAAACCTGAAAAGATCAGGGAGAGGGACCTGAAGAGCTCTCACCTGGGAGACATGGAGACATTGTGCTTGGGTGGGCCAGAGGAGAAACAGGGCCCTCTGTGGGAGGCTGTTATTCCACTGTAGAGAGAAACAATACAGGCAGGGCAGACAGAGAGAGACAGGCAGCCACACCACTTCTCCGGTCTCCAAACCAGCTTCCTAACCTGGGGCAGAAGCCTGAATGAAGAAAAGGCAGAAATTGTGACTCTGCTATTAGGCAAAGTTGAATTCAAGGTCAAAAGCATTGTGTGAGGGCAGAAGCAGTCACTTCATAATGATGAAGGCTACAATCCACAGTGCAGATAATACTGTCATGAACCGCTGGGAATCAAATAACAAAGCATCAACATTTGTAAAGTAAAACCACAGGAAATACAGAGAGAAACTGACAAAAATATAAGACTAATAGAAGGTTTTAATATACCTCTTTAGATCTCCAAAGATCGAGTATATGAAGATAAATAAGGATATAAAATATATGAACTATATAATTAAAGTTTTTCCAAGTTGCTATGGTGCATTTATAAAAATTACCATCTTTTAGGCATAAATTCCAAGAAGCTGTTATAATGCAAACTATATTCTAAGATTGCAATACAATAAAACAATAAATAAACAGCAAGCAGAAACATAGAAATGCCAAACACTTGGAAATTAGGGGGAAAACATCACTCAATTAACTATTGGGTCAAAGATAATAGATAAATTGCAATTGTCAAATATCTAAAAAATAAAATAATAACATCACAAGTTAGAACTGGGATACATTCTAATTGTACCCACAGGGAGATTCATAACTTTAAACACTTAAACACAAAAATAAACAAGAATGAATATAAATTAAATAAGCATTCAACATAGAAAGTTAAAAGGGAAGGAAAAAAAATAAGTTCAAGGAAAAACAATGAACTTGTGATCAAAAATTAATAGAATTAAAGATTTTAAGATCAGGTTCTTTAGAGAAAAAAATCAACACAACTAATATGTTATTAGGTAGCCTAATCAAGAATGAAAGAAAGTGCAAAGTTATAAAGTTAGAAATGAATAAAGACAACAAACATGCCTGAAAAATTCAAAGATACATAAGAAACATTTTGCCCAACACCGTATTAGTAACTTTGAAAATACGAATGGAATATATGATTTTTTTTTTTTTTTTTTTTTTTTGTGGTACGCGGGCCTCTCACTGTTGTGGCCTCTCCCATTGCAGAGCACAGCCTTCAGACGCGCAGGCTCAGCGTCCATGGCTCACGGGCCCAGCCGCTCTGCGGCATGTGGGATCTTCCCGGACCGGGGCACAAATCCATGTCCCCTGCATCGGCAGGCGGACTCTCAACCACTACGCCACCAGGGAAGCCAGGAATATATGATTTTTAAAAGAAAATATAAATTACCAAAACTGCCAAATTAAGGAGAAAACCATGGTAGAAACTAAAAAATATGTCAGAGAGCTACCCCATCAAGATCTCACATCTGCCCAAAATACTACACCCAGATGATTTTACTAATGAATTCTAGCAAATATTTGAGGGGCAGATGATCCTCATTTTTTTCCAAAATTGTTCTAAAGTAGGTCCAAAGGAAGGGGATAAACTCTCTACCACCAGGTGAAAGAACTCACAGTTTCACATTTTGAGGAGAGCATATAGGATGGGAGATATTGTCATGTCCATAATTGGACAATACAGTCTCACTTTCATACCCACAATTCTGGTCTCCTTCATAGTACCTGAGCTGTCCTTCAAAGCTCTAAAAAATAGACTTTTGACTGTTATGAGAACACCACAGAAAAAGTATACCTGATGCTGTCTTGCTGTATTTACTGTCCTATATCCTTCTGGTTGAAGCTGAAGCCAACTGTGCCTGCTGAAGTCGGGTGAGTATAATTGTCCGTTTGAGCCTAAGACCACCAAGACAGGTTTTATCCTTCACAAATGTCTTTAAGTTCTTGTTCTACTCCTCTTGAAGAAATCCAAATTAGAAACTGTGGACATACGTACTCAAAAAAAGATACATACTCGAAGAAAAATGGCATGGCCGTACTGAAAAACTTGGTGAATTTGTGTGCAAGTATATATTTTATGGTAAAATTAAAAGTTTAAGGTACAGGAATTCTGCTTCTGTAACAAGAGTAGTTGGTATCAGATAAACTTTCCCACAGATATCAGTTATAAACTCCGGACAAACTTGGGGAAAATCTAATCTACCTGGAAGCATTAAAGAGCAATCAAAAACAGGTAGATACTGGAGGAACTTGATAAAAGGGGACAGCGCTGGATATTAGTTCATGCAGATTTTCATCAGCAGGCTTTCCCCAATCCATACAAAGTGGGGCTGGAAGTCAAGCACACATCCACAGTTCTGCAGCTTTAAGGACTCAGAGGATGGAATACATGGCTGCCGGGGTGGCTGGAGACTCAGGGGGCTACAGAGGTAAAGCCTACAATCTGCATGTAAAGCCAACCCAAATCCTCAGCTGACCCGTGAATTACACACACATGGAAGAAAATACCTGGAGCCTTGGCAGAAAGCAACAGTCAAAAGGCAGAAAGAGGGGCTTCCCTGGTGGTGCAGTGGTTGAGAGTCCACCTGCCAATGCAGGGGACACGGGTTCGTGCCCCGGTCCGGGAGGATCCCACATGCCGCAGAGCGGCTGGGCCTGTGAGCCATGGGTGCTGAGCCTGCACGTCCGGAGCCTGTGCTCTGCAACGGGAGAGGCCACAACAGTGAGAGGCCCGTGTCCAAAAAAAAAAAAAAAAAAAAAAAAAAGAATAGCACAAAGGACTGGGGGTAAAATAGAACCAAGCTGTTATAATAATCTTACTAAAGAACTTAAGTATAATACTAAAATCTATTTGATTAACCCAAAAAAAGATAAGAAAGAGAGAACAAAGAATAAAAACAACAGATGGGGCAAATAGAAAACAATAAGATACTATAATTAAATCCAACTTCAATAATTGCATTAAATATAAATGGACTAAGAAAATACAACAAACTAGTGAATATAACAAAAAAGAAGCAGCCTCAAAAATATAGAGAACAAACTAGTGGTTACCAGTGGGAAAGGGAAGGGGGAAGGGGCTATATAGGGGTAGAGGATTAAGAGGTACAAACTATTAGGTATAAAATAAGCTACAAGGATATATTGTACAGCACAGGGAATATAGCAAATATTTTATAATCACTGTAAATGGAGTATAACCTTTAAAATTGTGAACCACTATATTGTACGCCTGTAACTTATATAACATTAAACATCAACCATACCTCAATTTTTAAAAAGTCAGAGGTTGTCAGACTGAATTAAAAAGCAAGAAGCAACTATATGCTGTCAACATGAGATGAACTTTAAATATAAAGGAAAAATAAGTTAAAAGCAAAAACATACTCCATCAAATACTGAACATTTAAAAATTGGTGGTTAATTAATATGACGGAATCATATTTTTTAAAATACCTATTACAGGGACCTCCCTGGTGGCACACTGGTTAAATATTTGCCTGCCAATGCAGGGGACACAGGTTTGAGTCCTGGTCCGGGAAGATCGCACGTGCCGCGGAGCAACTAAGCCTGTGAGCCACAACCAATGAGCCCACGGGTTGCAACTACTGAAGCCCACGTGCCTAGAGCCTGTGCTCAGCAGCGAGAGAAGCCACCGCAATGAGAAGGCCGCGCACGGCAACAAAGAGTAGCCCCTGCTCACCGCGCAGCTAGAGAAAGCCCACACGCGGCAACAAAGACCCAACACAGCCAAAAATAAAAATAAATAAATAAATATACCTATTGCAGAAAAAAGAGAGCTAAAAGAACCAATTCATTAGGCACTAATATATGTGTATGTGCCTAATATCTGAGCTTCCAAAATAAAGCAAAATCTGACAGAACTAAAGAAATAAATAGATAAAACTACAATCATAGTTGGAAATTTTCAACACACCTCTCTGAGTAATTTATAGAAGAACTAGTCAAAAAAATCACTAAAAATACAGATGATAAGAACATTATCAAGTGCCTTGGACTAATTAATATTTATAGACAACTGAAGAATGAACATGGGATGTTCTCCAATCTAGACCATATGTTGGATCATATAAGGCTTAAGACATTTCAAAAAATTGAAATCTTACAGAGTACATTCTTGACCACCATACAATAAAAAATAAGAATAGAAATGAATAAAATTGAAAACAGATAGTAAGTAACATCAATAAAACCAAGGTTTTTTTTATTAATAAATTTAAAAATCCCTAGTAAGAATGACAAGAAAAAATAGAAACAAATACAAAATACCAATTTCAGTAATTGAAGCACAAACATCACTACAAATCTTGTAAACACTAAATAATAAGAGATTATGAATACTATGCCAATATATTCAACAAGTTAAAAAAATAGATAAGTTCCTTTAGAAACACAACCTACCAAAACTGACAAGACTTAATATATAATATGAATAGCCCTGTAACTATCAGAGACATTGAATCTGTATTAAAAAAAAATTTCCTGCATTGAAAACTCAAAGGATAGATGGTCTCATTTGTGAATTAAGAACATTTTTAAAAATACCATTTGATTGTCTCAATAAAAGCAGAAAATTATTTGATAAAGTAACACCCATTAATAAGTTTAGAACTATGAACAGAAGGAATTTATAAAAGGAATATAATTTAAAAACTACAATCAATATCAATAAAACTACAGTCAACATCACTCTCAAGGGTAAAAGATAGAATACTTTTCCCCTATGATTGGGAACAAAGCAAGCATGTCCACTATCACCACCTCTGTTCAGCATTGTACTGGAATTCCCAGCCATTACAATAAGTAAGAAAAAACATGAAAAGGAAAAAGTAAAGTATTTATGCACAGATGACATGATGGTGTAGAAAATCTTAAGAAATCTACAATGAAATTATTAGTATTAATAAGTGAATTTAGCAAGTTCACAGCATACAAATTCAATACACTAAAATCAAGTTCAGCAGAAAACAAATGGAAAATGAAATTTAAATTTTCAGTTACAGCGCAGTCAACAAACTTATTCTTTCAGGAATAAAGTTAACATAAGACGTGCAATACCATCGCCATTTTAATGGCTCCATTATTTTAATGGAAATAATGGGATCTGGAAATAGCAGAGAGACCAGGTGGTAGAAATTAATCACCAGGAACAAGGTTGTGTAACCAGCATGCTGGGAAACTTAGATACACTGGCTATCAAAGTTTTGACTCCATGGGACTTTGGGCAATGGATAATTGATCACAGTATCCCTTGGAATGAAACAGGTTGACAACCTACTGAAGAATTAATGTATCTAGATAGCTGCAAGTACTCTAGGTCGGGCAGGATGAAGCCTGATGAATCAACTCACAGAAGGTTAGAGCCTACATTGATTCAGAGACAGTGGCTAAAGGTTTGGCTATAAGGTCAGTGTTTTGAAAGAAAAGAATTGGTGACCAGGAAGTCTGGAGGGAAAGTGTGTGGATGGACCTCTAAAACTGGACATAACATCTGGATATGTCTATCTATCTGATTGCTCATTCAAAGGAGGTTGTTATTATCAGGGGGACAAAATAGAATCTGTTGATGTCAGTCAACCTCTTGCCCCAGTCACCGCCGTGCTTGCTCAACGAGCCCCTGAATGTAGCGACAGGAATGGAGACTATACGTGAGCTCAAAATGGACCTCCCCCACCAATTCTAACCTGCCTAACCACTGCTGAGTGGTGACCTGCCAATAGCAGAGATCAATGCTGGAAGCCCAACCTAGCACCACTCCCTGGGGAGCCATCCAGTCACCTGGTGGTACGGTGATTACCGAGCCGCCCTTCCATCCTAGAGGAGCAACGGTCTGACTTCACTGAAATAGGTCCTTCTACTGAATATGGATCAGCCCTACTGAGCGCACAGCCATCCGTGAACTTAAATGTTTATTCACTGTCTCATTACCCCTCACAACACTGCTTCTGACCAAATAACTCATTTTCACGGCAAAAGAAGTACAGCACTGGCTCACACGCATGGAATTCCAACCCGTCCTACCACCTACCCCATCACCTAGAAGCACCTGGACTCCTAGAATCAGGGAACAGCTTTCTGAAGAGTCAGCACAGAGCCAGTTTGGAAACAATACCTTGCAAGATTGGGGTACCCTCCTAAAGGATGTTTTTGAACCTATATCCAATATATGGTAGTTTTCCCTACAGCTAGTGTACATGTTTCTGAAAATCACAAGGTGAAAATAGGAGTAACCCTTTTCATGATTACACCTGACAATCCACTTACAAAATTTTTACTTGCTATCTCTATACCTTTGGGCTCTACTACTTTTACAAGTCTTAGATCCAAGAGGGAAGTCTTGCCACTGGATGACTTGTCCCTGGAAGTCCTCTGAATTGAAAGTCAAGATTGAGAGCTGGTCAAGTTGGAATCTGCGTGCTAGTGATCCAACAAGCAAAGAAGTGGATTACTCTTCTGCCTGGGATGATTCATCCTAACTATTGAGGGGAAATTTGGTTGCCACAGGGAGTGTTGATGCCTGGAACCCAGCTACTAAACCCTTTCTATCCGGTGAAGACAGGATTCGCCGGGCTGGCAAGGATTCAGATTGTTCAAGTAAGTGACATTGACCAGTTACTGTTAAGCTAACTCAAGGCTGTCATAAAATGAGAGTTCTGAATAATAAGGTTAATGTTCCCTGTCATATAATTAGCACAACAGACATATGAGGTTTTGAATGTAGCTTGGAGCTAATACAAATTAAATAGGTTGTTTACTTAATCCAATCAGGAAACTACTTATTTTCCTGTGGAATTCAAAAATCTTTTACTGCGAATTAAACATGTGAATATGTCATAGAAAAAAAAATGTGTCTACCATTTGGGAGTATAAATGTCCCCCAAATTGGTTAATGAATAAAAATCAACCAAAATGATTTCATAAGAAGAAAGGAATACGTTGAAGAACCTTGTTCCCAACCCTGAGATATAGCTCCTGTCTTAGTCCATTCACACTGCCACTGGCAGAGTGGCTTAAACAAAAAAAATTTATCTTGTCACAGTTCTGGAGGCTGGGAAGTTCAAAATCAAAGTACAGATTTGGGATCTGGTGAGGACTCATTCCTGGTTTATCGATGGAAGTCTTCTTGCTGGGTCCCCACATGGCAGAAGGGGCAAAGAAATCTTTGGGTCTCTTTTTGCGGTACATGGGCCTCTCACTGTTGTGGCCTCTCCCGTTGCGGAGCACAGGCTCCGGACGCACAGGCCCAGCGGCCATGCCTCACGGGCCCAGACGCTCCACGGCATGTGGGATCTTCCCGGACCGGAGCACGAACCCGCGTCCCCCGCATCGGCAGGCGGACTCTCAACCACTGTGCCACCAGGGAAGCCCTGGGTCTCTTTTTTAAGGCCACTAATCCCACTCATGAGAGCTCCACTCTCATGATCTAATCACCTCCCAGAGACCCCATTTCCAAATACCATCCCACTGGAGATTAGGTTTCCACGCATGAACTTTGGCGGGCACACAAATATTCAGTCTAGAGCAGTTCCAAACTGACTCTGTTTCCTTGAGTCTTACTGCATATTGACTCAAGAGCTTCCCAAGAACTAGAGATCTCCCAAATTGAACTGAAATGGGCTTCCTCAGACAGAAGGAAGAAGCTTCCCAACACCAGAGAAGTACGAGGAAAGGCTGAGGGTACATGAGTCGAGGTTGTTGGTGGAGTGTTGCTGTATCAACAGTGGCTGGAGCAGATGACCGTCAGGTCTGTTCCAATCCTGCTGGTATGACCCTCTTATCAGATGCTCGAGCCAGCTGCCAGCCCTCTTCTCCCCTCACCTCTTCTGCTCCCAAAGTGTGCTAACCGCTAATAAGATTTAGTACTGAGACAAACAGGTGGTAGGTTGTGGTCTGGAAACCAAAGATCCATCTAATACCTTGGTTTGAAGCAGGTGCATGGAAATAGCTTTCCTTATCCCAAACTGTCATATTACTTTTATTTACCACAGGCTTGCTGCTTATGGACGGCAGGCTCTAGAAAATCCTAAAAGTGATTTATCACATGCCAGACATGGCGAGAGACTCTGCAGCATCTCACTGATATATAAAAATGACCCATAAATTGGGTCCTCCTCTGGTATCCTTCCCATTTCACAGATGAACAAGCAGCAACTTTGAGAAAGTGATTTTATCCAAAGCCACATAGCTAATTAGTAACCACACTGAAACTTGAACCCAACCAGACTGACTCCAAAGCCCCCAACTGGAGTGTGCTGAGGCTGCTGGTCCAAGGACTGCACTTGGCCTTCAAGTCACATCTCTATTCTGCCTCCCAATAGAGTGGGTCACTATTTAGCACCTACTAGAGCCAGGCGTGGCAGAGGATGCCCTATAGCCTTTACTCCCTTAATTCCCACAACTGGCCTATGAGGTAGATATTATAATTCCCATTTCACCAAAGAGAAAAATGAGGCATCGAGAACTAAAGTGCTTACCCCAAGTAAGACAGATCTAAGGGGCAGACAGAACTCACACCCAGATCTGACCAAGCCCCAAATTATCCTCTTTACCCTTCACCAGGTTACTCTGATCCACTTGTCCCCATGGGAACTGGCAGGTTTATTTCAGTGCAGTAGTTCGTGGATCAAGAAATGAAATATTCTCCCAGAAAATTAGGAGGCCACAGCCAATAATGACTCCAGAAGAAATATTACTACAAACTGTGGTACAATCCTGTGCTTTTGACAATTCTCTGAAGAGAAGATGCATTATGTTAGTTTATCACTTTAAATAAATTCTCAACAAGCTATTTACCTGCCAGTTTGTATCTGTGGAGACTGTTTTTGTAACATCAGATAAATGAGCAATTAGAGACTTTAAAAGGCTCTTAAATGTGGCGGAGCTTATAAACCTGAACTCCCAGGGACGGTAAATGTCACATCAAATGTCTTCAGCACTCATTTCCTGTCTACCCTTTGTTTCAACAGCTGTGATATGGCACTCCTTATCCTAGTCTGAGGACACCTGCCTTCCAGCAGGATGTAATGGGAAAATTGGGGACCTGGGATATAGGTCGCTTGGATTCTAAACCCAGCTGTTCTTGGATGACCTCGACCAAGTCAACATTTCTCTCAGTTATTTGTAAATAAAATGAGAGGGTTGAAACTAGAATATTGTTACGAGCTCTCCAGGCTCCAACATGAATGACTTCACGAATCTATGACTATGAATAGCTTCATTCTTTATAATCCTAGGCAGGATCCTAAACATGGGCAAGTTTAGCCCTCAATTAATATTAGTTATCATTGTCATCATCATTATTATTTGATGAAGTAAAAAAATCTATTTGTAGCAAAACAAGCAGAACCATGATCTAAAATTCCACCATTAGAGATTCATTTCTTTGGAGTTAGAGGGTTTTAAAATATCTCAGACAGGAGAAATGCTGTAAGACAATGGGTTATTTTTAAGAAGCAGGAATCTTCTTGCTTTTAAATAAAACTCTTTAATGAGCCCCTCTATACAAACCATAGATACTGAATTTTCTGGATAAAGTGGGCAATGAAGCAGAGGCAGGGGGAATGGGTGAGAATACCTGGGAGTTCCTCCATTTAGGATTTCCTGCACCCTCACATGGCCCCAAGGCACTGCCTCCGAAACCTAGGATTCATTGGACAACCATTCAAAACATTTCTTTAAGCCACTACCAGCTCACATTCTTTAAGGATTAAAGAACGGATAGAGATTAAGATGAGTGATGGGGAATGGAGAACAGTGGGGTGGGTGTAGAGGATGCCAGTCTTATCTCAGTCATCTCCCACCTGGGTCACAGCCACGACTTCCTAACCACTTCCCCACCCATCCACAGTGTCCTATCAACATAGCCACTCTGCCCAGAACCACCGATATCTGATAAAAGCCAAAGTCCTTCATGGGCCTCCAAGGGCTGCATGATCTGGGCCTGATCCCATCTGACTTCATCTCCTGGTTCACTCCACATACTCCCTGCTGCAGCCATGCTGCCTTCCTGCTGCTCCTGGAAAATCTCAAGCACATTCCTGCAAGGTGCCTTTGCACTGGTTGTCCCCTCTACTTCGGACACCCTTCTTTTCTCCAGATATCCACATGGCTCACTCCCTACCTCCTTCAAACCTTCTCTCCAGTGTCCCCTTCTCAACAAGTTTCCCTATTTAACACTGCAGGCTGCTCAACCCCTTGGACACTTCAATCTCCCTTCCTGTTCTGTAAATCCATGTTAAAGTCCCAACCCCCAATAACTCCAAATCTGACATTATTTGGAAATAGGGTCATTGTCAGTGTAATTAGTTAAGATGAGGTCATACTGGAGTAGGGTGGCCTCCGGTCTAATATGACTGGTCTCCTTAGAAAAAGGTAAAATTCAGACATTGAGACACACATGCAGAGAGGGAGAATGTCACGTGAAGACTGAAGTTAAGATGCCACAGGAAATATCAGGGAACTACCAGAAGCTAGAGGAGGTGCCTGGTACAAATCCTCCCCTAGAGCCTGCAGGGGAGCCTGGTCTTGATCCCAGACCTCCAGCCCCCAGACCTGTGAGACAATACATTTCTGCTGTTTATGCCACCCAGTCTGTGATATTTTGTTCAGCAGCCCTAGCTAACTAATACACTTCCCCTGCTCTGCTTTTCCTCTTTCACATAGAACTTTAATGTATCACAGAATTTACTCATCTATTCCTTTTAATGTCTATTGTCTGTCTCCGCTTTTTGGATTATTACCTCTGAAGGGGCACAGATCTTGGTCTATTGTGTTCACTGCTGTATAAGGTAGTAAGCATGAAATGAATGCTTTCAAGTGAAGGATAAATGCACACATTTGGCTCCTTTTTTCTGTGTTCTCAAGAAACCATCATACAGTTCTACCTCACTCTTCTGTCTTAGCTCTCAGACTGACTTTCCCTGACCGAAGCCCCTGCCCCACCTTACCCACTCTCAGTGCCCATCTTCCCACCCCTGGAGGAAATACCAGCAGGTTGCAGAAGACTGTGGCCCAAGATGGTGCAGTGAGACTCATGTTGCACCTATTTAAACCTCATAGTTACCCTGTGAAGCAGATGTCGTAACTCATTTTATGGATAAGGAAACTGAGGTTCATAAAAGTTAAGCAATATGCCCATTGCACCCTGAGCAACTTATACAGGTCGACCTTTCTCCTTCCCTCATTAGCATGGCAGCTTCCAAGGGACAGGAACTGCATCTTTACTGCTGTATCACCAGCTCCTAGGCCAGCCAGGCACACAGGAAGTGCTCCATGAACACTGTTGAACTCTCCACGGTGACTCCCCTGGTAAGGGGCAAAGCTGAACCGGAACGCGGCCTGATCCCACAACCCATGCTCGTGCTATAGAGCCCACTTGCCAGTGACAGGGGCCACGTCATAGCTTCCTCATATTTTTACCAGCGTTTTTCAGCAGCCTCATCTCTCCACCATTCACCCAAAGCACTTTCCCACTCCCCCGACCCCAAGGAACCCATGTCAACACCCCTCTGGTCTCCCTCTTATATACACATAGTACACAAAAATGCACGGGTAGAGTTTTTGTCTTTTTTTTTTTTTTAATAATGAGGGTTGTTTTTTTTTTTTAAATAACGACCCAACAATGTCTGGTGTTCTCTGGTTTGGCTCTATTAGTAGTCCCTGGGTCGTTGGGTTTCTGTTGCTGTGTGAGGGCTTTCTCTATTTGCGGCAGGCAGGGGCTACTCTTCATTGCATTTCGCGGGCATCTCATTGCAGTGCCTTTTGTTGCGGAGCATGGGCTCTAGGTGCGTGGGCTTCAGTAGTTGTGACACACGGGCTCGGTAGTTGTGGCGCACGGGCTTTGCTGCTCCGTGACATGTGGGATCTTCCCGAACCAGGGCTAGAACCCGTGTCCCCTGCGTTGGCAGGGGGAATTTTAACCACTGTGCCACCAAGGAAGTCCCTACATTTACTGTTTAATATAATCATCTATTAGCAGTTCCTGGTGATATTGTCTAGATTCATCTTTTCAGTAGGAGTTGCAATGGATCATAATTCAATTCCATCCCTCTTCATTTATTAGCCGGGATACTTCTATAAAGAGAAAATTCCCTTTATCAACTCATTACCCTGAAGCATAGTTCATACAACAAAGTCTAAATCAATTCTCTCCCTTTATTACAAGGTTTCAAAATAACAAGTTAGTTTCCTAGTATCCTCTAAGCGAGGGTTGTTGGGATTTTTATTTTATTTTGGTTATCTTTATGAATTCATAGGTTTTTAAATGTGAATGAAGGGTTAACAAACTCTTTCTCTTTCTCTGTGAAAAAAATGACCTTGAGTTAACTTCCTAGCTCTGTTCCCCTGGAAACATAATAAAGGTGGAAGTCATCTATGTTACCAGGCAACCTTGCTTACGAAATGACTTCTAGTTAGTAAACTACACCTTGCCTGGAGGACTATGAATTAACTATAAATAAATACTTAGGGGAAATCCATAGGTTGAGCTTCTCTGAATGCAGTGCATTCTTGTAACTGTGCATGCCCCTTGCTAGGACCCCTGGAACTTATTCCCCTGGGAGGAAATAAAACATATTGGCTTATATGGGGGTGGGGTTTATAAGCCAGAACGGCTCCCATACCCATCTCTTGGGCCAGGTTCCCCAAGAAACAAGCTACTAGATGGAGATTGCACAAGAGGTTTATTGGGGAGGGTTCTTAGGGAGTGCAGCGGGAAGAGCTAAGCTATAATATAGTTACAACTGGACTCCTCAGCCATTCTAATAGGACTTCCTCAGTAGCTGGGATGGCCCTTTAGAGTGGTCCCAATTTAGGCAGGACTGTCCCCTGAATAGGGGTGTAATCTTCAGCAAGGCAGCTTTCCTCCACTGAAAGCAATTTCCAGAGAAAGATTCAGGTGTGCACTGCGAGCAGCCAACACTCCAGACAGCAAGAGGAGTGAGTATCTCAGACTTCACAAGGATACCTGGGTGGTGCACTACAGCATCACTATACCCACTCATTTGGTCTCATTCCTTTATACCTGAGCTGTCACTCCTTCCCCTGCCCTGCTGGCATGCTGTTCTTCTTGTCCTATATTCTCTAGTAAAGCTAGAAGAACTAGTGCCAAAAGGGACCTGTGGAATTTTGTAAAATGTAGATCTAAACCCACATTTGTCTTGTACATTTCCTGCCCCAGACCTGGGATCACCCATTTCTCCAAAGAGCCCTGGTTCGTTTTGCTGAAATTCAGAGACCACAAGGGGGTTCATTATTAGTGGATAAGTCGTGGTTTATTGACCTTTTCAGTGGCCAGAGTTAAGAAAATTTTTTTTCAGGTAAAATATATCGTGAGTTGATATTGGTATTTTTAATTGAAATCAGGACTACTGATTTTCTTAACTTCAGCAGTCACCCATCTGTATGTTTTCTCCCATGCCAAAAATTGTGATTCTCATCGACATCAACAAAATTTCTCATCTATTTTATTGAAAAATACACACACAACCCTTTCAGAATAACAATACCAACACCACCATTAACAATATGGTTACTGAAAGAACATAAGATTTCTCTTTGTTTTGTTTTGTTTTGCTTCTACTTAGGGATAAACCCCACTGGGAATGTACAATCAAATCACCGTGTTTTAAACTAACTTAGAGAATGGACTTGAGGACACGAGGAGGGGGAAGGATAAGCTGGGACGAAGTGAGAGAGTGGCATGGACTTATATACACTACCAAATGTAAAATAGATAGCTGGTGGGAAGCAGCTGCATAGCACAGGGAGATCAGCTCGGTGCTTAGTGACCACCTAGAGGGGTGGGATAGGAAGGGTGGGAGGGAGGGAGACGCAAGAGGGAGGAGATACGGGGATGTATGTATATGTATAACTGATTCATTTTGTTAGAAAGCAGAAACTAACACACCATTGTAAAGCAATTATACTCCAATAAAGATGTTAAAAAATTTTTTAATAAAAAATAAACTAACAAGATAATTCCTCTTTGTATGGCTATGCCACCAACTCAAGTCACAGGCTCATTTTTTCATTTTGCTTTTAGTATTAGGATTGCTCTTTTTAGTTTAATTTTGTGCTATAATTATTTAAAATATTTAAGTGGTTTCTAAATCAATTCTGTAAATTAAGATATATTTTCCCCTCAACTTTATTTTTACACTCCCTCATAAATCTAAATTTTGGGTTTATCCTTCTATCTCATATGTCAGGATAAACCAATGACTTAAGACCTTTTCTGAGATGAATGGTAGGATATTATACGCACATTTCTACATCTTTTTGCATTGAGAAAAATACCTTGGAAATCATTTTCAAACAATCAACAGAGGTCTTTTCTCATTCTTTTATATAACTGCATTAGATACCACTGTGTGGATGTACTTCAGTTTATCAATTCCTCGATGATGGACATTTGGATTGTTTCTAGTCTTGTGCTATTACAAATAGTGCTGTAATAAATAACACCATGAATGAATCTTTACTGTATTTTTGTCAGTATATCTTTGGGAGAAAGTCTTAGAACTGGAATTGCTGAGTTAACAGGTAGATGAGATTTCGAGAATTATGTCAAATTCCCCTCCCTAGTGTTTGTGCCATTTGTAACATTCTCACCAATAATATATGAGAACTTCTGTTCATCTAGAGCTTTGCCAAAAGAGTATGTTCTCAAGTTTTTGCAATTTTGGTAATCTGATGGGCGGAAAATGGTATCTCAGTGTTGATTTATTTTGCATTTCACTTATGATGAACAAAGGTAAGAACCTTTATATTGATTAAAGGCTAATAACATTTTTTCTATAAACTTCATATTTTTAGCTCATTTTTCTGAAGGAAACCTGATCTTTTCCATCTACAATATTTAGAAGCTCCTTAGATGTTAAAGATATCAAATCTTTACCCATAGTTTACACATTGTTTTCAATTTTTCATTGTCTTTCTACTTGTTAATGGTGGGTGGGCTTGGTACTTTTGTGAGGGCTTTGTTTCACTTCTTTGTTTGTGTTTTGTTTCAGTCTTTTAAAATATTTTTATTTATGTAATCAAATTTATCAATCTTCTCCTTTATTGCTTTTGCATTTTTGTCATAACTAGGAAGGTTTTCCCCACTCCCAAGTTATAAAGCCATTAATCCATGTTTCCTTTTATTATTTGTATGATTTACTTTTTCACCACATTTAAATCTCTTATCCACTCAGCATTTATCTTGGTGTGAAGAATGGATTAAATTTTATTTTTTTACAGAAGACTATCTAATTCTCCTAACCACATAGCTTAAGTACCTTGTTTTTTCCCCATTGACCTGAGATGCTGCCTTTATATACATATTAAATTTCCACATGCAATTTGGTCTATTTGTATTTTTCTATTTATCTTTCAGTGTCAGTCTATTTCTTCACCAACACCAATGCTGTTTAATTATAGAGGCATTAAATTTTAAAAAAATATTTAGTACAAGTACACCCCTTATTTCTATTCTCCATCAGAATTTTCCTGACTATTCTTGCTCACTAGTTCTTTAAGTAAACATTGTAATCAACATTTCTAGCATCAGAAAAAAATTCTATTTTTATCAGAATTGCATTGAATGTGTTAATTTAGGGAGACTGACATCTTTAAGATGTTGAGTTTTCCTATCCATAAATATGGTACATATTTCCATTTGCTCAAGTCTACATTTAAGTCTTTCAAGGGCGTTTTAGAGCTTTCCTGATACAGATTTTGAACTTTTCTGGTCATGTTTATACCTATATACTTTGGTTTTTGCTTTTGTTTTGTTTGTGAATGTAAATGGGTATTTTTTCCTTTTACATCTTCTGTTTTTGTTTGCGTATATGAAAGTCATTGATTTTTTCTTAACATCTTTATTGGGGTATAATTGCTTTACAATGGTGTGTTAGTTTCTGCTTTATAACAAAGTGAATCAGTTATACATATACATATGTTCCCATATCTCTTCCCTCTTGTGTCTCCCTCCCTCCCACCCTCCCTATCCCACCCCTCCAGGTGGTCACAAAGCACCGAGCAGATATCCCTGTTCTATGCAGCTGCTTCCCACTAGCTATCTACCTTATGTTTGGTAGTGTATATATGTCCACGCCTCTCTCTCGCTCTGTCACAGCTCACCCTTCCCCCTCCCCATATCCTCAAGTCCGTTCTCCAGTAAGTCTGTGTCTTTATTCCTGTCTTAACCCTAGGTTCTTCATGACATTTGGTCATTGATTTTTGTATGTTGATTTTTTTTCCCCCAGCTTTACTGAGGAATAATTAAGAGGTAAAATTGTATATATTTAAAGTATACAACTTGATGACTTGATATACATATAAACTGTGAAACGGTGACTACAATCAAGTTAATTAATACAGCCATAACCTTTGGTATGATGAGAATGCTTAAGATCTACTCTTTTAGCGAATTTCAAGTCTATAATATTAACTCTATTCACCATGCTGTACATAAGATCCCTAGAACTTGTACACCTTATAAATGGAGGTTGTACTCCCTAACCAACATCTGTCCATACCCTCCGACCCCCACGGAAACCACCATTCTACTCTCTGTTTCTATGAGTTTGACTTTTTTTTTCAGATTCCACATATAAGTGAGATCATACAATAATTGTCTTTCTCTGCCTGACTTATTTCACACAGCATAATATCCTGCAGGCTCATCCATGTTGTCGCACAAATGGCAGGATTTCCTTTTTTATGACTGAATATTCCAGTACGAGTGTGTGTGTGCGGATCACATTTTCTTTCATTTCATTTTCCACTCACCTGTCAGTGAACACTTAAGTTGTTTCCATATCTTGACTATTGTGAGTAATACTGCAATGAACATAGGAGGGTAGACATCTCTTCAAGATACTGATTTCTTTTCCTTTAGCTATATAACCAGAAGTGGGATTTCTGGATCATATGTTAGTTCTATTTTTAATTTTTTGAGGAACTGCCATACTGTTTCGACAGTGGCTATATCATTTCACAGTCCCACCAACAGTGCACAAGGCTTCCCTTTTCTCCACTTCCTGAGGTGATATCTCATTGTGGATTTAATTGGCATTTCCCTGATGATCAATGATGTTGAGCACCTTTTTATGTGCCTGTTGACTGTCTGTATGTCTTCTTTGGAAAAAGAATGTTCATTAGGGTCTTTTGCCCACTTTTTAGTTGGACGATCTGGGTCTTTTTTTTGTTCTTGAGTTCTTCATATATTTTAGAAATTAACCCCTTATCAAATATATGGTTTGCAAATATTTTCTCCCATTTCATAGGTTGCCTCTTCATGCTATTGATTATTTCCTTTGCTGTGCAGAAGTTTTTAGTTTGATGTAGTCCCACTCATCTATTTTTGCTTTTGTTGCCTATGCTTTTGGTGTCATATTCAAAAACATCATTTAAAAGTATCCCTATTCACAGATGGTAGGAAGTTTAAAAAAATTTTAAAAATGTTTTTAAAGATTAGAGCCAATAATGAATTCATCAACATTGCGGGATACAAGACCAATATAGAAAAATCAGTTATATTTCTATGCACTAACAATGAACGGTACAAACATATAATTAAGAAACAATTTCATTTACAGTAGTATCCAAAAAAGATACTTAGGAATAAACTTAACCATATAAGTGCCAGATTTGTACACTGAAAACTAAAAAACATTGTTGACAAAAATCTTAAAAGACCTAAATAAATGGAAGAGCATCCTGTGTTCAAGGATTGGAAAACTTAATATTGTTAAGATGGCAGTACTCCCCAGAGTCATCTAAAGATTAAATGCAATCCCTGTCAAGATTCTAATGGCCTTTTTTGAAAAAATAGAAAAGCTGATCCTAAAATTTATACTGAAATACATGAGGCTCAGAATATCCAAGATAATCTTTACAAGAAAAAAAAAATGTGGAGAGCTCACATTTCCCAATTTTAAAACCTACTACAAAGCTGCAATGTCAAAACAGTGTGGTCAACATAAGGATAGACATATAGATCAAAGGAATAGAATAGAGTCCAGTAGTAAACTGTACATCTGTGGTCAATGGATTTTCTCAAATCAAATTTAAAAATTAATTCAAAATGGATCAAAGATCTAAGTGTAATAGCTCAAACTATAAAGTGTTAAGAGAGAACATAGGTATAAATCTTCATGATCTTGCATTAGGCAAAGGTTTTGTAAATGACACCAAAAGATCAAGCAATAACAACAAAAATATAGATAAATTAGACTTCATCAAAATTAAAGCTTTTGTCCTTCAAAAGACACTATGAACTTGCTGTACACCTGAAACTAACACAATATTATAAATCAACTATACTCCAATAAAAATTATTTTTGGCTTCGCTGGTGGTACGGTGGTTGGGAGTCCACCTGCCAATGCAGGGGACATGGGTTCGTGCCCCGGTCTGGGAGGATCCCACATGCCGTGGAGCAGCTAGGCCTGTGAGCCATGGCCACCAAGCCTGCGCATCCAGAGCCTGTGCTCTGCAACGGAAGAGGCCACAACAGTGAGAGGCCCACGTCCCGCAAAAAAAGAAAAAAAAATTTTTAAAAGGACACCGTGAAAAAAAGTGAAAAGACTAAAAACAGAATGGAAAAAAATATTTACAAATCATATATCTGGTAATGGTGTAGTATCTATATTATTCAAAGAACTCTGTTACAACTCAACAATAAAAAAGACAACTCAATTTTAAAATGGGCAAAGGGGGACTTCCCTCGTGGCAAAGTGGTTAAGAATCTGCCTGCCTGTGCAGGGGACACAGGTTCGAGCCCTGGTCAGGGAAGATCCCACGTGCCGCGGAGCAAATAAGCCCATGCACCACAACTATGGAGCCTGTGCCCTAGAGCCCACGAGCCACAACTACTGAAGCCCATGTGCCTAGAGACCATGCTCCACAACAAGAGAAGCCACTGCAATGAGAAGCCCACGCACTGCAACGAACTAGAACCCACTCACCGCAACTAGAGAAAGCCCATGTGCAGCAACGAAGACCCAATGCAGCCAAAAATTAATTAATTAATTTAAAAAATAAATAAATAAAATAAAATGGACAAAGGATTTGAGTAGACATTTCTCCAAAGAAGATATACAAATGGCCAATAAGCACATCAAAATGTTCTCAACATCATTAGTCATCAGGGAAATTCAAGTCTAAACCACAATGAGATTCCACTTCATACCCACCATGATGGCTATAATAATTATTATTTTTAAAAAATGATAACAAGTTTTGGTAAGGATGTAGAGGAATTGTAACCCTCATAATATTGTTGGTGGGAATGTAAAAATGTAAGATGGTGCAGCTGTTTTGGAAACAGTTTGGAATTTCCTCAAAAAGTTAAACATAGAGTTACCATATAACCCAGCAATTCGACTGCTAGGTATACACTCAAGAGAAATGAAAACACATGTTCATACAAAAACTTGTACACAAATGTTCACAGTAACATTATTCATATTGGCCAAAAAGTGGAAACAATCCAAATGTATTATTATAAAGGTATTATTCAGTCATAAAAAAGGGAAATATTGATACATGCCTGAACCTTGAAAACATTAAGTTAAATGAAAGAAACCAGATTCAAACGACCACATATTATATGATTCCATTTATATGAAATGTCCAGAATAGACAAATCTATAGACACAGAAAATAGATTAATATCTGCCAGAGACTGTGGGGATGGGGCGTAGAGAATGATAGCTAATAAGTACGGTGTGTCTTTTTGGGGTGATGAAAATGTTCTGGAAATAAATCTTGGTGATAGTTACACAATCTTGTGAATATATTAAAAACCATTGAACTGTTCACTTTAAAACAGTGGGTTTAATAGTCAATGAATTATGGGACTTCCCTGGTGGTGCAGTGGTTAAGAATCCACCTGCCAATGCAGGGGACATGGGTTCGAGCCCTGGTGCAGGAAGATCCCACATACCGCAGAGCAGCTAAGCCCGTGTGCCACAGCTACTGAAGCCCACAAGCCCACAAGCTCTGCAACAAGAGGAGCCACCGCAATGAGAAGCCTGCGCACCGCAACGAAGAGTATCCCCGCTCGCTGCAACTAGAGAAAAGCTCTCGCGCAGCAACGAAGACCCAACGCAGCCAAAATTTTAAAAATTAATTAAAATAAATAAATGTTTTTAAATAGTGAATTATATCTTAATAAAAATTTTATTTTTCTTTTAAAAAGAGGAAGTCTTGCACAGACCAATGATGAAAATAAATTCAGGAGTGAAACTCAAACCTCTGTGTCCAGAGAACAGATAGGAATATTGATAAAACTCTGTTTGAGAAAGCATGTGTGGAAAAAGTGTCTCTCATACACCACTGCTGTCAGTATGAACTGTCACATTCATTTAAGTAAGCAATTTAGTAATTATAAATAAATACATAAATAAAGTATATAGCCTATGATCCAAAATTCTCATCTGTAGGAATCTAAAACCAAAGTGTGGCTGGAACAGTTAACACTCAGTGAATGTTCTTTCTTATTATAAAGCTGATAATCATAGGAAGAGAGAATATATTATGCAATAAGTTCCTACAGCCAAATTCAGCTCCCACCTCTGCTTCTTTCTGGAAAAAATAAGACAGTGCTCATATCATATATATGGTATGATAATGAAATTTCTGCTCTTTCGATCTTTGCAAGCTGCATAAAGTGGAAAGCAAAATTCTCTCCTAAAATGGAAGGTCATTTCTAGAGCTGCTGAGCATATACTAAAAGAAGAGATAAAGAGTCTCATGTAGAGTTCCAGCCTCTTAATAAAAGGGATACAGTGAGATAGAACTGGGGAGGAGTGCAGGGGCGTAGGAAACAGAGCTTGAGTCTCAGCCTAACCCCATGAGGCTGCAAAAAATGCCAAGAAATATTCACAGTGACTAACGCCCCAAGCCTCATAAAAATCAGCAGTGACTCTGCAGCAACTGACAAACTCAATCACTACTGACAGAAGTGCTTTAAAGAACCTATACCTGTGTTTCCTTTCATTCTTTCTCCAAATGGTGATTCCCTTTATATGTGGCATTATTGTTTGTAAACACTGCACTTTGTTCATCAAATAAAGAGTTCTATCAATACAAAAAAAAAGCCCAAGGAGAGGAATATCACGTCAGTCTGTATTTTCCAATGCATCATACCCAGGCTTTCAGCCCATGAAGACATACCCTGAAGTCAACTTGCCCAAGTTGCAGGAAAAGGACCAAGCAAAGAGAAATAGCTTCGGAAATCCAGCCAATAACCCAAAGTGTGATACAGGACAGGATGCTCTTTTCATTGACACTCCTCTGGAGCTGGTCCTCTGGAAACAGGGAGTATCTGTCAGCCCACCTGCCACTACCCACCCGGTTCCCACCCTCCCTCCTATCCTGTGTGGTGAGATATGGTGGGGAGACAGGGATTGTGACATAAGCAAATGGCCTGGAACTGATCTATGTAAATGCCAGCCCGTGAGATTCCTAGCAGGGACACCGCCTGTGAAGGCCTCACAACAGCCAACCTCTCGAAACCTCCAAGCTGACTGCCTCATCCAGGGGAGGAGGGACCCCTCCACGGGAGAACGGACAGCAGGATCCTGGTAGAGGAGGCACCAAGAGCTCCAGGGAGCGGGTGGCAATCGTGTAGGCGCCATGGAGACCGCCATGTGTGTTTGCTCTCCATGTTTTACATGGCAGAGGTGTCCCCGCTTATGCTCCTGTCTGTGCTTCAAGTTCCTCTTCACCTCGGAGCGGAACTGCACCTGCTTTCCCTGCCCTTACAAGGATGAGCGCGACTGCCAATGCTGCCACTGCACCTGCTCCGAGAGCCCCAACTGCCACTTCTGCTGCTGCTCCTGGGCCAATGACCCCGACTGTAAGTGTTGCTGTACAACCAGCAGCAACCTCAAGTGCCACTACTATGAGAGCCGCTGCTGCCGCCATGCCACCATCACGTTCCGCAGGAGCCGCCTCCAGAGCATCAGTACCTTGTAAGTGCCGCGCGCCCGACGCGGGCCGCCGGGGCTCAGGAAAACGGGGGGCGGGGGGGCCCTGCCAGCTGTGGGGACAGGGCAGGTCAGTAGCCCCGCCCCAATTCCACCTCTTTATCTGAAAAAGGGAGGCCAGGAACTTGGGAGCAATAAACTCTCGTTACAATATGTCTTGGTGCAAATACATCACACAGTCATTGTATGGTGAGAGTTGGTAACTAGATGTCGTGATGATCTTTTTGAAATGTATAGAAATAGCAACTCACTACGTTGTGTAACGGGAACTAACATAGTGTTGTAGGTCAATTACTCTTCAAAAACAAACAAACTCATAGGAAAAGATCAGATGTTTGATTACCAGAGGCAGGGGGTAGGGGTGGGGCATTGGATGAGGGCAGCCAAAAGGCACAGACTTCCAGTTATGATAGATAGGTTACTAGGGATGTGATGTACCACAGGATATACATAATGAACGCTGCTGTCAGTTATATATGAAAGTTAAGAGAATAAATCCTGAGTTCTTAGCCCAAGAAAAATTTTTTTAATTTTTTCTTTTTTTCTATTTCTTTAATTTTGTATCTGTATGAGTTGATAGATGTTCATTAAACTTACTGTGATAATCACTGTGTGGTATTTGTAAATCAAATCATTATGTTGTGCACCTTAAACCTATACAGTGTTATATGTCAATTACATCTCAATAAAACTAGAAGAAAAAAAGAGCTAAAAAATACTATAAAGTCTGTTTTGCACTTAATGGAACAGTAAAAACGTATATTCAATGGGGCTATTATTTTAAATATTTTTTGTGTTTCAAAATGTAGCAATAAAATTTACCTCACCTGCAAGAAAAAAGAAAAAAACTACACTTTGTAGCAATTAAGTGTACGTGTCCTAAACAGTCACTAATCAGTATAGACCTGAGTTCCAGATCCAAGCTCCCTCAGCTGTGTGAGTGAGTGCTGAGCTCTCCTGAACCCCACCACTCTCACCTCTACAAAATACTAATAGCTAATACTTAGTGTGTAAGCAACTTGCCGGGAACCACGTGCGTGACCCCAGGTAACCCCTACCTCATGCCCATCACACCAGTGAAGAAACTGAGCATTTGAGAGGTTGAGTGGCCCAAGATCACACAAAGAGTAAGATGCAGTCAGAATTTGAACCCAGAGTCTGTGTGCTTAAATTAAAATGCTGTCCTGCAAAATAGACAGTATGGTACCTGCAATGATTCAGGGGCTTAATATTGCTTTGAAATCTGTTATGTGATATAAAAATATAAATTGCCCTTCCTCCTCTGAACCCTTGATATCTGCAACACTCATTGGAAAAGCAGTAACTTCCACAGGCCGCTTTTGACCCCTATGGCCTGTGTAAGTACCCCAGGTGGCCATGAGCTCCTGCCAGCCTTCTCTTTGTTCCTACCCAGAAGTCATGGCACTGAGGGTCTCAATATCTCACTTAGGGCATTAACCCTCTGTGTCAGGCACTGCATAGCCTCTTCCTGCCCTGACCAAGGCGGTCTCTTCATGTCACACATGAGGGGCATCTGGAATAGCAGAGGCAGACTTCTTAGAGGGGAAAGACCAAAACTCAGCATTCTAAGATGACAGCACTTGGAGAGGCGGAAAGATGAGAGGCAGGTTGGAAGCCTTTCGCGGCTGGAAAAACAATTCTGTGAGCAAACGCTCTGTGAATTCAGGGGAAGGATATGATCTCTCTCACAGTTCAGCCCTTTCTAGCTGGTTAATAAAAATTACTCTCAGCTCATGGACCTCGCGTGGTGTTTGCACGAACAGAGAACCCAGGGGTTCTGGATTCAAGTGCAGAAGTTCTAAGGTGCAGAAAGTAACTCTCACACCCCTCTCTCCTCTCAACTGCCCCATTTCCTGCACATCAGCAATGAAGAGTCACCAAGCCCGTTTCAACAGGGGAAGGATGACACTGGTGCTTTGGAGATGCTTAGACCAGTAGCTCCCAAACCTTGTTTTGCATTAGAATCACCTGGGGATCTTTAAAAACTACTGATGCCTGGCCCCCACCCCCAGACATTCTGATTTCATGGGCTTTCAGGTATGTCCTGGGCATCCGAATTTTAAAAAAACTCTCCTGCCCCCCAGGTGGCGCTAAAGTGCAGAATGGCCTGGAGGGAAAAAGAAGGGAAGCCAGGAGACTTGCCAGGTGATATATGGGAACCCAAGTACAAGGGGAACAGGCCTAAATTTGGGAGGAGGCTGCCACGGTGCAGAGGAGCAGAGGCCAGTTATCTCAACAAAAAGACAAGGCTGCTGGGCTTGGTGATGGTTGTGGCGTGGAATCATGACCACTGAATGCCCAAGTCCAAGCCTGAGGCTTTCTGATGATGGTCAGAGATGCTACTGCAAGTGTCAGGGGGTTGGTGCTGGGTCCGCTGAGGCTTATCTTCCACCTGGCCTCTCTCCTGGTGTCTGGCCCACCGCCTCCCCTGTTCCTCGTCACTGCTTCCTTCTCAGCATTTTCCTCATCCTGCCTCACTCTGATCTCATTCATCCCCCTTTGCCTTTACTCATCTCTTTTTCTCACTTCCTTTTTCACCTTCACCCCAACTCCCTGGGCCATTAACACCTGTCTCTTCTCCCTGTTCTCTCTTTCTCTTTCCCCAGCACCCTCCTCTCTCCCTCCTTCTTTCTGATTTCTCGTGCTGTCTCCCTTTATATTACACACTGATTCTCATAGCCCCACCTCATGAAACTAGAGAAATCCACCCAACTCTCATGTATACATCTGCCCTCCCCCCTCCAGATGACCCCTGCTGGAGCAGGAGAAAGCAGAGAGGCTGGGAAAGCAGAGAAGGAACAAAGCTGAGAACATTGAGTCTGGCAGGCTTGGACACCAGCATGCAAATCTCTAAGGGAGGAGCTATCCAGGTGCCCGAGTCTCCATAACCGGCACTGTCCCCATGGTGCCACTCCCTTCCAACATGTTTGGGTATCACCCTTGACTGCCTGGGCTCTGAGACCTGGGTCCCTGGCCAAGGGAATGGGGAAGGATCCAGAGGCATATAGGGACTGCAAGAACACAAAAAAGAACACAGGCAGAATGTCAAACGCAACCCCTAGACATCACTAATACAAACAGAGAAGAAGGGATAGGAATAGTCACAAAATCAGTATGTTTTTTTTAAACATCTTTATTGGAGTATAATTGCTTTACAATGTGTGTTAGTTTCTGCTGTATAACGAAGTGAATCAGCTATACATATACATATATCCCCATATCCCTTCCCTCTTGCGTCTCCCTCCCACCCTCCCTATCCCACCCCTCTAGGTGGTCACAAAGCACCGAGCTGATCTCCCTGTGCTACAAAGCTGCTTCCCACTAGCTATCTATTTTACATTTGGTAGTGTATATATGTCCATGCCACTCTCTCACTTCGTCCCAGCTTACCCTTCCCCCTCCCCATGTCCTCGAGTCCATTCTCTACATCTGTGTCTTTATTCCTGTCCTGCCCCTATGTTCTTCAGAACCATTGTTTTTTTTTAGATCCCATATATATGTGTTAACATACAGTATTTGTTTTCCTCTTTCTGACTTACTTCACGCTGTATGACAGACTCTAGGTCCAAATAAGTATGTTTTATACCTCCATCCCCATGGCTAATTCATTTATTTTCATAAACTGCTTTTGCCCTGATTGTAGCTTCTTAGAACATGCACTTGAAAGTTTACAAGTATGCACTTACTTCATCCATAGTTCTTACAATATATGAAATCAGCCCCAGATATTAGACAAAGATTCAACATACACACACACACACACACACACACACACACACACACACACACCGTACAAGCACATATTTTTCATAGACTTGACCACTGTTTTCCCCTGCTGTGGACATGAGCTGGCTAGGAACAGAGGGGAGTCACTGTAGTGGCCATTTATTGAATGCTTACTATGTCCAGGGAGTTAAGCACTTATCGTGGATTATCTCATGGAGACTTTAAAATCCTCATGAAGGAAGTAATATTGTGAGCTTTGGTTTACTGAGGGTGAGAGAGGTGAAGAAACTTATCTCAAAAGTGCAACTCTAAAGCAGCGCATTTCACCATGTGCAACCTGCCCCTAACACCTAGCCCCTTAAGTCATAGTTGAGGTCTGGTGATCAGAACGCACGGGGTCTGGGCTTGGCTGGGCAACTAACCTCCTGGTGTCCTGTGAAGAACACTTTGCCCATCTTCTTCTATGTTCCATCTCACCCACAACAGTAATGTCAGTGCCCAGAGGAGACTGGAATTACTGGCCCAGTGCAACAACTGAGAGATACACCACGAGCAAGTGTGAGGTGTCTCCGTAAGAAGGCATCACTAAGTTATTACAGGATTTAGGCACATGTTAGGTGAGGACACAGGGGTAAATCTCCTATTAGGTATCTTAATAAATCTTGCCCAGAAGGTGGGAAGAACAGAGTTGAGCCTGAAGCTGCAACTGGTGAAAAAGCAGCAGTCACTGTCCTTAACCAGGACAGGGGATGTTTGATCATTTTTGTGGTTTGGACAATGTTCTTGCTTTTGTCTGAGTTCAAACATGAAGAAGTGGTCTTGTTTCTGTTTTGCTCCATCACAGTCCCAGAATGGCCTTGTCTGCTGTGGCTGTTCTGTGATATTATCCAGGGCCAACAGAACCCCAAGACCCAGCTGACAGTGCCAGCCCCTCTGGACTGTTTTTCTCTTGCTCAAAAAATAACAAGCAGTTGTATCGCACTTACTGTGTTCCAGGGACCGCTCTAAGGCCGTGCAGGTATTCAAATCAATTTTAATTTTCTCAAGAAACTCTATCAGGCGAGTACTAATTTTATAACGAGGAGAGAGGCAGAGAGAGGTTAATTAACTTACCTGGCATCGCCCAGCTAAAGGATGGTGGAGGGGGGTTTAGAACCCAGGCACCATCCGCCCGCTCCCCCCACCCCACCCCGGCACAGCCATGCCCCTCCCCATCACACCACAAAGCGGCTCAGTGACATCCGGTTCCTTCCGAGGTGGAGAAACGGAGCTCTCCCCCTGAGGTCCCGTGTTTGCTTCCCCTTGCAGCTCCAAGATGGCCCTGCGCATCGGGAGCAGCGACATGCAACTGGATAAGGTGAAGATGATGCCCGCGAAAAGCAACCTGGTCAGCCACCTGTTGTGCCCCATCTGCAGCCGGCTGCGCCTGCACTCCTTCATACTACCCTGCCACCACAGCCTGTGCGAGAAGTGCCTGCGGCAGCTGCAGAAGCACGCCGAGGTCACCGAGAACTTCTTCATCCTCATCTGCCCCGTGTGCAACCGCTCGCACTGCATGCCCTACAGCCACAAGATGCTGCTGCCCGAGAACTACCTGCGCGGACGCCTCACCAAGCGCTACATGCAGCAGCATGGCTACCTCAGGTGGCGCTTCGACCGCTCCAGCGGGCCTATCGTCTGCCAGGTCTGCCGCAGCCAGAACATCGCCTACAAGCGCTGCATCACCTGCCGCCTCAACCTGTGCAACGACTGCCTCAAGACCTTCCACTCGGACGTGACCATGCAGGACCACGTGTTCGTGGACACCAGCACCGAGGACCAGGACGAGAAGATCTGCATCCACCACCCGTCCAGCCGCGTCATTGAGTACTGCCGGAATGACGACGAATTGCTCTGCAGCTTCTGCAAGACTGCCTTACACAATGGCCACGACACCATCAGCCTCATCGATGCCTGCTCCGAGAGGGCTGCCGCGCTCTTCAGCGCCATCGCCAAGTTCAAAGCAGGTCCTGGTCCCCTCTTCTCCCTCCACCACTCCTAGCTCAGGAACTGATGGGGAAGGTGATGTGGGAGGATCTGTTTAGAGAGCCTTACCTCCACCTGGTGGGGCAGTCCAAGCCCTGGGAGGCACTGAGCCAGGCTGCAAGTCAGTGGCCTGGAATCCACATCTGGCAACTACCACCAGCCACTTAACCTCCCTGTGCCTTGGTTTTCTCATCTATAAAATGGGGATAATGGTGTTACCCAATGCAAGTTCGTGTGCCCGGCACACAGTGGGGCCAAACAAACTGACAATAGGTCGGAGTTTGGACCAGAGAAAGATTTATTGCAGGGTCAGGCAAGGAGACAGGTGGCTCCTGTCCCCCAAAACCCCAAGCTCTGGGAGGGGTTTCAGCAAGGCACTTTTAAAAGCAAGGTGAGGGAGGGGTCAGGTTGGTTGCCGCAAGCTTCTTGGTGTCTGTATCCTTTGTCCTTGCAGCTGCCCACACAGGTCAGGTCACGATGTTCCTGCAAACCTCCAACAAGACAAATGTTGTTCTCTGTTCTGCAACTTTTTATCTCTATGTGAATGGACTTTTAAAGATGAGAGCCTTGAGACTAGGCTATCCCATATATTTATCCCATATATATATCAGGCTATATATATATATATATCCCAAATATATATCCCATATATTTCAGGCTATAGGCAACATTCTTTTACAAAAGGTGCAGAGCCTGCTGGACTAACCACATGTTAACAAAGCACAAAGGTTAAAGCAAAAGGAACAGATCTAATACCATGTCAGATTTGTTCTTCCCTGAACAATTTGTTCTTTCCTATTTGGGTGGTTGTGAGGATTAAATGAGATACTCTAACTGAAGCATGCAAAGAATGATCTAGCCCATAATAAGTACATAAAGATTCTATAATCTTGGTTATAATTTTCATGACCTTGGGCCTCATTTCCTCCTTTGGAGAACGAAGAGATTGATCCTGTAGTATCGTGAAGTTCTGTGAGCCTTTCTAAGGTGTTGTGACCCTAAAGATGGGTTTCTTCAGTATCTTCCCAATTTAAAGGGAAAAAGAATTAAGTCGATGCTGAGAGTTACCTCAGTTTTAAATTTCCCTTGAAGTTGCAGGCAGCACAGTAAAGGAACTGATAGCAAATACATAATAATGGGAAAACCCAGAAATAGCCAGTAATGTTGTGGTCAACAGCTCACTTTTCCTCTGCACGCCTGCTCATGGTTATTTTATGTTGACTACATATAATAGAGTTATAGTTTCTATAAGGGAAACTGACTCAGGTTTTCGTGATGGAACCCAGTACAGAGATATTTCCCAGGGTTCAGCAAAGAGCCCAATAATTTCTGGGTGTATATCCACCAGGTTAGACATGAGGATCTCAGGGATCCTTTTAGGCTCTTTGCCCCTGGGAATCGTTTCCTTGAACAGAGGCCTACTTTACCGGGGCCTTTTAGAGGACTTATGTCTAATTCTCTCCATAATCCTACAGTACAGGCACTAATATTCCACCACCCCCAGGATAGACAACTGGGATTCCAAGAAGGAACTGGCACAAGTCCCCTAGTAAATGGCAGAGCCGGTCTCTCTGACTCCAAAGTCCATGTTAATTCCACAACATTTGACAACCTATTCTGCTAAACAGTGACCAGAATCTAAAGATAAAGAGATAGAAAAACAACGGGAACCACCAATACACCTGTGGTCTGTTTCCCTACGTGGTGGCCTGGAGTCAAATGACCAGCGTGCTCCAGATCAACCCAGCCTCTCCCCTGTCAGAAATTTCAGTGTCCATACAAACAGGTCTGAACAGATTGACCAGGGGGCAGCTTTCCGCTGAGCTGCACAGGAAGGTCCCATTGGACATAGAAGTGGGTCAGGGACAGACTTTGCTAAATATGGCCCCCAGGACCTCTCACCAGCATGAACATTTCAGGAATAACTTGATTTCTCAATTGCTCCATGCCTAGAAACATTGTTTGTCAATTGACACTTATTCAATTTGGGAACAGCACCAGGGAAGTCCCTATATTAAAGAAAGCCTACAAGGAGCCCCGTTGCCAGGCCAATGGAAGCCCCCATTGGTTCCTAGAGGGTTTTCTTAAGGTGGAACCCGTGGCCTGAGCTTGGCTGGATTCTTTTTTAAGTACCCCAGGTGATTCTGATGTCACAGAAGACTGAGAAGGGCAACTGGAGCAATTAAGAACATAGGCTCTGGAGTTAGACAAATAGAATTAGGGACAGGCCCTGGGTCCTTCTAGTTACTTGCTGTGTGACACTGGGCAGTCATTTAACCTCTCTGAGCCTTAGTGTCCCCATCTATAAATGGAAACAACATCTTCCTCTTCTGAAGTTGTATGTAATGTATGATAATATATAGATATGATCCATATGTGTGATACATGATAATGTATAGATTGGATCTATATAAACGTTTAATAAATAGTAGCTAGTTTTGGGCTTCCCTGGTGGCGCAGTGGTTGAGAGTCTGCCTGCCGATGCAGGGGACGCAGGTTCGTGCCCTGGTCTGGGAAGATCCCACATGCCACGGAGCGGCTGGGCCCGTGAGCCATGGCGGCTGAGCCTGCGCGTCCGGAGCCTGTGCTCCGCAATGGGAAAGGCCACAACAGTGAGAGGCCCATGTACCGCAAAAAGAAAAAAAAAAAATAGTAGCTAGTTTTAAATATAGTGCCTGAAAGAGACCTTGCTTTGACTTTGTTCTAAGACCAGCTCTTGCAAAACTGCCTTATTTGTAAGGGGCATCTTCCCCCTCATCTAAGACATTTTTATCCTACCTCTCCAGACTCAGCTCTGAGGAGCCTAACTAATCCCTAATAAAGCAAGGAATTTCCTATTCAGATTTCTTCTAACAGTGAGTAACTATTGAAGAGTCAAAGGAATTAATGTATAACGTGGAATTTCAGGGGCCCTAAGTCACAGCAGGGCTTGCACGTGGAGAGGGCAGGGAGCATTTCTCAGCACCACTGCAGTCACATCATGACAGTCCCCTGTTCAGCCCCCATCTGTATTGCCTCCCCATCCCTTCTGGGTCAGTGTGAGGGAGGAGGTGAGCAGAGGAAATGGGGGCTTCAGAAAGCAGGCCAGAGAGCAACACTGCTGATGTTCACCCCAAAGATGTTAGAAAACAGGACAGAATGGCTTTCACTCAACAAACACCATTCTAGCACCTCTACACATCCTAGTCACGGTGGTAACTGAGACAGCTGTGGTCCTGTTCTCATGGTCTGCCAGAACCCGAGGGTTTCTCTTACTGTAATGCACACCTCTGTGCCACCACCCACAGAGATCCAACTTACTGTGGACCCAGGGCTATGTTAAGAAACATGACTTGGTCACCCCCACTGCTGAGTAAAATTTGGAGAGGATTATAGCCCATCAAATCACTGCACAGTCAGCCTTTCATGGGGAGGACCTTACCTCTAGAGTAGGCCACAGAAGGTGGACATGTCTTGAGATCACTGCCTAATGCCTAAGACCCTATAAATGGCAACTGTGAAGTTGCCATTTCACAGACAGAGGTGGCCCACGTGCTCATCCTGCCCCAGCATCTTCCACACTGCAGTATCGTTGGGTTTATGCGTGCCTGGAACATCAGTGGCCTCTCACGCTCATATCTGTATCCCTAGAGCCTAGAAAAGCGTGTGACATGGAACAGGTGTCACATGTTTGTTGAATGACTGAGTGAACTTAAAATCCAAATACCATGTGAGAGGCGGCAGGATAAACTCGGTTTTCCTTGGAGTGTAACAGCAGATGCTTTCTGGAAAGTAAGTGGGGAGTAAGCAAGAGAGGGAGCCCAGCTGAACCCAAGGGAGTCAAAGTCCCCAGCAGAGAAAAGGAACATGTTAAAGAGCAACCACAGTGAAGGGGAACTTTGCTGATCTGCCACCATTGTCTAGGGCTGGGTTTTGGTGAACAAGGCAAGGCAGTATTTAGAAGCAGTCATTAGAAATTTAGTTCTTTCTCCCACCCCTGCAAAAGCTTAAGTTTTCACACCGGGAAAATCCATCACTTTGTGGCATCATCTCTTCTCAAGTAAAACTTGCTGACAAGTGAAGTCTGGTGAAAACTAACATCAAAGGTGGCCTTGAACTCCCAACTTTAGACCCAAGGCTGCAGGGATTACGAGATAGAAGTATGCCAGGGAAGGATGGCTGTCCTACCCAAGGGAAGTATTACACAAAGAGAAAGAGAGGGGTGTATGGAGAGAGGCCACATTCATTTTATAAACCTATGCCAGCATCTTTCAGCGCAGCAACAAGTGGTCTCCCTCCCTTTCCACCCACATCTTTGGAGCCCAAGTTAGTTTGCTCCAGTTTGCCACTGGCTTTGACATCTGGGGAAATGAAAAATTTAACTGAAGTAACTCACTTGGTTGTTTTGCAGTCCGATATGAAATTGATAATGACCTCATGGAATTCAACATTTTAAAAAACAGCTTTAAAGCTGACAAGGAGGTAAAGCGCAAAGAGATCAGAAATGGATTCCTCAAGCTGCGCAGCATTCTCCAGGAGAAAGAGAAAACCATCATGGAGCAGATAGAGAATCTGGAAGTGTCCAGGCAGAAAGAGATTGAAAAATATGTGTACGTCACCACCATGAAGGTGAACGAAATGGGTGGCCTGATCGCCTACTCCAAGGAAGCACTGAAGGAGACAGGCCAGGTGGCGTTCCTGCAGTCGGCCAAGATTCTGGTGGACCAGATCGAGGACGGTATCCAGAGCACCTACAGGCCAGACCCACAGCTCCGGCTCCACTCCTTGAACTGCATGCCCTTGGACTTTGCTGAGCTCTCCAATGCCATCCACGAACTCTTCCCCGCAGGGCCCAAGAAGGTGTGTTCCTCAGGGAACTCCCTGCCATCACCCTATCCCCAGCACTCAGAAATGATGATGGCCAGGAAGGTCACTTGCAGTACCCACAGCTTCGGCAACCAGCAGATATGCCAGCGAAGCTCCTCCTCATTGTCCTTTAATGTCCCCAGCTGTGAGAAGACCAAGATGGGTCTGGAGGCCTATGGGCGAGCCCAGTCAGCTGAACCTGCCAAGCCCACAGACAGCCTCTACACTTACTGGAGTGCAGGGGTAGAAAACCAGCCTGTGCAGGACAGCAGCAGCTTCCACAACTGGTACTCGTTCAACGAGAGCTCCCTGAAGACTCCAGGCCCAATTCTTATCTACCAGACTCTGGTGTATCCGAGAGCTGCCAAGGTAAGAAAGGCTCTGGGCCCTGTAGGGAAGATGGGAGGGTGTGGGCTATGGAATGGAGCGGGGTAGTCAGGAAAGGTTGCACTTACTTGTTTGATCTCTAGGGTCCGGTCACTCAAATCTGTCCCTCTAGACTCTTTGTGGTCAGACCATTCAAAAGGGATAAGTTCCCGAAATCTTAAGTAGCCCAAGATTGTTTTAAACCAAACAATGTATTTAACTCATAGCCAGAAGTACATCTGAAAGCCCCAACTCCACTTCAAAGGCAGCTTCTTTATTGAAAGAGAGCACAATTTGGGAAACAAAGTAATTTGAAGAGACTTCTTGGAGAGGGTAATATTTTCCAGAGGAGAACGTGTAGCAGTAGAGGGAGCACAGAAATTGGAATTAGAAAAGCAGGCTCTGTTGTCTATCAGCTGTGATTCCTCTAAACTGCTACTTCTTCTAAAGAAACTATCCAGACTCTTCATGATTTGGAAAGATTAGAAGGATAATCCCCAATGGAATTCCAATTCTTATCTCCCGAGATTCAGCTTTTTTGGGGAAGGGGGGGTGGCATTGGAGGTGTGTGGATGTCTCACAGACCTCTACAGCTACCATCACCCAGCTTCAGGGGACATGGCTCTTCTTTGAACTTCTAGGCCTAACATGAACAAATGGCGCATCTCTTAACATTCCTTTCAAATCCAGCTGAACCTAAATTGAATTGTTTATAGAATGTTTTATTAAAGTCCAGGGAGGAAAAAAGATATTCTATCAGAGCATATCTTGCCTCCTCTTTGGGTCCTACAGGGATACCTCCCAAGCCAACCCACTGCCTGCTTCCATGTGGCAGAGCCCATCTTTTGTCTCCATGATCCGAGAACACTCACAAAGACTTTTAGCATCCTTGAATCCTAAACTAGTGGTTCTCAAACATTAATATGCACCTGAGGGTCTTGTTAAAATGCAAATTCTGTTTCAGTGGGTCTCAGTGGGGCCTGAGATTCTACGCTTCTAACAAACGTCCAGATGTTGGCATTGCTGCCGGTCTGCAGACCACAATTTAGTATCAAGGGTCTAAAAACAAGAAAATGAAAGCCAGGCACTGACCAAGCCTTACTTTTCTATTTTCCTGAGACATTATAATCTATGTCTTGGCATTTATAATTGACCCCAAGAATGACCTTACGTGGCAAGGTAGAACATATACAACATATCCTCCCATAGGCTGTCAGACACGGCAAAAATATCTCTGCCCTTCACATAGCAGATGCCCGCAACGGAGCAGCTGAACCTACATTTCCAAATGATCTTAGATCAGCAAAACCTGCAGTGTATGTGATATTATATCAGGGATGGCATTAGGTCTCATCTCACACAACTCAGACCACTTGGGAGGTGGGCAGGATCTCGCTCTGCAGGGGAAGGACTGGTGGTACCTGTTCTGTACTTGGGCTTGGAGAACAGTCACCCTATGCCACCTATAAATGGTCCCTTGATGAGCTCAAGAAAGGACCCTACACAGAAAAAATCCAGTCAAGTTATTGACTCTCAAGATAGGACACCTAAACCTACTGCCAAACAGTGGTATTTGATGTAAAAATATCATTGATCCGTATTTCAGGATCACGGGGTGTAATTCACACAGGAATCATAGTACTCAGTAATGCAGGAGAGGAAGTCTGTGTTGGCATCTCTCTCAAGTGGTGGTTGGCTAACAGTACTCTTTGGGCATGGGAAATATTCTTTAAGTTAGCCTTACACTGGTCACTCTGTACCTTAAAAATCCTGAAGAGTTTTTTCATAAAAACTCAACTTTATTTCTAGAACTCGCTCCCAAGGAAGCGATTAAAAATTCAATGAAGATTCATGCCCCAAAGTGTTCAATGCATCATTACTTATTAGAGTGTAAAATTAGAAACAACCTAAATGTTCAGCTATAGAAGGAGTAAATCACTTATAGGGCAGTTATTAAAATGGTGCTTTGCTGAATTTTTAATGATATAGGGACATATATAAAATGTAATAAGTGAAAGAAAGCAGGAATCAGAGCAATAATAATCCAAATTATATGTATTTGTGTGCTTGTGTACATTCCAAAATTGGAAAGAAATATAATGAATTATTAACTGAATTGTGGGATTAAAAGAGATGTTTATTTTCTTTCTTTCCTTATAATTTTTCTGTATTTTCCAGGTATGTATTTTATATGTATTTGTGTGCTTGTGTATATTCCAAAATTGGAAGGAAATATAACGAATTATTAACTGAATTGTGGGATTAAAAGAGATGTTTATTTTCTTTCTTTCCTTATAATTTTTCTGTATTTTCCAGGTATGTATTTTAAATGAGTATGTTTTGATAATCAGAAAAGATAAGTTAATTTTTATTAACAAGTCACGTAAATGTACAGTTTTAAAAGTGTAAATTCATAAAAAAATTATAAATTAATTATACAAATCCATACAAATTTTAAAATTTATATACTTATGAGTAATTATAAATTAACTTTATACACAATAACATTTAAATTTATTAACATTTAAATAAACCATGCAATATCTGTTTTAAAATGCAATTATTATAAAATATTTATATGCCAGGCACAATCTGCTAATTGACACTTGTTAATATACCTCTTCCCAAGAGGTGACATTTTATGCTTTGAGTGTGAACATATATTCTCCATGACTTGGATAAGTCACTTCACCTCTTTGGGACTCTACTTCCTTGTGTATGAAACAGAGAGTTGAAATAGATACACTGTCCAACTTTAGTAGTCTGTGGTTCCATTGGAATTGCTGAATGTAAGCCTGCTGAGCCTCCACTGTAAAATGGGATAATGAAATCTCCCTCCTAGGGAACTGTGAGGACTAAACGAGGCAGGCAATGTCTGACACAGAATCTGATGCGTAATATGTGTTCAATAAATGGTAGCCACTCTGGTTAGTGGTGTCAGGAGGACAAGTTCACCTCCACAGCGACAGGAGCAGAAGCCAGAGGAGCATTCTTCTGTTCTTGAAACGCATTGAAAGCCTCACGTCAGGATCCATCACGAAGCCTTTCAGGACTGTTGCACAAGGTCTAATTCAAAGTCTTCAGCAGCTAGAGGGGATGAGTCAGCTTAAACTCACCCCAGAGAATCCACGATACAGATCTTCATGGGAAAGAAAGCTGAATGATGTGTGCTAGTACCCCACTGACATGTTCATTTCTTCCTAGGTTTACTGGACATGCCCAATAGAAGACGTGGACTCTTTTGAGATGGAATTCTACGAACTCATTAATTCCCCTCCGAACAATGTGCAGACAGAGCTCTGTGCACAAATTCGGGATATAATGCAGCAGAACCTGGAGCTGCACAACCTGACCCCCAACACCGAGTATCTGTTTAAAGTGAGAGCCATCAACGATAACGGTCCTGGGCAGTGGAGTGACATCTGCAAGGTACCAGGCACTTTATTTCTCAGTTGGAAGTTCTTCATCCACTATGGATGCAGCTCTGTTAGCATTGATCATGAGGTCATGGAACCCACCATATGACCTCCCTCTCTACTCCCAGAAAACTCATTAACTCAAGGGCACAGGGAGGGCCTCTGGCCTCAGCCAACTTTGTAAATGAGAATCGTCAGTTCGCTTTGATTCAGAAAACATTTGTGCCAGGTATTGTGTTAGTATGTAGAGTTCTGAGGAAAATAAGACGTAATTCTTGCCTTCAAGGAGCTCAGGGTCTAGCAAACAAATAATTGTGGTGTGAGAAGGACAAAAAAGGAGTTAAGTATTAGCGTCAGTGGTGAATCAAAGCAAGGATAGGGTATCAGATTTAAGCAATATAAATTATAATTAATATAAATTTAATTATAAATTTATAATTTATAATTATACAATGCAGTGAATAAATTTTTAGTGTTAGTATATCACATGCAATGAATAAACTTTTAGTGTTAGTATGTCTCATGCAGTATTTAGGATACACTTATAATACTAAAACAATTTATTTGTTGTTTATCTGAAAGTTAAGGAATAGCCAGTGAGTAAGCCAGGATGGACTCCAAATAATGGAAGGGACAAGATTATTCCTATCTTTTTTGTGATGCAAGGTTGATTCTGCTTTATATCCCCAGGGGAAATACATTCATGGGTATAATTTTATTGATATACAAAGGAGAAAGGGAAGAAAAATGTCAAGACTGCCTAGAGCTATCTTACTGTACAGCCATGATGGTGTTCTTAGGAATCAGAGTAGATTAAGTCTTAATCAGGGATTCTTTAGAAGTAAAGAGAATAAATCCATTCATTTCGGCTATTGAAAAGCCGAGAGAGAAGGGAGTCTCATGAGACCCCTTCCAGCCAGGACATACATCTGATACCCAAAAAAACTGGAAAGTCATCAGTTTCTCTCAACCTCTCAATCAATCTCTCTCTCTCTATTCCCTCCCTCTGTGTCTCCCACACACCCTCCTTCCATCTCTGCTTCTCTCTAAATTTGCACCATTTTCAGCTAGCCCATTGTTTCTCCTCCCCTAAATTCAGCTTGCATGTGGTTTTGGAGGTTCCTGGCCCTTGCTCTGTGCGACCAACACAATCTGACTAGCTTCACGCCCTTGGGCTCTGGTCACATGTTTGCAGAAGAGAATCTGATTGGTTGCTACCTCTGGTGATAAAGGGAAGCAGGATGTAGGGTGGGGCAGGATTATGCTCTTGGTCATTATACCAGAAGCAAGTCTCCTGGAGGCGGGCGGAGGGGGCTCTCTACTCCATCCCGATGCTCTGCTTCTGGAGCCTGGCACCCATGTGCATCCCCTCCCCCTCCACGGAGGTCAGACACTCACACGGGAAGGACGTGGGATCAGAAAGTCGCCTGGCTACTCCTCGTGTTAGACCCCAGCCATGTACCCTGTCCGTCAGACCAATTCTTGTTGATACTCTTCTCTCCAGAGCACGGAACACCCACAGTTGCTACCATGTTTGACAGCAGGTCCTTTTGACTATGGATTTTTCCTTCAATCTAATTCCATCTGCCTTCTCATTTTTTTTTTAATTCCTCATGAAGGGCGCACTCAGTGCTGTTACTAATTTTTTTTTATGTGTATCTTAAGTCATTTTTAGATGCTAGGGCCAAGGACGGGGGTGGAGAGACAGGAGTGTGTCAGCCTTTCTCAGGTAGATATTTTGTCATCCCTCTTAAACTTTGAACCCCTTGAAAACAAAATTCACGTCTAATTCATCTTTCCTTCTGCCACAATACTTTACCAGCCCTGTGCACATAGCTTAATGGTTCTTAATGGTTATTGAATTAATACATGAGTGAAAACGTGACCAAACAAATGAATCTATGAACGAACGTCTAAATAAATAAAATTAATAATTACAAAGTACCATAAGATGCCTGAGAGCTGTTAAGTGTTTTTTACCATCAATCAAGAAATAACAATCCCCCTGAAATCGTGTTTATGTGATGAATTTGCGCTCCCTATAAGGGAAGGAAACTCATTCCAGTTTCTTTGCTTTTTAACACAATTTCTTAATGAGCAGAGCACTAATGAGGTTTTCTGGAAGCTTCATTTTCATCTGACTCACAGAGCTGCAATATAGATTTTTCCTTCAGAAGTAATTCTTCCACCCTCTTTGTGATTATATTAGCATTCCAGGGGAAGCTTGGCTTTCCTTCACATTTGTCATGATTTGCATAAGTAAAGGCTTCAATAGCAAATGAAAAGAAGATGGTGTGTTTGAATGACATTTATAAAGCTTCATAAAAGTAATGACTTTAGCTCCTTCCTATAAAATCGAAATATTTTTCCTTCAGCATCAGTTCTAAGCAGGTATTCCTGAAAGGTTTCATTTAAAATGCTGTAACAAGGCAGCAGAATCATTTCTTATCCAAAATGCAATATTTCCACCACACATCCTTTTGTAAAGGAAGTGAAATAACACCTTTTATATTTGATTTTCATAGTCTGTCACTTGATTTTTTTTAAGGGATTTTATATGTAGTCTAATAGACAAAGCACGAAAATTAACTTTAATGCTTTTTAAAGGTCTCACTTATTGAAGGCTGACTCTGTGTCAGACACTGTATATTCATTATCACTGATCATCCCAACCGCTCGGAAGGCAGGGAGTTATTGCCTCCATTTTACAGATGAGGAAACTGAGGCACAGAGAGGAAAAGAGTCTGGCCTCGCGTAACTCAAAGGAGTTGAGTGGGAACCTAGGTCTCATCTAAGGCAGGAACTCTTCGTCTCCTGTACCATAATCAGATAATCAGATACAGCAAAGTCTAGGCAGAGTGGGCTCAGCCTTAGGGACCTGGCACCGCACTCTAGGAGAATGTTGTCAGAGCAACAGCCGTTAGAGCGGCACTTTTATTTTTCCTGTGAGGAAGATCTTTGGACTTGGGCAGGTGTACCTGGGTCCAAGCCCCCAGTCTGCTAGGCGGCAAGCTCAGCGAGGACATCGTGCCGGTCTTCCTCACCTCTCTTGGCTCCCAAGTCCCCAGCTGAGAGCTTCTAATGCCCCAGTGCCTTGTTGATATTTTTTGAAGGAATGGAGATGTGTTTTTAGGCAAATCACACACCCTGTGACCTCAGTTCCTCCTCCTGTTTTTCATCTAAACCTCAGTGTACCTGATGACCACGGCCCCCATTTTTGAAAACAGCCTCCTCACCTTGATGTCTCCCACTGACTGCAAATCTCTGCTAACTTCCAGGAAGTCTTCCTATGAAATATCTAACTTTCCACGTGCGCACCGGTTTCCTGTTGCCGCTGTAACAAATTAGTAGCTTACACAATACAATTTTACCTATTAACTTACAATTCCGGAGATCAGAAATCTAAGTTGTGAGCAGGACTGTGTGCTTTCCGGAGGCTCTAGGGGGAAGTTCATTTCCTCCCCTTTTCCGGCTTTACGCAGCTGCCCACATTCCTTGGCTCATGGCCTCTTCTTCCATATCCAAAGCCAATAACGTTAGGCTGAGTCCTTCTCACACCATCATCTCTCTGGTTCGATTCTGCCTCCTCTTCAACTTTGAAGGACTCTTGGGATCATACTGGATCCACCTGATGATTCAGGATAATCTCCCTGTCTTCAAGCCAGCTGACTAGCAACCTTAATCCCCCTTTGCCACGTAACATAAAATGTTCACTGGTTCCTGGGAGGAGGACATGGACTTGGGGGTCCATTATTCTGCCTACCACAATCTGAGGTAGACCAGATGTCCCAGGTTACATCAGACTTGGAGGTAAATATTCAGGCTCCAGAATACTCACAAACTGGTACTGTTCTGGGTCTTCCCCTATAGCTCTTCAGGAAAGGCACCCACCCTTCACCCCACCCATCCTCTCAAATTCCTTCTCAGTCTATACTGGGTCCCACCCCCCAACAGTGCCTCACGTGTGCTCAGGAAGTGGTCCTGCCAGATAAACAGCATCTGCAGTACTGCTTCCTACCTGCTCAGGCCACACTCAGGCTGGAACTCCAGCCACAGAGCAGGGCTGCTTGGCCTTCCTGGGCATCTTACCTCGGTTTCATGAAATCCCCCTCTGGTTTTTCTTCTGTCCCTACTGCAGACACTCTGCCTTAGGCTGAGACACACATCTTCAGGGGTTGGGGTTAGAGGAATTTGAGTGACCAACACTAGTCCACATTCGGAATAACTACCCCAAAACTACCCGCTCACCTACCCACATACTCACCGTGCCTCCATGCCCTGAAACGAAATCAAAGTGGTTTGCATTCATCTCCTTAGAATTCATTCTTTTCCCAAAGGCCTCTTGATCATTCACGTAAATAGAACCCTATTGGTCCCTCCCTACTTGCCCTGCCAATAGGTTAGAACCCTGGAATGAGTCTAATTCAGGCTCAAGCTGGACCTATCATTTTTAACCTCATACACAGAAGGTTGAATTAGTCAGACACCTCAATTCATGGTCCTTTACCAGTACTGGTGCATGCAAGGCCCTTTTCTCGTTTATGTATTTGTTTCCTTTTGTGACCCTCCCTAGATATCCATTCTAATATGTTTTATGTGCATCTGGCTGCCTTTATGTGTTCTTACATGGCGTGTATTGTTTTGAATGTGTTATTAATTTGCACAAATGTTAGTATTGTTACATAACTTACTGTGTCTTACCATTTTCCCCTGAACACTGTGTTTTTAATGATCCATCCATGTCACTGGGCACATTTAGTCCCTAACTCCTAATGCTGCCTCATCCTTTACAGTGTGCGTTTGTTCACCACGTTTTACCTGTCTATTCAGCCAGGATGGACACCCAGGTGACCTCCAATAATGCTGCAGTAAACAGCCTCATTCCTGACATTTTGTGGGTGGGATAGGGACGTGGGACTTTCTTTGGGACATTGTATTAGTTTGCTAGGGCTGCCACATCAAAATGCTACAGACTCAGTGGCATAAACAACAGAAATGTATTTTCTCACAGTTCTGGAGGCCAGGAGTCTAAGGTCAAGGTTTTGGTGGGTCTGCTTTCTTCTGAGGCTTCTCCCCTTGGCTTGCAGACATCTGCCTTCTCCCTGTGCCCTCACAGGGCCCTTTCTTGTGTGAGTGCACCTCTGGTGTGTCTCTGTGTGTCCAAACTTCCTCTTCTTATAAAGACAACAGTCAGATTGGATTAGGACCCTCCATAATGACCTCATTTTAACTTAATCGCCTCTTTAAAGGCACTATCTCTAAATAAGTCACATTCTGAAGTACTGGGAATAGGACTTCAACGCAAGAATTTTGGGAGGACACAATTCAGCCCTTATCAGACATGCACCATGAGTGAAATTGCTGGGGGGTAGAGTGTGTGCGTACTTCATTGGACTGCACGCATGTACACTTCCATAAGGAATGAATGAGGACCCCATATCTTAAGCCCCACCTACATTTGACATGATCCAGCTTTTACTATTTTGCTAGCCCAATAGGTATAAAGTGCTATCTCCTTATTGTTTAAAATTTCATTTCGGATGGTTGTTTTCAGGATTTCCTCTTCTGTAAATAGCCTGCTAAATATCTTTTGCCCGTTTTCCTATTGCATTTTTCTTTTCCTAGGTGATTTGCAGTATTACCTTATATATTCTAGATAGTGGCTTTAGACATTGATAATATCTTCTCCATTCTGACATTTGTCTATAACCTTGTTCATCAAGTATGTCATGAAACAGCAGAAATCTTCAATTTTGTTGTTATCAAAGTCATCAATTATTTTTTTCATGGTTTGACCTTTTGAAGTTTTGTTTTAAAAATCCTTAAAATGGAGAATTTCTGAAGATGGCAGAAGAGTAAGACGTGGAGATCACCTTCCCACAGATACATCAGAAATACATCTACATGTGGAACAACTCCTACAGAACACCTACTGAATGCTGGCAGAAGACTTCAGACCTCGCAAAAGGCAAGAAACTCCCCATGTACCTGGGTAGAGCAAAAAAAAAAACAGACAAAAGAATAGGGATGGACCTGCACCAGTGGGAGGGAGCTGTGAAGGAGGAAAGGTTTCCACACACTAGGAAGCCCCTTCGTGGGTGGAGACTGCGGGTGGCGGAGGGGGAATCTTCGGAGCCGTGGAGGAGAGCACAGCAACAGGGGTGCAGAGGGCAAAGCAGAGAGATTCCCACACAGAGGATCAGTGCTGACCAGCACTCACCAGCCCGAGAGGCTTGTCTGCTCACCCGCCAGGGCGGGCGGGGCTGGGAGCTGAGGCTCGGGCTTCGGTTGGAGCACAGGGAGAGGACTGGGGTTTGCGGTGTGAACACAGCCTGCAGGGGGTTAGTGCACCACGGCTAGCCGGGAGGGAGTCCGGGGAAAAGTCTGGACCTGCCTAAGAGGCAAGAGACTTTTTCTTGCCTCTTTGTTTGCTGGTGCGCGAGGAGAGGGGATTAAGAGTGCTGCTTAAAGGAGCTCCAGGGACGGGCGCGAGCCGCAGCTATCAGCGCAGACCCCAGAGACTGGCATGGGACGCTCAGGCTGCTGCTGCCGCCACCAAGAAGCCTGTGTGCATGCACAGGTCACTCTCCACACCTCCTTTCCGGGGAGCCTGTGCAGCCCACCACTGCCAGGGTCCTGGGATCCAGGGACAACTTCCCCGGGAGAACGCACGGTGGGCCTCATGCTGCTGCAATGTCACATCGACCTCTGCTCACCCCTCATCCATACCCCTCCCCCCCCTGGCCTGAGTGAGCCGGAGCCCCCCAATCAGCGGCTTCTTTAACCCCGTCCTGTCTGAGCGAAGAACAGACGCCCTCCAGCGACCTACACACAGAGGCGGGTCCAAATCCAAAGCTGAACCCCAGGAGCTCTGCGAACAAAGAAGAGAAAGGAAAATCTCTCCCAGCAGCCTCAGGAGCAGCAGATTAAATCTCCACAATCAACTTGATATACCCTGCATCTGTGGAATACATTAATAGACAACGAATCATCCCAAATTGAGGAGGTGGACTTTGGGAGCAACGATACAATTTTTTCCCCCTTTTCCTCCTTTTGTGAGTGTGTATGTGTATGCTTCTTAGTGTGAGTTTGTCTGTATAGCTTTGCTTTTACCATTTGTCCTAGGGTTCTGTCTGTCCGTCTTTTTTTTTTTGTTTATTTGGTTTTTTTGTTTTGTTTTGTTTTTTAGTATAGTTTTTACAACTTGTTCTCATTGGTGGATTTGTGTTCTGGTTTGGTTGCTCTCTTCTTTCTTTCTTTTTTTTTAAATTACTTTAAAAATTATTTTAATAATTATTTTTAATTTAATAACTTTATTTTATTTTATATTCTTCTTTCTTTCTTTCTTTCTTTCTTTCGTTTTCTCCCTTTTATTCTGAGCCGTGTGGTTGACAGGCTTTTGGTGCTCCAGCCAGGTATGAGGGCTGTGCCTCTGAGGTGGGAGAGCCAAGTTCAGGACATTGGTCCACCAGAGACCTCCCAGTTCCACTTAATATCAAATGGCGATAATCTCCCAGAGATCTCCATCTCAATGCCAAGACCCAGCTCCACTCAATGACCAGCAAGGTCCAGTGCGGGACATCCTACGCCAAACAAATAGCAAGACAGGAACACAATCCACCCATTAACAGAGCGGCTGCCTAAAATCATAATAAGCCCACAAATACTCTAAGACACACCACCAGACGTGGACCTGCCCACCAGAAAGACAAGATCCAGCCTCACCCACCAGAACACAGGCACCAGTCCCCTCCACCAGGAAGCCTACACAACCCACAGAACAAACCTTAGCCGCTGGGGGCAGACACTAAAAACAACGGAAACTACGAACCTGCAGCCTGTGAAAGGGAGACCCCAAACACCGTAAGTTAACCAAATGAGAAGACAGAGAAACACACAGCAGATGAAGGAGCAAGGTAAAAACCCACCAGACTTAACAAATGAAGAGGAAATAGGCAGTCTACATGGAAAAGAATTCAGAGTAATGATACTAAAGATGATCCCAAGTCTTGGAAATAGAATGGAGAAAATACAAAAAACATTCAGTAAGGACCTAGAAGAACTAAAGAGCAAACAAACAGTGATGAACAACACAATAAATGAAATTAAAAATTCTCTAGAAGGGACCAATAGCATAATAACTGAGGCAGAAGAACTGATAAGTGACCTGGAAGATAAAATAGTGGAAATAACTACTGCAGAGCAGAATAAAGAAAAAAAAATGAAAAGAATTGAGGACAGTCTCTGAGACATCTGGGACAACATTAAACGCACCAACATTCGAATTATAGGGGTTCCAGAAGAAGAAAAGAAAAAGAAAGGGACTGAGAAAATATTTGAAGAGATTATAGTTGAAAACTTCCCTAGTATGGGAAAGGAAATAGTTAATCAAGTCCAGGAAGCACAGAGAGTCCCATACAGGAAAATCCAAGGAGAAACACGTGAAGACACATATTAATCAAACTATCAAAAGTTAAATACAAAGAAAAAATATTAAAAGTAGCAAGGGAAAAACAACAAATAACATACAAGGGAATCACCATATGGTTGACAGCTGACCTTTCAGCAGAAACTCTGCAAGCCAGAAGGGAGTGACAGGACATATTTAAAGTGATGAAGGAGAAAAACCTACAACCAACATCACTCTATCCAGCAAGAATCTCATTCAGATTTGACAGAGAAACTAAAACCTTTACAGGCAAGCAAAAGCTAAGAGAATTCAGCACCACCAAATCAGCTTTACAGTAAATGCTAAAGGAACTTCTCTAGGCAGGAAACACAAGAGAAGGAAAAGACAATAACAAACCCAAAATAATTAAGAAAATGGTAATAGGAGCATACATATTGATAATTTCCTTAAATGTAAATGGATTAAATGCTCCAACCAAAAGACATAGACTGCCTGAATGCATACAAAAACAAGACCCATATATATGCTGTCTACAAGAGACCCACTTCAGACCTAGGGACACATACAGACTGAAAGGGAATGGAGAAAGATATTCCATGCAGATGGAAATAAAAGAAAGCTGGAGTAGCAGTTCTCATATCAGACAAAATAGACTTTAAAAAAAGACTATTACAAGAGACAAAGAAGGACACTATATAATGATCAAGGGATCAATCCAAGAAGAAGATATAACAATTGTAAAATTTATGCACCCAACATAGGAGCACCTTCAATACATAAGGCAAATACTAACAACCATAAAAGGGGAAATCGACAGTAACACAATCATAGTAGGTGACTTGAACACTCCACTTTCACCAATGGACAGATCATCCAAAATGAAAGTACATAAGGAAACACAAGCTTTAAATGATACAATAAACAAGATGGACTTAATTGATATTTATAGGACATTCCATCCAAAAACAACAGAATACACTTTCTTCTCAAGTACTTATGGAACATTCTCCAGGACAGATCATATCTTGGGTCATAAATCAAGCCCTGGTAAATTTAAGAAAATGGAAATCATATCAAGTATCTTTTCCAACCACAACGCTATGAGACTAGATATCAATTACAGGAAAAGATCTGTAAAAAATACAAACACATGGAGGCTAAACAATACACTACTTTAATAACCAAGAGATTACTGAAGAAATCAAAGAGGAAATCAAAAAATACCTAGAAACAAATGACAATGAAAACATGATGACCCAAAACCTATGGGATGCAGCAAAAGCAGTTTTATCAGGGAAGTTTATAGCAATACAATCCTACCTTAAGAAACAAGAAACAACTCAAAAAAACAACCTAACCTTACAGCTAAAGCAATTAGAGAAAGAAGAATAAAAAAACCCCAAGGTTAGCAGAAGGAAGGAAATCATAAAAATCAGATCAGAAGTAAATGAAAAAGAAATGAAGGAAATGATAGCAAAGATCAATAAAATTAAAATCTAGTTCTTTGAGAAGATAAACAAAATTGATAAAACATTAGCCAGACTCATCAAGAAAAAAATGGAGAAGACTCAAATCAATAGAATTAGAAATGAAAAAGGAGAAGTAACAACTGACACTGCAGAAATACAAAGGATCATGAGAGATTACTACAAGCAACTATATGCCTATAAAATGGACAACCTGGAAGAAATGGGCAAATTCTTAGAAATGCACAACCTTCCAAGACTGAACCAGGAAGAAATAGAAAATATGAACAGACCAATCACAAGCACTGAAATTGAAACTGTGATTAAAAATCTTCCAAGAAACAAAAGCCAAGGACCAGATGGCTTCACAGTGCATTCGATCAAACATTTAGAGAAGAGCTAACACCTAACTTTCTCAAACTCTTCCAAAATATAGCAGAGAGAGGAACACTCCCAAACTCATTCTACAAGGCCACCATCACCCTGATACCAAAACCAGACAAAGATGTCACAAAGAAAGAAAACTACAGGCCAATATCACTGATGATCATAGATGCAAAAATTCTCAACAAAATACTAGCAAACAGAATCCAACAGCACATTAAAAGGATCATACACCATGATCAACTGTGGTTTATCCCAGGAATGCAAGGATTCTTCAGTATACTCAATCAATGTGATACACCATATTAACAAATTAAAGTATAAAAACAATATGATCATCTCAATAGATGCAGAGAAATCTTTTGACAAAATTCAAAACCCATTTATGATTAAAAAAAACCCTCCAGAAAGTAGGCAAAGAGGAAATTTACCTCAACATAATAAAGACCATATATGACAAACCCACAGCCAACATCATCCTCAATGGTGAAAAACTGAAAGCATTTCCACTAAGATCAGGAACAAGACAAGGTTGCCCACTCTCACCACTATTATTCAGCATAGTTTTGGAAGTTTTACCCACAGCAATAAGAGAAGAAAAAGAAATGAAGGGAATCCAAGTCGGAAAAGAAGTAAAGCTGCCACTGTTTGTAGATGACATGATACTATACATGGAGAATCCGAAAGATGCTACCAGAAAACTACTAGAGCTAATCAATGAATTTGGTAAAGTTGCAGGATACAAAATTAATACACAGAAATCTCTTGCATTCCAATACACTAATGATGAAAAATCTGAAAGTGAAATTAAGAAAACACTCCCATTTACCATTGCAACAAAAAGAATAAAATATCTAGGAATAAATCTACCTAAGTAGACAAAAGACCTGGATGCGGAAAATTATAAGACACTGATGAAAGAAATTAAAGATGATACAAATAGATGGAAAGATATACCATGTTCCTGGCTTGGAAGAATCAACATTGTGAAAATGACTATACTACCCAAACCAATCTACAGATTCAATGCAATCCCTATCAAACTACCACTGGCATTTTTCACAGAACTAGAACAAAAATCTCACAATTTGTATGGAAACACAAAAGACCCCAAATAGCCAAAGCAATCTTGGGAAAGAAAAACGGAGCTGGAGGAATCAGGCTTCCTGTCTTCAGACTATACTACAAAGCTACAGTAATCAAGAGAATATGGTACTGGCACAAAAACAGAAATATAGATCAATGGAACAGGATAGAAAGCCCAGAGATAAACCCACACACATATGGACACCTTATCTTTGATAAAGGAGGCAAGGATATACAATGGAGAAAAGACAGTCTCTTCAATAAGTTGTGCTGGGAAAACTGGACAGCTACATGTAAAAGAATGAAATTAGAACACTCCCTACCACCATACAAAAAAATTAACTCAAAATGGATTAAATATCTAAATGTAAGGCCAGACACTTTAAAACTCTTAGAGGAAAACATACGTAGAACACTCTATGACATAAATCACAGCAAGATCCTTTTTGACTTACCTCCTAGAGAAATGGAAATAAAAACAAAAATAAACAAAGTGGGACCTAATGAAACTTCAAAGCTTTTGCACAGCAAAAGAAACCATAAACAAGATGAAAAGACAGCCCTCAGAATGGAAGAAAATATTTGCAAATGCAGCAACTGACAAAGGATTAATCTCCAAAATTTACAGGCAGCTCATGCAGCTGAATATCAAAAAAACAAACAGCCCAATCCAAAAATAAGCAGAAGACCTAAATAGACATTTCCCCAAAGAAGATATACAGATTGCCAACAAACACATGAAAGAATGCTCAATGTCATTAATCATTAGAGAAATGCAAATCAAAACTATAATGAGATATCATTTCACACCAGTCAGAATGGCCATCATCAAAAAATCTAGAAACAATAAATGCTGGAGAGTGTGTGGAGAAAAGGGAACCCTCTTGCACTGTTGGGAATGTGAATTGGTACAGCCACTATGGAGAATAGCATGGAGCTTTTAAACTCTTCCCATAGAGGTACTATATATTCCTGGTTAAACCAGATATTTTACAGATTTAGTTGATATTATTAATGTTATTTTTATATCTGATTATACTTTCTAATGTACTGCTGGTTTAGAATAAAAACTACTGTGTTTGTAGGATAATCTTGATTCCAGCAATATCAATAATATCTCATTATTCTGAGAGTCTCTCTGTTGATTCTGCTTGTTTTTCCAGGCGTATGATCCTATCGTCTATAAATAATGATAGTTTTACCTCTTTCCTTACAAGCCTTGAGCCGCTATTTCTTTTTCTTTCCTTATAGCTTTGGCCAGGGCTAGTGGTCCTACAGAAAATGGTGGCTGTGAGAGTTAATATCCTTGTCTTATTCCTGATCTTAATGTTTGTCCATTGAGCTATGATGATTTTTGATTTAGTTTTTTTAACAGTGTTCTGACTTTTCATTTTTTATAAAACCTTTATTAAAATATAGTTCACATACTAAGAAATTCACTCTTTTGAAGTGTATAATTCAGTGGTAATTTTTTATATATAAACCTTATTAAGTTAAGGAAAATTGTTTCTACTTCTAAATTTCTGAGAGCTTGTGCAACTTTGTGAATTTTTTGTATTATTTGAGATAATCATATGACTTTTCTCCTTTAGGCATTAATGAAATTAATGACACTGATTTTTCTGATGTTAAACTCTACGTGCATTCATGGACTAAACCCTATGTGATCATGATGTATTATTTTTTTAATATACTTGGTTTTAGTTAGCTCATATTTTGTTTTGGAGTACTGCATCTCTCATCATTCATGAACCAGACCTATAATATTTTGCCTATATTTCTTTTGTCTGGTTCTGGAATCAATATTTTACTAGCTTGAAAAATGAACTAGGAAACTATTGCTCTTTTTCTATTTTCTAGAACAACTCTTTCTTAAAAGTTTGGTAGAATTCATTTGGAAAACCATCTGAGCCTTTTGGGCAGGGGAAGGAATGCCAACTATCATTTCAATTTCTTTAGTATCTCAAGTTCTGTTCTCTCTTTCTTCTGTCCTGTTTCATCTGATCTTCTGATTCACAGACACACCTCATTCCCCACTGCCCCATTCACATGTCCCACTCAAGTCTTTATCTCTGGAGATCCTGACTATACTTTAAGGCAGAACTTCAATTCTCTATTTTTAATGAGTCAATTCCCAACCCACCATAATAACACTGTTATTCCTTCCTCATTGCCCCCTGATAGCTCTGTGTGTATATCTTACACATTTATACCACCCTTATCAGGATTATCTCTATGTGTTATGTCCATTTTTATCCAGCAATGAATAATCTAACATCATAGGTATAACATAATCTTTATCTTGCATGAAGCCCTGTTTTCTCTAAAACTAAATTTTGTAAAACTAGAGAGCATAATAATAATGGTGTCTATTTTTTGCCCTTTCCCTTTGAAAACAAACATAAAAGCCTTTGCATATACTTTGTACTTTGTACAAACATTGCTCTTCCTCATCCACACTGCACCCCTAGCCCCCTCTGCCCCATGAATCCTGATTGATCCTGTGGGCTGTCTCTCATACCTGGATCTTGACCTCACTCCCTAAATGCCCTCTCAGTAAATGTGTATTAGGAAGGAATAGGAATGCTGCCAGACCAGAGTTGTGGAGAAGTCCACCACCTTCAAGGTAAGGCACGGAGCTCCACATCTAAGCTGAGTTGGGGAGACCTCTAGGAGGGTTCTGCTACCCAATGTATGCTGCCTTTTCTAGGGAGCATTGACTATTCACTGTGATCAGAGATAGTATGATGCTGCAAAGAGAAACAGTTGGCAGATGTACAAATAATGGTTCTAGTCACCTTTCATTCACTTTTGTAAGAATCTTCTCTATACCATAACCACTGTTGGGATTACAGAGAGGAAAGACTGTCATTGCCTCCACACCCCATTTAAGGTGCTCACCGTCTGGTAAGAAAATTAATTAAACACACTCACTGAAATTTACAAATGATAAGAGCTGTGACAGAAGCAATTTCTAGGGACTGGGGGGAGGACCCCTGGGGCTAATCTCTGGTGAAGCCCACCTGGGGTCACAACCACAACACGGTAATCAGCAGTCAGTCCTCGAACTGCCTTAAAGAAGTGGGACCTTGTCTGTGAAATCCCAACCCCACCACATATTAGCTGCGGGACTTCAGGAAAGCTACCTGGTTCTTCTGTGCCTTCGTTTTTTCATTGGTAAAATGGGGTCCATGGCACCGGCCTCATGTGGCTGTCGACATGAGGAGCTAATGCTGTGATGTGTGTAGCGCCTGGCCTGCAGCCAGGGCCGGGCTCCTGGGAGCTGCTGCTTCCCTTGTGGCTGGTGCCATGGCTCTCTGCTTCTGATTGCAGGTGGTAACACCGGATGGGCGTGGGAAGAGCCGAGCTAAGTGGGGCCTGCTGAAGAATATCCAGACTGCCCTCCAGAAACGCTTCTGAGTGCCCCCCGCAGGGCAGGCAGCAACCTCAGAGACATACCACAAAATAGACATATGTAGACACACACATGTGTGTATATGTATCTTTCTCCCCACATTCTTCAATGAGGTTGTAGACCATGTTCCCAGGACATCTGAGCCATTTCAGCAGAAGTCTACTAAGAGCTAATAAAAGGAAATGCCTGATGTCATGGCTTGCTGTTTGCTCATTAAATAGAAACTAAGATACAAAAGTCAGCAAGTGGCTACGTTTCCATGAGCTCAGACCTAATCCTAGGCTCAGAATTCTGTGGTGTTTTGTATGAGGTAGCGTTGGTTGAAAAAAGTTAAAAAGGCACTCTCTTTGAAGTCAGCCTCCCTGGGTATGCATGTTGACCCTGGTGTAACTAGCTGTCGGTGTTTGGGCAAGTCACTGATTGATGGGGAGCTCATTCCCTCACTATGCAGACTATTTTAATATGAAAAGGCCAGCGTTGTGAGAATCCGCTTCCTCGTTATTGAGCCTGAACTTGCCTTCCCATAACTTTAACCCCATGGTCTGAGGTCTGCCCCAGAGCCATAAGAAGGAGAGTACTCCCTCTCCTCACTCTTTCTGATCCCCAGGCAAAGGAAGAGCGGTAGAAGGCCTGGTGGGAGGCACCCCCCTATGGTTCTTTGAAGCGTGGCAGGAAAGAATGGCAGAGTCATGTGTCAGCTCCAGCCTCACTGAAATTGGCCAGGCCCTTCAGACAATGTGAAGTACCCAAGCTTGACAAGGCCCCATCTGCTTGGAACGACCCACTCGTGAACCCCACCCCACTGCTGCCTAGAAAATACCACCAGTCTTTCAAGACCCAGCTCAACCACTTCTGTGAAGCCTTTGCTGATTCTCCAGGTGGTCTAAGTGGGGATGATACCTCCTTCCTCTCGGGGTTCTCACTAAACCCCGAGCCCTCCTCCCCCACCCCATCCCCCACAGAGACATCTCTTCCAGCCCGTGATGCTCAGGCGCTCTCACTGGTCCCCAGTCTTTAGGACAGAGATGGCATCTCATTCATTCTGTCCCAGTGGGTGGCTCAATGAAACTCACATTGCACATTAATACCAGGGACAGAGGAACTACTGCTGGAAGGCAGGCACACAGAGTCACCCTCCTCTGAACCCATCCCCCACATGTCAGTTTGCACCATGAGGGTCTACACAGAGAAGTGGGAGTGCGCATGGAAAGGGACCGGTGGTCAGTGGTCTCCACCTCCTCTAATCCCATCCTTTTCATGAGCTGTCCCGTGGCAGGTGTGGCCAGCTCATCTGGCTTCACCCGGAGGACCATGGCTTTGCAACCTATTATTTTGCCCGGAGGCTCAGCATCAGAGCCAGAAAAGCCCCATTCCCTGTGAAGGATCCCTAGTGATGATCTTCTAATAATGTGAGATGAAGCCAAGCAGATTCCTGCCCCGCCCCCAAACAGCACTACAAGAAGGAATACCCGAGGGAGCTTCGTTATGATCCTATTACTATAAATGATGGCTTGAATCCACCATCAGATTTGGTAATACCATATAATCATTTCTGTAAAAGCCTTCAAAATCATCATTAGCACGGGGAGCAAATTAAATGACATGCCAGCCGGGATTTTACTACTGATAAACTAAAAGGAAATTAAACTAAAAAAAAAAAAAGAATGATATGAATTTTGCATTACAATGATCACACCTACTCACAGAGCCAAGTAGGGTGGCCAGAATCAGATAAGCACCAGCACCCTGATCTTGCCTCTCTAGAGAACGTGTAAACTTGCATTCAGCAACGATGAAGTTAGTGGCATTCTCTGAGAGGCCCATTTAAGCGGTAGCTGAGCTGTTCTTCCAAACACAAGATGAAATTTCTTAATGATGCAGAAACCCTTGCACATCATTTGTTCCCTGGGGTTATGATTCACACAGAGTGTACCCTCCCAGGACCCTTCCTGTGGTATAAAAAGGGAGGCAAGGATCTGGTGTAATACCAGCACTTTATCTTTACTAACCAGTTGCATGGCCTTGAGCGAGTCCCTCTCTCACCCTGGATGTCAGTTTCTTTGTCTATATGATGATGTGGTTTGATTAAGTATTTTAGAGCTGATCTTTAATTAAATAAGAATAATGTTTCTTTCCCTGCTTCTTCTGATTGTTGTCAAATTCAAATGAGTAATATACACGAAAGCGTGTTACAAAGTGGAAAATACTGTTAAGGAGGAAAGTTTTTTAATTGAAGTATAGTTAATGTACAATATTATGTAAGTTACAGGCATACAATATAGTGATTTGTAATTCTGCACGTGCAGAGTAGTACATATATGTTTGTGTGTGTGTGTGTGTGTGTATATATATATATATATATTTATGTGCCAAATATAACAAAGAGATTCATCTATATACACCACTGTGTCCAGCCATAATCTCTCTGTATATCTATGTATTTCAGCATCTCTATCAGTCTTTCTTTAGAGAACAGTGTATGGCTATAGGAACAGATAATTAGTGGCAGTATCTACTTGAAAAGAGCTTACAGTATATTAGTACAGTTGATAGCTAAGAAAATGGTAGTTTTCTGGCACCTCTCCTCTTCTTACTTTTTTTCTTTTTCTCTTTCTTTTTATATTCACTCTAGATTCATTCATTCATTTAACACATCTGTAATGAGACTTGGGTGCAAGGAACACAGTGGGAAATTCAACAGGCATTGTCCCTGCCCCACATATTTTATAGTCTAATGAGGAAGACAGATAAAGCTATAAGTATATAGATGACTAGAAATAATGAAAAGTGCTAGGGAGGAAAGGAGCATGGAGCTGGGAGGTATCGATTCTAAAGAGGGTGCAATGGCCTGAATGTTGTGTTCTCCAAAATTCATGTGTTGAAACCCTAACCCCAATGTGATGGTGTTTCCTAATTACCTTGGGAGGTAATTAGGTCATGAGAGTGGGGCCCTCAAGAATGGAATTAGTGCCTTTATAAGATGAAGCCAGAGAGCTAGCTCACTCTCTTTCCACCACAACGAGAAGACAGCCATACGCACCCCAGAAGAGGGTCCTCACCAGAACCTGATTATGCTGGCACCCTATCTTGGACTTCAAGCCCTTAAAACTGTGAGAAATAAATTTCTGTTGTTATAAGACACCCAGTCTATGATACTTTGTTATAGCCAACCAAACGGACTAAAACAGAGGCTGTCAGTGAAGGGCTCCCAAGAGGTGAATTTAAACCTGTCTCCTTAAGAATGGAGAGGAACCAGTCATGTGACAAGCAGAGGAGAAAAGCATTTTTGATAGAGCTGCAGCAGGTGCCAAAGTCCTGTGGCAGGAAGAAAAACAGGAACACAGCCCCGGAGGCTGCATTGCAAGAAACAAGGAGGAAAGAAGGACGGGTAAATGGCCTTAGCAGAACTTGTGGGCCATCACAGAGGTCATGCATCTCAGGAAGCTGTAAGCCAGGCAATGGCACAACCCTATTTATATTTCAGTAGTGTTACTTTCGGTTCTGTATGGGCAGTGAGTTGCAGGGAGCCAAGAGAAAAGGCAGGAGGGCTGTTAGCACAAGTGTGGTTACCTGGGCTGAGGGGACAGATTCGAGGTGGAATCAAGAGCCCTTTCAGACCAGTGGGGTGTGTATGAGTGAGCAGGAGAGAGTAATCAAGGATGGTGTTGAAGATTCTGGATTAAGCACCAGGTGGGTGACGGATCCAAACAGGAAAGAATGGACAAGTTTCAGTTTTGGGAAATATTAGAGTTCTGCCTTGGATGAATGGAGATACTTGAGGGACTAGTGAGCAGAATCAAACAGCAGCAGCTGGTTATTGTATCAGCCTGATTCAATCTGGAAAACAGAAAACACACCAGTCCTTTTAACAGAGAGAACTGAATATGGGAATTGGTTCAATAGATGTTGGAGGACTCAGGACAGAAAAGGGACACTGGGATAACACAGAGGTGGCAACTATCACCCCTAGGAGCCACTGTCACCCCTAGGACTGGGGAAATGAAGGGAAGAGGATGGGGTTATCAGAACCAGAGGCTCAGAGGAGGAGCCCTGCTGAGCTGGGGCCCAGATCTCTGAGCGAGGGTCGCTGCCAGACTTGTGCTGGTGTCTCTGGGGGAGTTCCAGGAGGCCAGTTCTAGGAGTGTGGGGAAAAGATCTAGAAACTGACAGTAACAGCTAAACTGCCACAACCTGGGAAGGACCATCACTGGGAAGGGCAGTGATGCCACCCAGAAGAGGGAGCAAGACAGAAAGGAGCTCTTTCCTTCACCCCCTTCAAGGCATCCAGTCTTCCTCTGGTGTCCCCTAGTAGAACTTGGAGCCAGTTGGCAAAAAAAAAAGCTATATCTGCAGAGCCCCAGCCTCAGCATCAGAGACCGAGTCCAGAAAGGCGGGGTAGGGGCTGGGAGACACCAGCTTAATAATTGACACAGTTTTGTAAGACTAGGACCCAAAGGATAGGCCTGGGCTAGGAACACAAACTCGAATCATCAGTGAATGTGACTCTGTGATTTGCTAGAATGCTAACGGCATCAACTGTCCCCAGCTCAGCTAGGCTCTTCAGGAGAGACCAGAGAGACTTAAAGCTAGTTCCCATCTTCGAGTTGCTTCCTAACCACAAGGCCAACTGGAAAGCAACTGGGCATATTGCTTGGCCTCTGGAGCTACCCCCACCCCAAGTGAGCATTGGAATCACCGATGGAGCGTTTTAAAAATACAGATGCCCTGAGCCCGCCCCAGAGCCACTGATCAGATTATATAGCACAGGGGTCTGGGCACTGGTGTTTCCTAAAAGCCTCTGGATGACCATGAGGAGCAGCGCTCTCCCAGACCAGCAAACATTTGGGACCCACTAGATGGTGGCCTGAGTTGTGGGAAGATGGTTCCTGGCTGCAGTAGGACCAGAGTTAGCCTTTGAAGAATGGGCAGGAATTGGACAAGGCACAGGCCAGAGGGAAGGGCACCACAAGGACGGCTTGCAAAAGGGCAGGGAGACAGGAATGAATGGGGAGCTGGGCAGCACAAGTCCTCAGAAAATGCTCATTGATTTGAGTTGTTAAACTCTGAGTTTACCCTGTGCTATATATCTCTCTTTTTGCTTTGAGAGATAATGAAAAACAGGATATGTGGAGAAATTGTTGATATCATTTAAATTATCAAAATCATTTCAACAGTTGCTCTGCTCCAAGATAAATAAAGGGGTATATGCAGGGAACAGAGAGATAATATGAACCCCAAAATGGCAGGAGTGCTGCTACCCACAAGTACCCCTGTTTCTGCCCACTGCCATGTCTTCCTGGTACAAACTCTCAGCAGCACCCAGACCCACACACTCAGCTGTGTCATGCACACACACACACACACACACACATATACTAATATACTCACACTCATGCACACACATACAGGCACACACATATATGCACACAAGTGCTCCACATTCACTGCATCTGAACCATGTCATCCATTCCAAGGTCAGTGAAATTTTACACACACACAATGTACTATATATGTGCATATGTAATCAAATATTAATGGAATGGAATATTATTCAGCCATAAAAAAGAATGAAATAATTCCATTTGCATCAACAAGGGCGGACCTAGAGATTATCATACTGTACTAAGTAAAGTAAATCAGACAGACAAAGACAAATATCATGATACCACTTATATGTGAAATCCTTAAAAATGATACAAATGGAGAGGCAGGGGATGTGAAGATAGAGGTTGGAGTGATACAACCGTTGCCAGGAAGGGGGCCACAGTATACATAATGCGAGCATCCCCTAGAAGCTGGAAAAGCAGGGCATCGTGCACATGATCCCCATTTGACAGTCCCACACTACCTTCCACTTGGAACAAGCAGTTTAGGAGTCACCTGGTGGCAAAACATATAAGAAAGGCCTCAATAAGAATCAGTGACAGATTAGGAACCAAAATGGTGGAGTAGAAGGACGTGCTCTCACTCCCTCTTGTGAGAACACCAGGATCACAACTAGCTGCTGGACAATCATCGAAATGAAGACACTGGAACTCACCAAAAAAGATACCCCACATCCAAAGACAAAGGAGAAGCCACAATGAGACAGTAGGAGGGATGCAATCACAGTAAAACCAAATCCCATAACTACTGGGTGGGTGACTCACAGACTGGGGAACACTTATACCACAGAAGTTCTCCCACTGGAGTGAAGGTTCTCAGCCCCACGTCAGGCTTCCCAACCTGGGGGTCCGGCAAAGGGAGGAGGAATTCCTAGAGAATCAGACTTTGAAGCCTAGTGGGATTTGACTGCAGGACCTTGACAGGACTGGGGGAAACAGAGACTCCACTCTTGGAGGGCACACACAAAGTAGTGTGTGCACTGGGACCCAGGGGAAGGAGCATTGACCTCAGGGGAGACTGAACCAGACCTACCTGCTAGTGTTGGAGGGTCTCCTGCAGAGGCCTGAGGTGGCTGTGGCTCACAGTGGGGACAAGGACACTGGCAGCAGAAGTTCTGGGAAGTACTCCTTGGCATAAGCCCTCCCAGAGTCTGTCATTAGCCCCACCAAAGAGCCCAGGTAGGCTCCAGTGTTGGGTTGCCTCAGGCCAAACAACCAACAGGGAGGGAACCCAGCCCCACCCATCAGCAGTCAAGTGGATTAAAGTTTTACTGAGCTCTGCCCACCAGAGCAACAGTCAGCTCTACCCACCACCAGTCCCTCACATCAGGAAACTTACACAAGCCTCTTAGTAGCCTCATCCACCAGAGGGCAGACAGCAGAAGCAAGAAGAACTACAATCCTGCAGCCTGTGGAACAAAAACCACATTCACAGAAAGATAGACAAGATGAAAAGGCAGAGGGCTATGTACCAAATGAAGTAACAAGATAAAACCCCAGAAAAACAATTAAATGAAGTGGAGAAAGGCAACCTTCCAGAAAAAGAATTCAGAATGATAGTGAAGATGATCCAGGACCTCGGAGAAAGAATGGAGGCAAAGATCGAGAAGATGCAAGAAATGTTTAACAAAGATCTAGAAGAATTAAAGAACAAACAAACAGAGATGAACAATACAATAACTGAAATGAAAACTACACTAGAAGGAATCAATAGCAGAGTAACTAAGGCAGAAGAACAGATAAGTGACCTGGAAGACAGAATAGTGCAATTCACTGCTGCAGAATAAAATAAAGACTAAAGAATGAAAAGAAATGAAGACAGCCTAAGAGACCTCTGGGACAATATTAAATGCAACAACATTTGCATTATAGGGGTCCCAGAAGGAGAAGAGAGAGAGAAACCACCTGAGAAAATATTTGAAGAGATTATAGTCAAAAACTTCCCTAACATGGGAAAGGAAATAGCCACCCAAATCCAAAAAGCACAGAGAATACCATACAAGATAAACCCAAGGAGAAACACACCAAGACACATAGTAATCAAACTGGCAAAAGTTAAAGACAAAGAAAAATTATTGAAAGCAGCCAGGGAAAAATGACAAATAACATACAAGTGAACTCCCATAAGGTTAACAGCTGATTTCTCAGCAGAAACTCTACAAGCCAGAAGGGAGTGGCATGATATACTTAAAGTGATGAAAGGGAAGGACCTACAACCAAGATTACTCTACCCAGCAAGGATCTCATTCAGATTCGATGGAGAAATCAAAAGCTTCACAGACAAGCAAAAGCTAAGAGAATTCAGCACCACCAAACCAGCTCTACAACAAATGGTAAAGGAACTTCTCTAAGTGGGGCACACAAGAGAAGAAAAGGACCTACAAAACCAAACCCAAAACAATTAAGAAAATGGTCATAGGAACATACAAATCAATAATTACCTTAAACTTGAATGGATTAAATGCTCCAACCAAAAGACACAGGCTTGCTGAATGGATACAAAAACAAGACCCATCTCTATGCTGTCTACAAGAGACCCACTTCAGACCTAGGGACACATACAGACTGAAAGTGAGGGGATAGAAAAAGATATTCCATGCAAATGGAAATCAAAAGAAAGCTGGAGTAGCAATACTCATATCAGATAAAATAGACTTTAAAATAAAGAATGTTACAAGAGACAAGGAAGGACACTACATAATGATCAAGGGATCAACCAAAGAAGAAGATATAACAATTATAAATATATATGTACCCAACATAGGAGCACCTCAATACATAAGGCAACTGCTAACATTTATAAAAGAGGAAATTGACAGTAACACAGTAATAGTGGGGGACTTTAATGCCTCACTTACACCAATAGAGAGATCATCCAAAATGAAAATAAATAAGGAAACAGAAGCTTTAAATGACACAATAGACCAGATAGATTTAATTTATATTTATAGGACATTCAATCCAGAAACAGGAGATTACACTTTCTTCTAAAGTGCACACGGAACATTCTCCAGGATAGATCACATCTTGGGTCACAAATACCACAGTAAATTTAAGAAAATTGAAATCATATCAAGCATCTTTTCTGACCACAACGCTATGAGATTAGAAACGAATTATAGGGGAAAAAACGTAAAAAAACACAAACATATGGAGGCTAAACAATACGTTACTAAATAACCAAGAGATCACTGAAGAAATCAAAGAAGAAATCAAAAACTACCTACAGACACATGACAATGAAAACATGATGATCCAAAACCTGTGGGATGCAGCAAAAGCAGTTCTAAGAGGGAATTTTATAGCTATACAAGCCTACCTCAAGAAACAAGAAAAATCTCAAATAAACAATCTAACCTTACACCTAAAGGACCCAGAGAAAGAAGAACAAACAAAACCCAAAGTTAGCAGAAGGATAGAAATCGTAAAGATCAGAGCAGAAATAAATGAAATAGAAACAAAGAAAACAATAGCAAGGATCAATAAAACTAAAAGCTGGGCTTCCCTGGTGGCGCAGTGGTTGAGAGTCGGCCTGCCAATGCAGGGGACGTGGGTTCGTGCCCCGGTCCAGGAGGATCCCGCATGCCACGGAGCGGCTGGGCCCGTGAGCCATGGCCGCTGAGCCTGCGCATCCGGAGCCTGTGCTCCGTAACGGGAGAGGCCACAGCAGTGAGAGGCCCGCGTACCCAAAAAAAAAAAAAAAAAAAAAACTAAAAGCTGGTTCTTTGAGAAGATAAACAAAATTGATAAACCATTAGCCAGACTCATCAAGAAAAAGAGGGAGAGGACTCAAATCAATAAAATTAGAAATGAAACAGGAGAAGTTACAACAGGCACCACAGAAATACAAAGCATCCTAAGAGACTACTACAAGCAACTCTACGCCAATAAAATGGACAACCTGGAAGAAATGCACAAATTCTTAGAAAGGTATAACCTTCCAAGACTGAACCAGGAAGAAATAGAAAATATGAACAGACCAATCACAAGTAATGAAATTGAAACTGTGATTTAAAATCTTCCAACAAACAAAATTCCAGGACCAGATGGCTTCACAGGTGAATTCTATCACACATTTACAGAAGAGCTAACACCTATCCTTCTCAAACATTTCCAAAAAATTGCGGAGGAAGGAACACTCCCAAACTCATTATATGAGGCCACCATCACCCTGATACTAAAACCAGAAAAAGATACTACAAAAAAAGAAAATTACAGACCAACATCACTAATGAATATAGATGCAAAAATCCTCACCAGAATACTAGCAAACAGAATCCAACAACACTTTAAAAGGCTCACACACCATGATCAAGTGGGATTTATCCCAGGGATGCAAGGATTATTCAATATATGTAAATCAATCAATGTGATACACCATATTAACAAATTGAAGAATAAAACCCATATGATCATCTCAATAGATTCAGAAAAAGCTTTTGACAAAATTCAACACCCATTTATGATAAAAAAAAAAAACTCTCCAGAAAGTGGACATAGAGGGAATCTACCTCAACATAATAAAGGCCATATATGACAAACCCACAGCAAGCATCATTATCAATGGTGAAAAATGGAAAGCATTTCCTCTAAGACCAGGAACAAGACAATGTTGTCCACTCTCACCACTATTATCCAACATAGTTTTGGAAGTCCTAGCCATGGCAATCAGAGAAGAAAAAGAAATAAAAGGAATACAAATTGGAAAAGAAGAAGTAAAATTGTCACTGTTTGCAGATGACATGATACTATACATAGAAAGTCCTAAAGATGCCTCCAGAAAACTACTAGAGCTCATCAATGAATTTGGTAAAGTTGCAGGATACAAAATTAATGCACAGAAATCTCTTGAATTCCTATAAACTAATGATGAAAAATCTGAAAGAGAGATTAAGGAAACACTCCCACTTACCAGTGCAACAAAAAGAATAAAATACCTAGGAATAAACCTACCTAGGGAGACAAAAGATATGAATGCAGAAAACTATAAAACACTGGTGAAAGAAATTAAAGATGATACCAACAGATGGAGAGATATATCATGTTCTTGGATTGGAAGGATCAATATTGTGAAAATGACTATACTACCCAAAGCAATCTACAGATTCAATGCAATCCCTCTCAAATTACCAATGGCACTTTTTACGGAACTAGAACAAAAAATCTTAAAGTTTGTTTGGAGACACAAAAGACCCCGAATAGCCAAAGCAGTCTTGAGGGAAAAAAACAGAGCTGGTGGAATCAGACTCCCTGACTTCAGACTATACTACAAAGCTACAGTCATCAAGAAAATATGGTACTGGCACAAAAACAGAAATCAATGGAACAAGATAGAAAGCCCAGAGATAAACCCACACACCTATGGTCAACTAATCTATGACAAAGGAGGCAAGGATATGCAATGGAGAAAAGACAGTCTCTTCAATAAGTGGTGCTGGGAAAACTGGACAGCTGCATGTAAAAGAATAAAATTAGAATGCTGCCTAACACCATACACAAAAATACACTCAAAATGGATTAGAGACCTAAATGTAAGACAGAAACTATAAAACACTTAGAGGAAAACATAAGAAGAACACGCTTTGACATAAATCACAGCAAGATCTTTTTTGATCCACCTCCTAGAGTAATGAAAATAAAAACAAAAATAAGCAAATGGAACCTAATGAAACTTCAAAGCTTTTGCACAGCAAAGGAAACCATAAACAGGACAAGATAACCCTCAGAATGGGAGAAAATATTTGCAAACAGACAAAATATTAATCTCCAAAATATATAAACAGCTCATGCAACTCCACATTAAAAAAGCAAACAACCCAATCCAAAATTGGGCAGAAGACCTAAATAGACATTTCTCCAAAGAAGACATACAGATGGCCAAAAAGCACATGAAAAGCTGTTCAACATCACTGATTATTAGAGAAATGCAAATCAAAAGTACAATGAGGTATCACCTCACACCAGTTAGAATGGGCATCATCAGAATATCTACAAACAACAAATGCTGGAGAGGGTGTGGAGAAAACGGAACCCTCTTGCACTGTTGGTGGGAATGTAAAGGGATACAACAACTATGGAGAACAGTATGGAGGTTCCTTAAAAAACTAAAAATTGAATTACCATATGACCCAACAATCCCACTACTGGGCATATACCCAGGGAAAACCATAATTCAAAAAGACACATGCACCCCAATATTCATTGCAGCACTATTTACAATAGTCAGGACATGAAAGCCACCTACATGCCCATCGACAGACGAATGGATAAAGATATGGTTCATATATACAATGGAATACTACTCAGTCATATAAAGGAACGAAATTGGGTCATTTGTTGAGATGTGGATGGATCTAGAGACTGTCATACAGAGTGAAGTAAGTCAGAAAGAGAAAAACAATTATCGTATATTAACGCATGTATGTGGAACCTAGAAAAATGGTACAGATGAACTGGTTTGCAGGGCAGAAATTGAGACACAGATGTAGAGAACAAACGTATGGACACCAAGGGGGGAAAGCGGTGGGGTGGTGGTGGTAGTGGTGTGATGAATTGGGCGTTTTGGATTGCCATGTATACACTGATGTGTATAAAACTGATGACCAATAAGGATCTGCTGTATAAAAAAATAAATAAAATGAAATTCAAAATATTTTTTAAATGATACAAATGAACTTATTTACATAACAAACAGACTCACAGACATAGAAAACAAATTTATAGCAACCAAAGGGGAAAGCTGGTGGGGGGTGGGGATAAATTAGGAGTATGGGATTAGCAGATATACACTACTGTATATAAAATAGATAAACAACAAGGACCTACTGTATAGCACAGGGAACAGTATTCGATATCTTGTGATAACCTATAATGAAAAGAATCTGAAAAAAGAATATATACACATAGAACTGAATCATTTTGCTGTACACCTGAAACCAACACACAACATTGTAAATCAACTCTACTCCAATAAAAAATAAAGAGGCACAGCTCTGTGACAGGAAAGGAACAGGGAGGAAAGGAAGGGCTGACGTGATGGAAGGGATAAGGTGGGACATTTCCCTGTCACCCTGGGTTCCAAATGATCTGTGAGGACATTCTGGTTTGAAATCAAAGGATTTCTTTGCCAGTGAACAACCGGAAGAGTCAGGTTGTGTAGAAGTTCTCAGAAAAACTAACGCACTCCAAGGCAAATAATTGACTGAATCTAGGAAAAGATGCAATTTGGGGAGAAGCCCAAGGGACACGGGTTACTGCACAGCTGAACCGAGCCCAGAAGCCTGAATTTTTTACCAAAGTGTAGAAGGTAGCAAAATAGAGTCCCAAACAGAGTTCTTCAGCTGCTGTGAATCTATGCATGACTACATTTTCATTCCTTTAATTCCACCAGGAGCTACAATTTCTAAATTTTCCTTTAGGAAAAAAATCATTTAGCTCAGAAATAATGCCTTTTATATAAAACTGTAGATGTTTCAGGGTTTATTTCTTTGATTTTTTTTTTTTTTGCCTTCCAAGAAAATCAAGAGAGTCTTTCATCGTAATAAAGCCAGGCCTAGGAAGTTTCTTTCCGAACACCAAAGTAGACCACAAATTCACTCCGTAAAAATTGACCAAGTACTGCACCAGCCAAATAGATGAGCAGACAGAGGAGGTTCCGCCCTCTATGGGCTTCCACACCTGAAGCAGTGGGAGAAAGTCAAGGCCACCCCTACTGGGCTCTGTGTCCAGACCAGGTTTCATGGAAGGCATGCCACATCCCTGGGGTCACAAAAGTTGAAGGGAATTAAAGGAGCAGAGAAACGAGAAGCAGGCAGGGGAACAGCACAAATAAAGAGGTAGAAGCTGGACTAGTGTGTCAAATGCATGAGTGTAAAACAAAAAGAAATATATACATTAGTCTCTGCCCTCGGTTCCTGACACAGAACTTCTAAAACCCTTGTAAATAGGGGCTCTAGGAGAATCTTTTGTTCTAACATTTAGCCTTTGACCCCAGTTTCTGATGCAGAGCTCCTAAAACCCTTGTAATTTCCTAAGGGATGAGAGCATCTGTTGTTCTATTGAGGTGACTCTGGGTGGGCTCCTACGTGGCTCTTGGATGGGAGTTGGTCACCAGAAAGGCCAAACCATGACTGGAAGCTTGCAATTTTTCAGCACCACACCTTCCATCCTCCAGAGAGGGGAGAGGGTCTGGAAATGGAGTTAACAATCAATCATGCCTTCATGATGACGCCCCATAAAAATCCCAAAAGTACAGGTTCTAAGAGCTTCCGGGCTAGTGAATACATCTGTGTGCTTAGAGCATGATGCACCCCATCTCCATGGGCACAGAAGCTCCTGAACTGGGGACCCTCCCTGACCTCACCTATTGTATCTCTTCCTCTGGCTGTTCATCTGTATCCTCTATTACATAATAAACTAGTAAACATAGGTGATTGTTTCCCTGAGTTCTGTGAGCTGTTTTAGCAAATGATCAAATCCAAGGAGGGGTTTTAGGAACGCTGATGTGTAGCCAGTGGCTCAGAAATGCAGGTAAAGACCTGGGTATTGTGACAGGTCTGAAGTGGGGACAGTCTTGTGGGACCAAGCCCTTCCCTGGTGGGATCTGAAGCTGACTCCAGGTAGACAATGTCAGATTTGAAGTGAATTAAAGGACACCCAGCTGGTGTCATGCACAATTGCCTGGTGTGGGAAAACCCTCACACATTTGATGACCAGAAGTGTCAGAAGGAAAAATACACAGGAATGTGTTTTTCATCTCCAATGAGTGATAAGCCTAAGTGGGGATTTGTGGCCAGATTAGAGGGGTCAATGAAAAACAAATTTTAAGTTTATCCTGTGGTTAATGAGGAGCATATATAGGTTGTTGAGCTGAAAATGAATAATAGTAATTATAACCGAAAGAGCTAACATTTATGACTCTCTTCCAGGCACTGTACCAAGCATTTTACATGTACGGACTCATTTACTTTTTACAAAACCCTATGACATAGGCACTATTATTATCTCCATTTTACTGGTGAGGAAACTGAGCCACAGAGAGGTTAAGTAACTTGCCCGAGGTCACACAGCTTGTAAGTGGCACAGAGAGGTTGAGACAGAACGCAGCCTTGCCCTGGAGGCTGTGATAGGTGAGGGCTCTGCCTTCACCCCGCACCCTTTTCTCACACACAGCTAGTCTGAGAATGAAGCTGAAAGGTGAGAGGTTGGCAGGGGGAGGGGGGATGGGGAGGGTGCTGGGGACACAGAGATGAGGGGGGGCACTGTCCCGCCCTCAGGAGAGAAACCTAGTGAAAAAGGCACAGCGTGGGCAGGCCAGGCTGGGTCGTGTTGGGAGGAGGGCTGAGACGCCCTGGGAATCGGGAAAGGGTCTCAGAGGAGACAGATGATACCCGAGGGATGGCATGGAAGGTGAGTGGAGTCTGCCAGGGGGCCTGCAGGACAAAGACACTGAAAGAGGGGCCCAGGTCCTCACCTGGACCCAGAGACACCCAGCAAGACCCTGTGACAAGGTCCAGACAGGCTCTTCCCCTGTGCTGTTGTCTCATCTCAGCAGAGGCTTTGGGCACCTGTCCCCCAGTGACAGAAGGGCCACTGATGTCCAGCGTCGGACATTAGCACCCTGAACTCAAGTGTTTGTTTCCCACTTTAAAAGTAGCTGAGGTCTTGTGTGGGCAAAATTGAATGGCTAAGCTTTAAAGAAATGAATGAGGCACATTCCCCTGGGACCAGCCCAGCACTCTGTGGGTTTGCAGGTGAGAATCCACCTGTTGATTTCTTTTTAATTTTTTTTGTTTTTTGGCTGCCTTGGGTCTTCGTTGCTGTGTGCGGGCTTTCTCTAGTTGTGGTGAGTGGGGGTTACTTTTCATTGCGGTGCGCGGGCTTCTCATTGCGGTGCCTTCTCTTGTTGCAGAGCACGGGCTCTAGGCATGCAGGCTTCAGAAGTTGTGGCGCATGGGCTCAGTAGTTGTGGCTCATGGGCTCTAGAGCGCAGGCCAGTAGTTGTGGCGCAATGGCTTAGTTGCTCCACAGCATGTGAGATCTCCCCGGACCAGGGCTCGAACCAGTGTCCCCTGCATTGGCAGGTGGATTCTTAACCACTGCACCACCAGGGAAGTCCCCACCTGCTGATTGGAGGGACCTCACCTGAGACTTTGCCTGTGACATGTGGATTTTCTCAGGAGATTGACACCAACTCTAAAAACAAGGTCTCCCTCCCAGCTCTCCAGGAAGAGACAGGATAGGAAGGTGAAGTCTCTCACACATTTGCAGGGATTCCCAGGAGGACACCTCATTTGAGCCATTGTCACCTTCCCAGGGTGATTTCCCAGAGAGGCACCGGCATCAAGGCACCAGACCTGGGCCCCTGTCCAGTCTCTGCCACTCTGTCTCTGCAGGACCCTGGCGGGGTGTTGACACTCTCTGAGCCTCCGGAGTTCGCTCTGTGAAAGGGGAGAGTAACACCCACCGGGAAGGACAGTCATGAGGACCATGGGTTACAGAAGGAGAATACATCCCCACAGCCTCAAGCACAGTGCCAGACTGACGCAGATGCCCAGTAATTGGGAGTTGTTGCTACAATTGCAATGATAATCCACGCGATTGCCATTCCATTCAGCCGTGTCTTGATGAGACCTGCATCTTTTAAGGCAGAGCAGTTCTGAACTTTTCCCAAATTCCTAGACTCTCTTTGAGAATATGGAGAAATGACAGACCCTAGCAAAAAGCACACACACACAAGATCTGGTACAGGATTTCGATGCAGTCCAGAAGCCCCTCATCCAACCTCCATGCCCTGCCCTGCGGGAGTCCAGGGGTTCCAAGATCAAAGGCCCTGCATTTAGGAGAATTTGCCCATCTATGAGCTCTTTAATTTTACACTGAGATGAGGGTAAGAGGGCCTCTTTGCTGTTTTTCCCAGGACAGTCTTGGGAGGCCTGTCACCATCACTGCCATGAAAGGCTTACAGAGGTCTCCTGGCCTAGAAAGGCCCAGTATTGGGGCCACAGAGTGACCAAAGAGCCCCTGGAATTGGCATGCTCACCAAGCAGTGAGCTCAGCCTAAGAAAGTAGCAGCACCTGTTCCACACACGAGCTTGCATTTTTCAGATTTGATGCTGCTGTGGCAATGAACAAATGCAATATCGAAAGAGCTTCTTAAAGCACAAGCACTAGCCTGGGGAGGTGCCAGAAATAGCTCGACATTTAGGGAGACCCTCAAACTTGACAAGGTCAGAAATCCCTGCTATGGTCCAGCTGCCCTTCCCCAGCCCCCAGTGCAGCGTCAGCATCTGTGACAGAGGGTTGCCTAGGCAATGCCTGAGCATTGGGCCTCCTGTGGTGACTAATATAATTAAAGTGGAAACCTTTTAGAGCACGGTTTAAATGGAAGAGAATCATGCCCCTTTTATTTAGCTCCTGCAGATAAATCCCATTTCCAGGGTCCCCGGGTCACAGATTCTCCTCACAGCCACTTTGCCAGTTCTCTAATACCCAAAGAGAAAGGTTGTGGTTAGGTTGGTTTGTTTGTCTTTGTTACTTTTTTCTTCCATCTTGCTCTCTTAAAGTTATAGAAACTAACGTTAAAAAGATTAAATAGTTTTGCCTGATTTTCAAATGTGGGAAGCCTATGTTTCAATTTGCTTCCAAAGAGCTACTCAATCAAAACAGCAGGTTTGGGCTTCCCTGGTGGAGCAGTGGTTGAGAGTCCACCTGCTGATGCAGGGGACGCGGGTTCGTGCCCCACTCCGGGAAGATCGCACATGCCGCGGAGCGGCTGGGCCCGTGAGCCATGGTTGCTGAGCCTGTGCTCCACAATGGGAGAGGGCACAACAGTGAGAGGCCTGTGTACCGCAAAAAACAAAAACAAAACAAAAACAGCAGGTTTACACTGTCTTCAACTTACTATACTGTAGCCAATGAAATATGAAGAAATTTAATAATAGTAACAAGCAGAGGTGCCTTAGGACAAGAGAGTTGAATAAATGAATCTTTTTTGGAAACCCTCTACATCACCTCTGTGTTCCTCCTCTGATTCCAAGCCTGTGCTTCTTCCATCCCCTCTCCCCAGCTCTTGCTGAATCTTCCAAGGCCGTTTGTCTTGAAATAAAGGTGAACAAATCTAACACTTCCTTTTCTCCGTTGTTTCTTTCTTAGTAAATGATCTATCACCTGCATTACCTGCAATTCAGGAAGCTCCCACCAGGGGGTGATACTCCTTTTCTGCAGACCAAGCAATAATATTTGTATGAATCAGGGCCAAAACACCAAATTTATTCTATAGGCCTCTAAGTGGTGAGATTATGGGGTAAATCTTTCTCTGCATCTTTATACATTTCTTCTACTTTCTAAAGAGACTGTATTTCTTTAATAATCAGAAAAGAAATGTTTAAAATGTTTTAAATTTATTACAATGTAATAGTATTATTCAAATAACTAAGACAGAAGAATAGATGCTGGGATATAACCCTTTATTACCATTCAATATAAGAGTTTATGTTCCATGGTGTACAGGATGAATTCAGGGAATCTGGATGCAATCATGATCTTTAGCTTGTCCATCCCATTAAGTGGCTATGTATTATCTGAACAGTCCTCCTTGTCACTCCTGCATTTGACATGTTAGCCTGGCTCAGAAGACACAAAATGCTGCTGCTGCAAAGAATCTGGAGACCCTGCAAAGAACCAGAAACTCCAGTGACTGGTCTCTTCTTGGGTCTTAAGATATTCTTTCAACCTGGCACTACAACCTGGCAATACATTCTTTCAAGCATGTATACAACAAAATTTAGAGAAAGGAAAAGGGAGCAACTGAGGTGTTTTTCTTGCCTGTATCTTCCCAACTCTAAATCAAATTTACCATTGGGACTTTCCACTTTCACATCAGAATTGCCAGTATACACAAATGTAAAAGAGTAATGCCTCTGGCAGTAGTGGTTGTAAGGAAATGTTGCATGGAAATATTATGTTAGCTTTTAATTTTCCCATGAAAAAAACACAAATTATTTTTTGGAGTTTATTGCTAATTCAGCAATCCCACTATTAGAAATATATTCTATGGAAATAAACAAGCGTATAAAGATGCATGTCAGGAATACTTCTTGAAAAGCTGTTCAAAATAACAAAACAATAAAAACAAATTAAATGCCTACCATTTAAGAACTTGGGTATTTAAATAATGATATCTCCATACTTTGAAATACTCTAAGGTCATTAAAAGGAACGAGAGTTTATATGTTGGCATGGAAAGGTGTCCACTGATTGGTGTTGCAGGGGAGTAGGGGGAGAAACAGATAATCCTGTGGAAAGAGACCAGCTAATTGGACTTTTCTTCTGCCTGGCTGAAGCTCCAAAGCTGAGAACAAAAGGTGGTACATATACACCCATTCTAAAGAGAATCCCTAGACACATCCATGCAGGACTAGTTACAAGACAACAAAACCAGTCCAGTAACCAATACTCCATCCCGCTTATAACTGAGAAGATGAGTCATTCAAAGAGAGCTCATTGAACATAAAGTAGGATTTGAGAACTGGTCTCCTCCCTTCCTCTGCGGTGGAGGGGAAGGTGTGCCCCCGCTCAAGACAGGAAGAGGAGAACTCTTTGGAGAGACTGAAGGTGCTTGCAAGAAGGAAGGCTGGTAGTTTGCTCTCCAGCAAGAAGCTGAGTTGCAGAAACGAAATCCCATCTTAGTGACTGTAGTAAACTAGATTTCTATTGAGCAAATATTCCTTCCAATCAACCGTCTCCATGGGGGTGTTCTTTCCTACCCCACCGATTTTGGACTTGGTCATGTGACTTGTTTTGACCCCATGGTGAGCAGAGTACACCTACCTCCTCACCTCTGGATTTGCACTCAGTCATGGGACTTGTTCTGACCAACAAGATATTAGCAGACATGGTAATTAGCAGAGATTTGAAGTGTGCATGGTTTGTTCTCTTGTACTTCTGTCATCTCCCGGGTTTAGCTTCCCCAGGGAAGCTGCTCCCCCTTTAGTTTTGGCCCTGAAGGAACACACATGAACAAAACCTGAGCCCAACCAGCAGCAAGGAGCCAAGACCACCTAGAACCATCACTTGAAGCTGAGCTGCCAGACAAGGCAAACTTGTATCAGTTGAACTGAAGTCCCACGACTGTGAGAATAAGTGCTTATTGCTACATGTTGCTGAGTTTGGCGGGCGGTTTGTTACACAGCATTATTGCACCACTAGCTAACTGATACACCTTGATAATTTACTCTGGGATTTGTGATACATGAGCCTAGAGACTCATGCCTGGAAATATAAAGGCAGAGGCTGACAGTAGCTGCCCATAATGTCAGAAAAGGAGAGATGGGACAGAGTTGGTGGCTGCACTGCCACCATTTGGTGGGACAAGGATGTATGAGATTCCCATGTGTCCAGTGGACACAGGAGTTAGTGGGCTTGAGGCAGTCTGATGGAATCTCATTCAAAAGCAGTGACTGCCAGGTGGAGTAAGATTCTGTGGGTGTACCTTTGGGGGAAAAAGTAGTGGGAGCGGGAGCCAGCAGCAGGGCCATGGAAGGACATCAACGAAGCAGGACAAGGTCCCTGTACCCTCCTTTCCCACTGTGGATCCCTCAGTTTGGCTCATTCTAACCCGGAAGAAGAGAAGTGAGATGTGAGATTAGGGTTTTTATTTAGATCTGACTAGACCTTTTAACACCTGAAAACAAGGTTCTTGTGACCAAGAAGTGACCAGAAAGCTATAAAATCTTCTAGAGGTAACATTATTGAGAGAGAAAGATGTGAGAGAACATATTGGAGACAGTAACAGGGCTTTAAACCACTCGATAAAATGGTTGCACCATTATATAAGCTATATAATTTATAAATTATAATATATATAATTGTTAAATATTATATATGAAGCATGTCAAGATATTTTTATTTCTATCTTGAGAAAACAAATGGCCAAGGGTGGGTCTGAGTGAGTCTGGGGTCTCCGGCTGTGGGAACAGACTGCTGCCTTGTCTCCTCGGTTCCCTTGGCTTCAAGTACGGCTCACACTCAGCACATTTCCCTTCAAATGTTCAGCCTGTGGCAGTGAGATACTTTCATAGCTTTTTATTTACCATCCTCCCTGAGAATGATCTTACTTTTACAGGGTGTTACCAAGAAACAAAGGCAAAAAAACTACATTTTAATTGTTCAAGCAATTCGCTCTTCTTCTTTTGGATAATAGAGAAGTCAGAAGACTGTAGGGCAGCGAACTGGACCCTGGAGTCAAAAGGCGGGGGATTATGTCTGGTCAGTGACCCAGACTCCCCAGGTGAACTTGAGCTAGGCCCTCAGTCTCTCTGAGCTTCATTTTCCTGTCATGTAGATCCTCTGCAAAATATGCTCCAAGCATCCTATGTGCCAGGAGGTCTTTTGTTGTGGAAAAACCCTGGACAAGGCTGATAACCAGAAGATGTGTGTTCTAGACCTTTTTACTGCACCAAGGAGCACTGTTATCCCGAGCAAAGGCGTTAGCGTCATTTAGCATCAGTTTCCTTACCCTTAAAAGAAGAAAATAAGTCACGCCTTAGCTATCTCCAGGTTTTCCTGTGGTTTTCAAGCTGTGATCGTCTAATTCTGCATAACATACCACCACAAAACATAGTGGCTAAAGACAACCATCTGGATGCTCACGATTATATGGGTCACGCATCTGGGGAAGGATCCAGCTGGGTGGTTCATCTTAGCCCTACGTGGCATCAGCTGGGGCCTCTGGGGCTGGAGAATCCATTTCTACGATGCTTCTTCACTCACATATCTGTCACAATAGTACCTCTTAATATATCTTCTCTCTCTCTCTCTTTCTCTCTCCACATGGTATCTCATCTCAGAGCTTAAACACAGCAGACAAGATGCAGGTAATTAAGAGCTACTTCCAGAACAAGCAAAGCACAAAGTCCACTGGATTTATTCTATCGGTCAAAGTACTCAAAGTCCTCAAAGTCCAGCCTAGAATCAAGGATTGGGAAATCAACCTCATCTCTTGACGGAGGAAGGGCAAGGTCACATTGCAGAGGAGCAAATGGGATGGTAGATATTGAAAAAGAGAATCTGTCACATATAGTTTTTGTTGTTATTCTGGGCAAAAATTATGATCAATGCAGAAAGTCTTTGAAAAATTAAATGTCCATGCATCTATTAAGGGCCATTATGATCCTCCTTTCAATTTTCCATTTTTAATCTACTTTGGTTAGTGTGACTTTGAGGTGAGCAATGGGTCCACCCCAAATCCAGCTACAGCAGTCTCCAAGCATGATCTGTCCCTTAGATCAATTAGAGACCTTGGGTAATTCCTTCAGCAGGGGGACAGACAGACTTGATGCATCAGTCATGACATACCAGATCATGATCTAGTAGCCAACAACTCCAAAATCAATGGCTTAAGAAAAGTGTAACTCTCTCTCTCACTGCGTGCCTATCACTTACTTGCTGGGCTGTGCCGCTCCAAGACCCAGGCTGACAGAACATGTGCCATCTACAGCCTGGCCAGCCCTGCAGCAGAGGGAGGGAGCACGGCTTCCACCCAGAAGTGAGACATGTCACCTCCACTCACATTCTACGGGCCAATGCAGGCCACACGGCCACACCTGACCTCAAAGGGGCAGGTGTGTGCCGCTTTGACCTTGCCATGCCCCAGAAAGAGGAGAGTCAGAGAACCGCATTCCTAATGACCACATTTGGGGTGGCCTCTCTCAGGATGCTGCTCAAGCATGCTTCCAGAGCCCCTTCTCGGTGCAGTGCGCCTGTACGAAGATGCAGAGAGAAAATGCACGCGGTTATGCTATATTCTCCTGTTCTAATATGCTGCATTTTTTTTTTTTTTTTTGCTAAGCTTTACTTTGCTATTTCTTGTAAGATATTTCCCAGGGGAGCGACAGTGGTTGAAATCCTGACTTTGCCTGGAGATTCACGGAGAACAAATCACGAAGAACAAAATGTTCCCGGGCGGGGCGCAGGGGTCGTGGGGAGTTCACGATAGTATCCATCTGCCATTTCCATAGAACATATGGAGATGCCACATGCAACCCACACAAGCGAGTCTCCACCCAGAGGATCATGTCGTTGACCTAGAATGTGGTGTTTTAACCAAAGTCAATTTAGCAGAATGCAGAGAGCAGAGCGGTTGGAATCACATTATCTGGGTTCAAAACCACCACATTTTAGCATGTAACTGTGAACAACTGACTCAACTTCTTTGAGCCTCAGTTTTCTCAGCTGCATAATGACAGTAAGACCAGTACTTACCTTTTGGAGCTGTTGTGAGCATCACACAAGATAATATGTATAGAACACTTGGTCCAGTGCCTGGAATTTTTAAACTGCTATGCTTGCTGTTGGTGGTGGTTATCTGGCCCAGTTCTGCGAGCCTGCAACTGGTGTTGAGCCCTGTGCATTGATGGTCACACTCATATAGCCAGGACCTTGGTGCTCATGTAGGATGGCATAGCCAGTAAGCGCTGTAAGGATGAAACGAAAAAAAAAAAAAAAGATATGAAAAGCGGTGGTCCCTTACATTTAATTATTATGGGATGAGATAGTTTTCTACCTGGAACAAGGAGACAGTTATGCTTCTTACCCCAAAATGTCTCCCCTACCAACCTTCCACAATGCCTGATATTTTATTGTTAGAAATACATTCCTTTGGCTTAATCATTGCTTTGTGTAAGTGCCTTATAAACACTGACTGAGTAAATGAGGAACAGAGGGGAATGGTTTAACAGGAGTAGCCAAGGCATTTCTTACATGTGTTTTGGTGAAAAGGAAGCAGGAGAGAAAGAATGGGAGAGAGAGAGACCTCATTTTCATCCCTGAATCCTGTCAAATCTGGTGTGATGATTTTAAAATATGTCTACAAATTATTTGGCACTCCTCCTTTCAACAGGTGGAGCTGAACTGGGGAATTGTGGGTGGGCTGGATTTGGTGAGTGGCTTCTAATATATATAACGTGGTAGAAATTACAGGGGGAGACTTTTGAAGGTAGGTCTTAAAGGCACTTCTATCTTCTTTTCTTTTGAATCTCTTGATCTGGGAGAAGCCAGCTACCACGTCAGAGGACGTTCAAGCAGCCCTAAAGAAAGACCCAGGTGAGGAACCCAGGTCTCCTGCCAACAGGCAGAGAGCTCTTGCCCACAGCCATGTGAGTGGACCTTTCAGCCCTAGTCGAGCCTTTGGATGCCCCATCCAATACCTTGTCTGCAATCTCATAGGAGACCTGGAATCAGGACCACCCACCTAAGCCACTACCAAAATCCTGACCCTCAGAAACTGCGAGATAATAAATGTTTGTTGCTTTAAGTCACTAAGCGCTGGAAATGTGTTTCTCAGCATTAGGTAACTAGTACATGAAGCATCTCTAAGTCCATGCTTGGATATCCCATATTTTTTCTGCAGTTGAATTGGGTTTCTATCTTTACATCTGAAAGCTTCGTTGTTAGAATATCCCCTTGCCTTTGCTCGCCCAACTTCTTCACCCAGCTAAGCCATCTTTCAGCTTCATACTGGCTATCACCTCTGGGAAACCTTATCTGTCCCCCTCCAAAGGCCCCACCCCTCCTTCCCTGAGTCTCCCATGCGTCTTTCCGCTCAGTGCAGCCATTGTCCTTTTTTGTGGGTCTCCCCAGCCAGACTCTGGGCTCCTGAGGGCCGGGACCATGTCTTTTCACCACTGACCACTACCTCCCCATTACCAAGAAGAGTTTTTACACGTCACGACCCTCAGGCAATCCAGGAGACGTGGGCGGCGCCCCACTCGGGGTCCTTTGCCGCCAGGTAGGGGGCACTGCTAGCGTCAGGCTGCCCAGGTGTTAGGCGAGTGAGTAAAATAGTCTTGTTCAGGCTTCAGAGGCAGTAATAAGCCTCTGACTGAACAGAGGTCCTGAAAAGAGTTTCGCGCCAAACTGCTGACCAGCAGAAGCCGCGAAAGTCGGTCTTGAGAACCAGCAAAGGGAGCAAGTTGCCGAGCTTCCTGGGCCCTGGGAATCTGGCCGGCTCCCGGGGATCAGCGAACATTCTGAGACTTACGATTAGAAATACAAGCGCTTAACGTAATAGCCAGAGCTGCGCATTTGCACGTAAACGGATGATTATCAGTTTGCGGCTTGGTGATAAGAGCAGGACTCCTCGGGATGACACGCTGAAGTCTCACCAGTGGGGTGGATGCATTGCCCGGGACCTTCCCAGCTAGGACTCCAGACTGCTGTTGCAGGGACTTCCCAGCACTGCTTGGATCTGGATTGGTGATGTATGCACTTCTGTCCCTTTATATACTGCTTGTTCTCCCAACCTGGTGATGCAAATTCTCCCAGGTTGATGATGTTGCCTGTTGTCTCAATTTGGTGATGAACGTTCTCTCGAACTAGTAACATACATAGAGGTGTAAGTGCTCCCAAATTGATGTATGTGTATGTATATGTATAGATATAGCTTGTCCTTATACTGTAACCTACTACTAATATAATAAATTTCCTTATTTCTTGCTTATTGAAGTGTGGAGTGGTTATTTTGCCGGTGAATCCTCTGAACCTGAAGCTGAAAGCAGGTCCTTCAGCAAAACACCAGGACTGCCCAGGTCTTAGCACTGAAGATCCTGCAGCCCGGGAACCTTTCAGTCCTGGGCAAAGCGAGGTTACCCTACACAGACCCTGGTCCTCTTGGGTGAAATGAGTCACTGTAGGTCAACCTACAGCATCAGTTATACCAGCTCCTGCTACAAGAGCTGGCACATGTGACCGTCCCCAGAGCATGGCCTTAGGATGACAGGAGCTGTCTCATCCAGGGACACTGGGAGGTGGCACCACCACCCTCAGGGGGCAGTGACCAACTGATACAAGGGTTCAAGAGGTCAGCCCACTTGTCTGAGGTGGGGCAACTCTGTGGCGCTACTTATGCTCCAGAGCCCCCTCAGTGGTTCAGTCCCTCTGCCCACAGTGACCGACAGCTTTCCTGAGTCTGACCCAGCCCACAGGTGTGACTGTGGAGAATGAGTTTGTCCGGAATTTAAAGGAGGCGCCATCTCTGCGGAAAGCTAGGCAGGTAGACAGGGAGTGACTGGCAAGCCATCTGATAATAGGCTTAGGTAGAAAGCTGTCTGGGCTGAAGCACATCTTATTAGTTTCCTGAAGATAAAGCAGGCGTGCTGAGAGCCCACTAGCAGGGAAATGTAAGTTCCTATGTTGGGGAGAAGAGGTGCCCAGACATTTCCCACTTTAAACCTCTCCAAGTTCATTGCCTCTGTTGATGAAGAGGCCCAGGATGGGCTCGGGATCCTGGGGACACCAGCAGGTGGCGTGGGAAGGCAGTGGACAGAGCCTCGTCACGGCCAGGCAGCGGTACTTCCCCCGCTCGGCACCTGCCTGTGCATGGACCCCCAGTCCGCCCTGCTGGGAAATTCAGGGCTCTGGGGACAATGACCGCTTATGCTCAGGTTGGAAGCTCAGCAGAGGGCAGACCCTTGACCTGGCTCTGGAACCACAGGCTTCTGAGGGGATGGACAGCAGGCCTTGGTTTTGACCCTTTAGGGGAAATTGTCCCTCCTCCACCACCCAGACGCGTGTGGTATGTCTCTGGTGCCAAAGGGCAGCTCTTGGAATGGGGGAAGAAGTACCCCCTTAAGAATGCTCCAGGTCTCAGCTTAAAGAGACCCGACTTCAGAATCAGGCAGAAATGGACACAAAGCCCGACACCACGCTCATTGGCTCCATGACCTTGGGTGAAATCATATCTCCACATCTCTGAGCCTCTCTTTATCCATCTATAGAACAGGCGTGATCACCTCTGCTACACAGGACTCTGGGGAAGATGAGCCAACATCACAGCTGTGAAGCGCTGGGCTCACTACAGGCACTCGTGATGCGGAAACTGTGGCCTCTTTGAGCATGAGAACTGAGCCAGGGCACTCAGACCACGTTCTGGACCCCAAGCTGAATCCCCAGGCTGTCCTCTCTGCCCATCCTCTTCCTTCACGCATGTGGCCAAGGCTTCAGGCTATGCTGGACCCTAAGCCCAGCAAAACTCGGGTAAGATGGACCTTGCATTCTAGAAAGGGCATTCCAGATAGCTTCATAGCTAACCGCAAGACATAAATCAGCCATGATGGAGTTTGCACACAATAATAAATCTGAACGGTTCCCCTTGTCTACTACTGCTTATCAAACCAGTGCAAAACACTGTGCTTCAAAAAAACAAAACCAAATTTATTTAGTTATTTATTTGTTCATTCATTCATTCATTCATTCATTCTTTTGGTTCGACGAGTTGACTAACTGGCCCTCCCTTGGGGTCTCCATGCAGTGGCTGTGGTTGGAGGCACCTGAAGCCTTGACCAAGACGGTCCGTGATGTGATGTGGTGGCTCACTCACACAGCTGGCAGCTCACACTGGTGATCACCTAGGAGCTCAGCCAGGGCTGTCGACCAGAGCAACTACCCATGCCCGCTTCGTATAATCACGCCAGCTGGGTTCTGAGAAGCCACACCCCAAGAGCAAGGCTTCTAGGAGACCCGGGGGAAGCAGCAAAGCTGCTAGGAATCTAGCCTGGGAAATCACACAGTTATCACTCCCACTGCCTCCTGCAGGCCAAGAGCTAGTCCCAAGCCAGCCCAGAGGCAAGACATGAACATCAGGAAGCCTGGCTTACTGGGTGCCATCTTTGGAGACCATTAACCACAGAAATAAATGCTAATTAAGGATGGGAAGAGGAAGGTCAGTATTTATCAAGTACCTGCTCTGTGCCAGGCCTTTCAAAACAATCCCCCCATGGAGTCCTTGCAACAAGGCTGGGTAGGTGTTCTCGCCCCCATGTTTGAGAAAAGGCAGCTGAGGTTCAGAGAGATTTTGTGTTTACCCAAGGTCATAAAACCACAGAGTGGCCAGGCCAGAGCTTGAAATCGGGACTGTGGGCTTCCGAGCCTGTGGCCCTCCTCAGAGCAGCCTGGGTTGCGGGGCTTCCCCCAGACAACCATTTCCCAGCCGCTGAGGATTCCCTTCTCCTTTCCACTTGGACAAGTTGCCCTCTCACTGGAAAGGGAAGTGACCTCCAGCTCCATCCAGGAAGCCCCTGGCTCCTTGCTCTGACCACGGAGACAGTGAGGTCCATCCATGCCTGAGGCCCGGCTCGCCTGTCCCTTTACTGTTGCATTAGCTCAGACCCTGTGGTTTGCCAGGAGCAGAGGCAGCCTTGCTCTAGGTACTTCTTTCCTCCCCAGCTTCCCTCCTCCCCCTGCCACTCTGAGCCCCCATTTCTCTATGGGCCTCCCAGCCTGCTGTGCCGACTGGCTTTGCTAAGGTTCCCTGACTTTTATACAGACATGAGTTTGAGCTGGGTCGTTAAGCCTGAATCTTTTGAAATCCCAGAGATTCATAGTCCAATCTAATGCCTGCGGTGGGTGAGGGGTAAGATACATGTGATCTGGCACCACAGATGCGGGGCCTATAACTAGGAGTTTGAGGCCACCCCGGGAGGACAGGGCTAACTCCAAAGCACTCCAGAAGCTGAAGGTCAGGACATGCCCTAAGTCTTGGGCAAGTCCTCCCGTGTAGCCGGGTGCAAGTCAGAGCCCGCAGGGATGAAAGATGAAAAGTGAAGAGCCCTGCTTCCAAGATCTTTAAGAGTTTAGCCCTCCCGGCACATAAATACCTGTTGATCGATGCACAAAAGAATGAATGAATAACCAACAAGGACCTACTGTACAGCACAGGGAACTCTTCTCAATACTCTGTAATGACCTATATGGGAAAAGAATCTGAAAAAGAGTGGATATATGTATATGTATAACTGATTCACTTTGCTGTACAGCAGAAACTAACACAACATTTTAAATCAACGATATTCTAATAAAAATTCTTTTAAAAAAAGAATGGGGGCTTCCCTGGTGGCTCAGTGGTTGAGAGTCTGCCTGCCGATGCAGGGGGTATACGGGTTCGTGTCCCGGTCTGGGAAGATCCACATGCCGTGGAGCGGCTGGGCCCGTGAGCCATGGCCACTGAGCCTGCACGTCCGGAGCCTGTGCTCTGCAACGGGAGAGGCCACAACAGTGAGAGGCCCGCGTACCGCAAAAATTAATTAATTAATTAATTAATTAATTAAAAATAATAAAAATTTAAAAAAATAAAAAAAGAATGAACGAGTGAATAAACTGTAGGTAGCACAACAGCAGATTTTATAGGCGTATATGCAACACCCCCAAAAGGCAGTAGGGTAGGAAAAAACTAATCTATTCATCTCGACTGAGCACCTATTTTATGCCTCTACCACCAGAAATATCTTACCCACTTAACCATCTGGAGTGGAGAAAAGACAGGGGGGCCTGAAGCTGACCAGGCTCTGCCCAGGGACCATAGAGAGAGAGAGAGGGAGCCCACTGTCTTTGGACACAGGATGTGACAGGGGAAGCAGGCCTGCAGGCCTAAGGCATGGTGACCCTGCCCCTAGTAACTTGGCCCCATCTGACCCAGGTGCTAAATCATCACATTCATAGAGGAAATCAAAGCAGGATGGACAGCAGGTTTGAAATATCCCTCCTCAGCTCCTCCCTAATAAAAAAAAAAAAAAGGCTGAAATGTGAGATTAAGGCCAGAACTTTCCCACACCTTCTGCACAGGAGTGACAGCCAAACCAGGAAGTACCACAATGCCAGGGACTGTTCACAAAGACAGCCCTCCTCAGATGGAGACCACGGGGCAAGTGCCCGGCTGGATGGCCGCCTGCAGGTGTGACGTCATCAGCATCCTCAAGCAGTGTCTCTCTCCTTGGGTTTGAACCCATGTCTCCAGCACCCATGCGAAGGCCCCATGGAAAGGAAAGGATGCACATCCTCCTGTGGGCTTATTTACAATCCTGGTTCCAGGAATCACTCTGTTTTTCCCAAATTAGGGCATTGATGCCCTTGCCTCTTGCCCTGGGGGAGGAAAGGGCCTGGGGAAGTAAACTCGCCTCTTTCCTCTTTCTCCCAAGAGCACAGACCACCTTCCTAACTATGGCTTCACATGTGCTCATATTATCCCTATCTCAGCTGTTCTAGCTCAATTTCTTTATCTGTTTGATGAGGGGTTAAGCTCAATAAAGCCTCCTCCCAAGTCTTAAATCCATGATTTTTATGTCAGAGTGATTGGAGTGAAGTGAGAATGGATTCACCTATAGAGAATTACCTATAATTTCTTCATTAGTGTTACTCTCTGCTGCTTTCGATCCCAGGAGTAATTATGCTTTCACCGGCACTGTTTCAATCCCTGTTCTACCACTGCATCACCTTGGGCAAGTTACTTAAAGCTCTGAGGCTCTGTCTCCTCCTATGAAAGTGGAGTTGGCATTAGCTGACTCACAATGTCATCACAAAGATCAAATGAGATCATGTCTGCAAAGCATAGAGCTCAGAAAGTACTCAGGAGATGCTCAGCCAATGTTAATCCATTTCTGACTCCTCCAATATTCCCTGCTTGGAAAGAAATCCCCACAGGAACATTCCCGTCCTTACTAGCCCCAGCCTCTTTGCTATGAAAGTAAAGGTTCTTCTGTTTGTCCATGTCCTTCCCAAGCAGGTGGTGGCAGCCCCAGCCGGCTCATACCAGTTTGCAAGCGGGTCCACACCAGCAACATCATCTCCTCCCAGCTCCACATTCAGGGACCTCATATTGGCTGTCTGAAATCAGCCACAGTAGGAGTGTTTACACTGTAGCAATTGGCATAGTTACACATCAAGCTCCCATCCTGGAGCCTGTTTATCTGCTCACCCTGCAGGCAGGCTACACTTCTCCATCATCCGACTTACCCAGGCCCACCCAGGGCCCACGGACAGGGGGCTGCACATTGTGGGGAACTCTGGACCTACGGCATAGCTTCCCTCCATACTACACTGAGTTTTCTCAACAGGGGCCATGGGGCCATCACTGATCCTCCAACAAAGCCAGCAAAAAGAACACGTACCCAGAGGCCAGCCAACATTTTATCAAATCAGATGAACCCAACTGAAAAGCAAATGCTGGGAACTCCCTGGTAGTCCAGTGGTTAGGACTCAGCGCTTTCATTGCTATGGCCCAAGTTCAATCCCTGGTCGGGGAACTAAGATCCAGCAAGCTGCATGGTGCCGCCAAAAAAAAAAAAGAAAAAGAAAAAGAAAAGCAAATACCAAAAACTTTTGGCCAGGACAGGATGATGGGGACTGTTTCTGAAAAAACACACTTTGTTGTTTAAATGTGTAAAGCTGACAGATTCAGGGCTTCCCTGGTGGCGCAGTGGTTAAGAATCTGCCTGCCAATGCAGGGGACACAGGTTCAAGCCCTGGCCTGGAAGGATCCCACATGCCACAGAGCAACTAAGCCCGTGCACCACAACTACTAAGCCTGTGCTCTAGAGCCCGTGAGCCACAACTACTGAGCCTGTGTGCCACAACTACTGAGCCCACGTGCCACAACTACTGAGGCCTGTACACCTAGAGTTCGGGCTCCACAACAAGAGAAGCCACTGCAATGAGAAGCCCCTGCAATGAGAAGCCTGCACACCACAGAAAAGACCCAACGCAACCAAAAATTAAAATTAAAATTAAAAAATTTATTAAAAAAAAAAAGCTGACAGATTCTTTTTTCTCCCTGAACAGAAAAGAAAATTTTCTAAAGAAAATTTAAAAACAGATAGCTAATCTATAAGGGCCACAGATTGTTCATCATAATAACATCTACACTTATGCAGCCCTCACGGCTCACCAGGCCCTGTTTTAAACACTTTACAAATGTTAACTCATTAAATCCTCACGATAATCTGATGAGCTATACACTAGCATTAGCCTCATTTTATACATGAAGGGACTGAGGCAAAGAGAAAAACTGTGTGATGTCAGGATCTACAACCTTTGACAAGGTCCCTGAGAGGAGTTTGCTGAAGCACGTGGAGGTGGGGTGAGAAGGGGGCCCTGGCGAGTTCACACCCTCCCCAAATTGTTCCTTCTCTCTGACCATCTTCTCTGCCTGGACCACCCATCCCCCTCTTCCATCTGACAGCATCCTGCTCCTCTTTACTTTACATTCTCATCTGCTGTGGCTTAAGGAGGTTTGCTTTTCCCTACTTGGCCTTCTTTTCTTTCCAGCTGCCCCCCTCCTGGAGAAGACATTAATATCATGACAGCTAGGAAATGCCGTTGATCCTAGGAAAAGGGACTTGTTTGTCTTGTGGGGGCTCCCTGGAAGAGTCTGGAAGCGCTAAGTTCCCCGGCCAGTTGCACAAGACTCAAAGTTCTCAGGCAGGACCTCCAGGAGAGTGTGACCCTAAAGGAGACAGCAAAAAGAAAGGGAAGACTGAGGGCAGGGAGCCCCTGAGCATCCACCATGAGGCACCTGTGAGACCATCGGGGACCCCGTGAGAACAGTTTGCATCCGTGCCCCAAAATCTGAGTGCAGGCTTCATCAGTAAAGACAAAGACTCCTAGACATCGTGGCCTAGCTAAGAGGTAAAAAATGCAACCAGCACAGTGGGCTGTAAAGTGAAATGTGAAAATCAGGAGTATATTCGTGTGTGATTTATGTAAAAAGGAAAAGAATTCTGGGGAATCAAGGAATAAAAAGGAACGTAAAACTTTAATGTCACCCATCGAGTTTTACATGAATAGGGAAATTAATCTAAAAGTATAAGAAAATGGAAAAGTCAATATTCAGTGATCATGACGAAAAGCTATTTTTAAATACTGAGCCATAAGTCAGGAAAAATAGAAATGAATACCCTCATTTAGGTTTTTACTTGATGACTAGGCTACTTTCATGAAATTAGGAGTGTCACTTAAGAGTCAAATTTTGGAACAATAATATATCAAAACTGTACTGGGACTATTCTATAAAGAAAATACATCTGTGACTCCTTTTCACCATTTTTTTTTTACACTAACAAACACAATGTGCTTTCATTTGAAAAGGATTAAGTCCCTCTTTAATCTTGCCCAAGTTCCCAGGGAAATTGGCGATGTCCCAGGCCCATTTTCTCATTTACACACAACTGGTACCATATTCTACCTAGTCCCGTGACTCACCATCTTAGAAAACCTCCCTGTCAGTATACACAGACTGTATTACACCGCATTCCATAATATCATATAGTCATTCCCTATTGAAGAATGTTAGACGGTTTCCAATTTTCTGCGAGCACAAACTATGGCAATGAAACTTGGATGTGTTCGTGCTCTTTTAAGTATTGCTGGAGGATAGACTCCTAAAAATGGAATTGTTAGGTCAAAGCTGTGACAGGGTAGATATGGACAAATTTCTTTCCAGTCATGAAGTAGCAACAAGTCTCATACTAACAATGAGCGTGAAGTATTGAGTTTATACAATAATTTGAGGAGAAATGCCATCTTTAAAATACCATCTCCTCCAATCTAGTAACATGGTATGTCTGTCTGTTTTCTCGAATCTTCTCCCCCATAACCTCTTGCTGTGTAATCTAAGCAACCACACTTCTGAAACCTGCTGGTGGTTCTGATGGTTTCTCAATTGCTTTGACTTGAGTTTTATATTAAAACTACCATGTGTGGTTTGTGACTACCTAGAGGGGTGGGATAGGGAGGGTGGGAGGGAGGGAGACACAAGAGGGAAGAGATATGGGAACATATGTATATGTATAGCTGATTCACTTTGTTGTAAAGCAGAAACTAACACACCATTGTAAAGCAATTATACTCCAACAAAGATGTTTAAAAAAAAATGAAGTGAGTAGTATTAACAGAAATAACTTTGAAAATTAAAAAACTACCATGTGATGTCATCTTTTCTTGTATGATTGTCTCAACAATTTATCTTTACACAGCCTTCACTAATCCCTCACTCTGCTTCCCTCCAACATACACAATACCTAGCACGTGGACAGGAATTTACCCATGTACCAGCATCTTCCCACTTGCAAGCAAGCTTCTTATCAGCACCATTTCAAATATGTATAATGTGCCAGGGACTGGGCTAAGCAGTGTACCTTCGTTGCATCATTTAATTTTGATATCCTGACTCTGGAGGCGTTATTATTATTTCCATCATGCCAGTGTGGGAACTGAGGCTCAGAGAAGTGGCGTGGGGCTCCCAGGTCCACAGCTAACGGTTGAGGAGCTGAGATTTTAACCCCCATCAATTGCCACAAGCCAGCACCACCCCCTCAGCTGTGGTACATCCTTAAGGACAGGAACTCACGTTGTATTCATCTCCTCATCCTTTCTTCTAGCACAGGGTATGACGCCTCCCAGATCCTTGCCCAATGTCACTCCCTTGATACGTCAATTAGCTAAGAAAGGTTCTAAGTAGTTTGTTGAGCTTGGACAAAACCCATCGGGTCTCTACTTGCAGTCTCCAATGCATGGAAGACGCTTTTAACAACAAGACAGAAGTGAGGTCTCAACACCAACACAAAAGGACGTTCTAGTAGGAGGAAATGTCACGTGTCCTGAGCCTCATTTCACACCCTCTTTGCCTGCCCTTTTACGGCCCCCATTACGGCAGCCACCAGCTGCAAACACCTGCCTCCCCAGCTGTGTGTTTCCCTCTCCTGCCAGATGCCCCGGCCCTGCCTGTGAACCACACGTGGCCACGTGGTCAGGCCCGATGGGCGAAGGCTGTCGACACGGCCAACAATGACCCCCTTTCCTACCCCACGTGGGGATCAGCCCCAGGCCCATCCTGGACCCTCCACCCGGGGCCCCAGCAGGCTTGAGCCCACTGTCCACAGCAGTAACCAGCTGGATGACTCGCCCTTGGACTGGCTTTCCCACCTTCTCTGTTTCACTTCTCTGAGTTCCCCACTCCTGTTCCCTGGGATCACCTGCTAAAATAAGCTACCTGCACACAAACCCTTATCTTGGGATCTGCTCTCTGAGGCCCCTAGTTCAAGTTAACGGAGGACGTGATACCCACACTAGCTCACATGGCTGCCGTACGCTCACTCATGCCCCGTTGGTCACGTGTGCACGTGTACGCTCCACACACCAGCTTGGATCCTTCACGGTTTTTCACCTGCATGAAGGAACTCAACTGTAGTCAAGGAAAATGAAGCATTTGTCCTTTTTAGCCTCATCAGAGCCTGATATTAGATGCCATTATTTCTTAATCTACAGTAGATTACATCACTAAACATCCGAGTCTACTTCAATGTCAGCAGAGCCCGTGCAGCACTCATTTAAGGACCATCCTTTCTTTTCTTTCTTGATCTGTGCCCATGGGAGGGAGGAGAGCTAAAGGCCAAAGAACTAGTCATGGGTTTGGTAACTGACAAAGTAGGAAGGAACGTATCTTCCCAGCAGGAAGGAACACTCAACTGGCAGGGCCAGAGATATAGTCAGGAATTTCTCTGAGCCTCAGTTTCCCCATCTATAAAATGATGGGTTTTGGTTTTTTTTTACCAAAAGTCTAGAATTCAGATTTTTTTTTACTAATTCACGATCACTTCCCCAGTTACTCAGAACGTTGATACCTCCTGTATCTGTGAGGAGAAGGATGAGGCATTTAAGATGAATGGACCAGGCACTGACCTCACCATGCACCCTTAGTGCATTTCATGTTCACAGCAGGCTGCACACTTAGCCACATTTTCTGACACTGGAATTCAAGAGTTCAGGTAATGCTCTCAAAGTCAATCAGACAAGAGATGGTGGCACCAGCCTCGAACTGGTGTCTCTGAGCCTAAACCCCTCTGGCCCCCAGGCCCAGCCCCACTCCACTCCACTGCTAAGGGTTCTGGGAAACAATATGGCACACAGTTAGTGTCCAAAGATTCCCGTGCATCTCATCTCACCTCCTAAAGTGGAAGCCCCTTAAGGGCAAGGATCCCAAGGATGACAATTCCCACCTCAGCCCATGTATTAATTTCCTGGGGTGTTGCAACAAGATGGCACAAACTTGGTGGCTTAAAGCCACACGTGTGTATTCTCTTACAATTCTGGAGGTCAGAAATCCAAAACAATTTCACTAGCCAAAACTCAGGTGTTGGCAGGGCCAGGTAAGCCCCAGAGACTCTAAGGAGGATCCCTGCTCTTGTCTTTTCCAACCTCTACAGCTGCATTCCTTGGCTTGTGGCCTCTTCCTCCATCTTCAAAACCAGTATCTTGTCTCTCTGACCTGCCTCCCTCTGCTTCTATAACGTGGCCTTCTCCGCTCTGACTATAGCCAAGTCTCCCCGCCCTTCCTCTTCTAAGGAAACTTGTGATTACATATAGGGGCCACCCAGATAATCCAGGATTATCTCCCCATCTTCAGATCCCAAACTTAATCATATCTGCAAAACCCCTTTTTCCATATAAGGTGACCTTCACAGATTCCAGGGATTAGGGCTGGATATCTTTGGGAACTTTCTGAAGTCAAACAAGGCCAACCAAGGTAGGAACCACTCTAGAAAAGTAACCCAGAAAACTACTAAATAGTCAAGCCAAGCCAGCCACGTGCACACACTTTGGACCTGCATAAGGAGGCCAACCCACAGTGCACCATGAAATCAGCAAGTGCAAAGACATCCCTGATACCCCAGCCCGCCTTGCCCCACCAGCCCATTCTCCCCAGGTGCTCAGGCCTCTCCTTTCCTCCATAGCAATGGACTCTCCAGGGAAAAGGGTATCAGAAATTTACTCTGCCACGACTTGCAGCCTCAGCCTAGTTTTTGATAGTAGGATGAAAGGCCTTATCCTCTGCAGAAAGAATTTCCAGCATCAGAGACCAACTGGGGGTTCCTCCTGCTCATGCAGGCAGCAGTGAGGCCCTTTTAGCTTTTTTTTTTTTCCAACAAGGAAATACTCAGTGTTAATCCAGAGACATCTTTCCCCCAGAAAATGCATTTCCACAGCAGGCATGTTCAGCAGAGTGAAGATTCTACCGAAGACTTGTCTTCCCCACTCCATCTTGCATTGCTAGCAACACCTGTTCTTCTTGCTTAACAAACCGTTGTATCTGGAACTTCCGCTGCAGGAGTGGCAGCCTCGGGGAACCAGGGTACCAAGAACGGGTGAAAAGCAGGGTCCTAAGGACTCTTTGGTCCCGATCCAAAAGCAGGATTCTCCCCTGCCTTACAGAGGCCCTGTCGGTAACCTTCTGTCTGCCTGTGGGCCTCATCCCTGGCCATGAAAACACAAGGGAAACAAAGCTGTCCCCGGCCTCCTGTCACTTGCAGGCACCCACCCTCCTCCCAAGTGGCTCTCAACTCATCCCTTGCCAGGTGTGATAGATGACTGAGAATGTTGAGAGACTGAAAAACATTTCAAACTCAAAGGAAATAAGAACTAATGGTGACATCCTTTGGGGCACCATAACAGGCTAGAGATATTTGGGGGCAGAGAAGTCTCAGGTGACCCTTAAATCATACCAGTGGGCAATGATACACCTTCTTTGCACACATTCTACTCGGCAAATACATTATACTTTGGGCCTTGTCTGGTTCTTACTGAAGGACAATTTGAGGGATTCACTTCAATCAAGGTCCCCAAGATGCACTGCTCTGGCCTCCACCAGGCCACTCCTCCAGCTGTTATGCTCTCCGTGCCCCTGGGGCCCTTCAAGAGTCAGATCTGATTAAGTGTAGCCACGCATGGCCCCAGCATATGAGTCCCTGTGAAAGTGGCTTGAGTTTTCCAACCCCACAGTCAAGCCCACAGAGCTTGGCCAGTATTAACTTAGAAACTTGAGCGGGTAACTTAATCTTCCTGAAGCTTACTTTCTGTCATGTGGGAACTGGAAATAACGCCTCCTAGATTGTTGGGGAATCTCAGGGAACTACATACGTAAAAGGTGTAGCACAGTGACTACTACATATCAGGAACTCAATAAACGCACCTATTCTTAGCGTTATTTATAATAGTATTAATACAACATCACGCTGCTAGTATATAGATCATGATTTAAGATCATAATCTATAACGGAATCCAAATCGGAAAAGAAGAAGTAAACCTGTCACTCTTTGCAGATGACATGATACTATACACAGAGAATCCTAAAGATGCTACCAGAAAACTACTAGAGCTAATCAATGAATTTGGTAAAGTAGCAGGATACAAAATAAATGCACAGAAATCTCGTGCATTCCGATACACTAATGATGAAAAATCTGAAAGAGAAATTAAGTAGACACTCCCACTTGCCATTGCAACAAAAAGAATAAAATACCTAGAAATAAACCTACCTAGGGAGACAAAAGACCTGTATGCAGAAAACTATAAGACACTGATGAAAGAAATTAAAGATGATACAAACAGATGGAGAGATATACCATGTTCTTGGATTGGAAGAATAAACACTGTGAAACTGACTATACAACACAGAGCAATATACAGATTCAATGCAATCCCTAACAAACTACCAATGGCATTTTTCACAGAACTAGAACAAAAAATTTCACAATTTGTATGGAAACACAAAAGGCCCCAAATAGCCGAAGCAATCTTGAGGAAGAAAAACGAAGCTGGAGAAATCAGCCTCCCTGACTTCAGACTATACTACAAAGCTACAGTAATCAAGACAGTGCGGGACTTCCCTGGTGGCGCAGTGGTTAAGAATCTGCCTGCCAACAAAGGGGACACTGGTTCGAGCCCTGGTCCAGGAAGATCCCACATGCCGCAGAGCAACTAAGCCCATGTGCCACAACTACTGAGCCTGCACTCTGGAGCCCACGAGCCACAACTGCTGAGCCCATGTGCCACAACTACTGAAGCCCATACACCTAGAGCCAGTGCTCCGCAACAAGAGAAGCCACAGCAATGAGAAGCCCTTGCACCGCAATGAAGAGTAGCCCCTGCTCACTGCAACTAGAGAAAGCCTGTGTGCAGCAATGAAGACCCAAGGCAGCCAAAAATAAAAAAGACAGTATGGTACTGGCACAAAAACAGAAATATAGATCAATGGAACAGGATAGAGAGTCCAGAGATAAACCCATGCACATATGGTCACCTTATTTCTGATAAAGGAGGCAAGAATATACAGTGGAGAAAAGCCAGCCTCTTCAATAAGTGGTGCTGGGAAAACTGGACAGCTACATGTAAAAGAATGAGATTAGAACACTCCCTAACACCATACACAAAAATAAACTCAAAATGGATTAAAGACCTAAATGTAAGGTCAGACACTTTAAAACTCTTAGAGGAAAACATAGGCAGAACACTCTATGACATAAATCACAGCAAGATCCTTTTTGACCCACCTCCTACAGAAATGGAAATAAAAACAAATATAAACAAATGGGACCTAATGAACCTTAATAGCTTTTGCACAGCAAAGGAAACCATAAACACATTGAAAGACAGCCCTCAGAATGGGAGAAAATATTTGCACACGAAGCAACTGACAAAGGATTAATCTCCAAAATATACAAGCAGCTCATGCAGCTCAATATCAAAAAAACAAACAACCCAATCCAAAAATGGGCACAAGACCTAAATAGACATTTCTCCAAAAAAGACATACAGATGCCCAAAAAACACATGAAAAGATGCTCAACATCACTAATTATTAGAGAAATGCAAATCAAAACTACAATGAGCTATCACCTCACACCAGTCAGAATGGCCATCATCAAAAAATCTAGAAACAATAAATGCTGGAGAGGGTGTGGAGAAAAGGGAACCCTCTTGCACTGTTGGTGGGAATGTAAATTGATACAGCCACTGTGGAGAACAGTACGGAGGTTCCTTAAAAAACTAAAAATACAACTACCATATGACACAGCAATCCCACTACTGGGCATATACCCTGAGAAAACCATAATTCAAAAAGAGTCATGTACCAAAATGTTCATTGCAGCTCTATTTACAATAGCCAGGACATGCAAGCAACCTAAGTGACCATAGACAGATGATTGGATAAAGAAGATGTGGAACATATATACAGTGGAATATTACTCAGCCATAAAAAGAAAGGATATTGAGTTATTTGTAGTGAGGTGGATGGACCTAGAGTCTGTCATACAGAGTGAAGTAAGTCAGAAAGAGAAAACCAAATACCGTATGCTAACGCATATATATGGAATCTAAAAATAAGAAAGAAATGGTCCTGATGAACCTAGGGACAGGACAGGAATAAAAGCGCAGATGTAGAGAATGGACTTGAGGACACGGGGAGGGGGAAGGGTAAGCTGGGATGAAGTGAGAGAGTGGCACTGACATATATACACTACCAGATATAAAATAGATAGCTAGTGGGAAGCAGCTGCATAGCACAGGGAGATCAGCTCGGTGCTCTGTGACCACCTAGAGGGGTGGGATAGGGAGGGTGGGAGGGAGGTGCAAGAGGGAGGGGATATGGGGATATATGTATACGTATAGCTGGTTCACTTTGTTATACAGCAGAAACGAACACACCATTGTAAAGCAATTATACTCCAATAAAGATGTTAAAAGAAAACAAAAACAGTAAATGAAAAGGTAGATACCAGTCATATTTCTCAGTGCTCATTAAGTCGGAAGAGCTTCCAGAATTCAGAGAAGGTCTTAGTCCTTGGGGCAGGAGGTGCACATAAAGCCTCTTTGGGAACTGGACCTCGAGGAAAGGGTAGGACGTGAACACATGGAGAAGAGTAGAGGGGCGTCAACGCCAAGAGCTTGGTGCAAAGGGAAGGAGTGATAGGAATTTAGGTGGGGACCCTTCCCCCATTTGCCCCCAGCTGTCTGTGTGACAGCCACCAAAATGGCGCACAGGGGCTGGAGGCAGTGAGCGCTGTGGTCTGTGGGTCTGCACCTGTGAAAGCAGCTCAGCCTGCAAGCAATCCAAGAGTCTGTACAGGCACTGCTCCTACCTTCTCTGCCCCTGAGGGAAGGAAGCGTCTTGGAATTTACTGTCTGAAACAGATCTTTTCAATTCAAATTAGCTACCGTGGTGTTGTTAATCCCCTTGTTATGGGATTAGAATATATCACTGCGTTGCGATTAGAGCCTGACACAGAGGTTGGAGGAGTTTGGATTTAACTCAAAGTTCCAAGCCATGTGGTCCTGCCCCCAGGCTCTGGGGTGTTTGGCCGGAACAATGGCGCCACCTTGTGGCCACAAGGATCTCTATTTGGAAGCGTTTCCTTTGGGGCACGTTTTGTATGTGCTGGGGACAGAAATACAAAGAATAAATAAGGCAGGTTAACTCCTCCCCAAGGGGCTTGCTAGTGGGCCTCATTAGTCCATCAACTACAGACCCCAGGGACTGCCTTTCTGAAGCCCGGAGCTGACCTTGAAGTAGGTGTGTGCCAAGTGGGGCTTTAGGGGCTATAAAATGGCCCCTTAGACCTGCCTATTCCCTAATGCCTTAAATCCCTCTCACAGTTGACAAAACCTGTTCCTGCACTTACTCATTCATCAGCACCTATTTACCATTTGCCTCTATGAACTATGCTTAGGGCTGAGACATAGAAATATTTAAGGACCAGACCCTACCTTTCACGCACGGCCAAAGAGACAAAGACAAGTTTGTTGTTGCCATCGTTTCCTCCTATGCAGACCGTGAAGCCCTCTCCCAGGCTGACAGAACCCTGCATCACCTTCTCTCTCACTCCCCCAACCCAACGCTCCCTCTGCCCCACTCCCCACAGCTCCTTGGACACCCGTGCTCCCACCTGCCACCACATTCTTTCCTGGTTGCTTCACCTGCAGGAAATACCTTCCCTCTCTCCTCAAGGATGGCTGCTTCTTGAGGTTCTGGGCAGGGATTGCTGAGCTAGTGCTGTGCTGTCAGAGAAAAATGACTTCCAAGAGCAGAAATTATGGAAGCGGCTGCAAAGGGTGGCTGCAGCTCCAGGTGGACGGACAAGGCTGGACCCGGGAGAATGCAAACAGCAGCCCCAGGGGCAGACAGGGGAGCGGGGCTTTCCTTGGACAGAAGTGCTAGTTCCACCCAAGGACTATGAAAGGGGCGAGGAAAAGAAGAGGATTTCCATCCAGCAGGTACTAGGCATGGGAAAATGGAGAACTCTGTGTTTTCTCTGAAACACAAGGGACAGTAGGAAAGGGGAGAGGGGAGGTCTGCAGATACTGAGAGGTGAGGGGACTCTATGGGGTGAGGAGGGCACGGAAATGTCCCTGGCTGCGTTCACCATACATAATGTAAGAGTGGGAGTGACTCATGTCAAACCTTAGCCTATTTGGATGGCCAGCTAGTAACCATCTTCTACCCACCCCCCCATCCTCAAGGAAGGGTTAACATTCCTACGTTCACATTAATGAATACTTTGTGTGAATAGGTTTTACTTAGGCTCAGGGCATTAGCTAAGAAGAGAAGTGTGTTTCCACGTCTGGGTTGAGGCTAGGTCACATGCAGAAAGCACCCACAGGCCGAAGAGGCTGGGTGCCAAGGGGACCTGGAAATTCACAACATCCGGAGGAGGGGCACGAGTTTCCACAAGACTTGACATAGGTCATAAGCCCAGCTGAGGTCCTAGTGGCCAGGAAACCTATCTGGTCCACCCAAACACTTCTACATCCTGTCTCATGATGAGTCCATTTCATTTTCTTATCCATCGTTTCTCTGTTTTCTCCTTGCTAACAACCTGGTCTCAAGACGTGATGCTGTGTAGATGATGTTGTCAGTGTGTGTAATGAAATACAGTCTTTAATAAAATAGATGATCGACTAGGACCTACTATATAGCACAGGGAACTCTACTCAATATTCTGTAATAACCTATATGGGAAAAGAATATGGAAAAGAATAGATACATGTATATGTATAACTGAATCATTTTGCTGTACACCTGAAACTGACACAACATTGTAAATCAACCATATCCAATATAAAATAAAAATTAAATTTAAAAAAAAATAATAAAGGCTTTAGAACCAGAAACACGTGAATGCCTTTCCCAGTCCTCCTTCCTATAGATGTGACCTTCACAAGTTCCCCAACCTCTGTGAGCCTCAACTCCACATCTGTAAGTTGGGGCCGTTGGCAGGCTGAGAGATCATGTACAGAAAGAGTGTTTTTGAGGGACAGCAGCTTCATCATGTGGCCGGGAGCCCCTGGTTTGCTGTGGATGTTACATAAGGAAGAGCCAGTCTGGGGAAGGAAAAGGAACCACATTTGCGGGGAGGGGTGGCCCCCCCCAAGTCAGCAGCATAAGCTCCTAGAATGAGGTGTTAAGTGTCTGAAACTTAGATCTAGCCACAGCTTCACGTGGAATCACAACCCCTTTTTCCTAAGTAGATATTTATGGGTTTCATTGTCAGAACTTGAATTCCAACATGGCAGGAGTCCCTGAACTTCTTATCCATTTGTGGGATGACTCTAGGCTTTTGCTATCAATGTAACGGACACCTCTTGGATTATCTTCCTACTGTGACTTTTCTAAGAATTGACCCTTCCCCACCCCATCCATAGGGTTGTGGTAGAAGCTCCACATGGTAATACAACCTACCCGCTGCTTACCGTGGATGGTCAAGGGAGGGGCACTGCATTTGGGAAAGAGATCAGGCTCTCTCTGGATGTCTGTGTGTAGCTCGTAAATTTGGGAGCTGGTAGTGGTGACCAGGTCCCACCATGAGAACTGGGGAACAGAGAAAGTCTGGACAACAGCAAGACAGAAGGACAAAGACAGGAAACTGAAGAAGGGACACAGAGTAAAGACTCCCAGGTTGGAACCGGGTTGGGCCGGCTCTGGTCCTGCTGCCTGGCTTTACCTCTGAGGTTGGATTCAGCAACACACCTAAGATGCTTCCAACCAAGTCCTTTTTCTCTTGAAGTAGATGGAGTTGAGTTTCCCGAGCTGACATCCAGACCAAGGTTTCATTTGGGGGAGAAGAAAGACATTGATGTTGAAGGCATGTCTCCCCAAATGATGAGCAAATAGCCTCCAAGCTCAGCAATTGGGGCAAACCTCCTCCAGGATGGTCCCCCTTCGGGGACTGATGCTTTCCGTGGGTAATAATTTCACACAGGCACAGCAGTAACATTTTACTATTTAATGGGCTGCTTGTAGAGATTTCCCTCCACAATGAGAACATCTCCCTATTTCAGGAGCAAAATGAAAAAGGACTCATTCATTTCACATGAAAACAGGGACTTCACAAAATGGAAACACTGTCAATCAGGCTGAATCACAGGCTGTGGTTAAAACCTCCAGATTTTTTCCCATTAGTATGAGTATGTTTGAATTTTAGCCCAACTCTGAGCCTGTCTTATAGAACATCTGATGCATTCTGCTTTGAACCTGATGCCAAAGAGGTCAGAAAAACAGAATACTTATTGCCTAAGTTCAAGTAAATTTGGGTCTTCTATTCAAGAAGCAATCACGGCATCTCATTTACAACCTGAACTCAGAACTAGGTCTGCCTAATCAGGGAAACAAAGATAGAGCTGGAGTCTGTTTTCATTGTGCTGCTGGTGCGTTAAGTACCATATGTGGAAGGGAAGATGGACGCCTCTGGGAAAGGCAAGTTTCTCTCCCTAGCCCACTGCTGCTGTGGCCAATGATGGATGCGTTGGTTGCATAACTCCAAACAGGGACAGAGTCCCCTGGACTGGGGGCTGGGAATAGAAGTGAGACATGGTCCCTGCCCTCAGGGAATTCTCCAGCTCAGGAAGGATGACCCTCAAGTAAAGAGACAATTCACTTTAACCAATAGGCTGTGGGCACTTAGAGGAGAGGCCTGGAGTGGGAGAGCCTGGAAGAAAAGGAGTGGGAGGGGCTGGAGTGGGAGGGGCTGGAAGAAAAGGAGTGGGCGGGGCTGGAAGTGGGAGGGGCTGGAAGAAAAGGAGTGGGGGGGTGGAGTGGGAGGGGCTGGAAGAAAAGGCTTGGAGGATGAGCAGGGTTAGACCCCAGAAGAGGGGGAAGGCCTTGCATGAACAGTGCACAGGTGTGAGCCTGGCACCCTGGGGGAAGACCGTGTCCTGTGGGCAGCTCTCCACCCACCCCCGCTCACCCAGAGGCATGCGGTGACCTCTGCCCAGCACCCACGAGGCCCAGGAATGGAGGAGCATTCCAGTCTGGGAGGCAGGGGTGCCCGGAATGGCAGGCGGGCCTGAAGAAAAGAGAAGTAGACAGTAGCACCAAGTTTCCTTAGTGACCTGAGGTGCTTCCAGAGGCAGCTCTGGCCAGCTGAGAGGGCAACTAAGGAAGAGGTTAGCGGGCGTTAACCCAGTGCTCAGGTGGGATGAAGGGACTGACCAGGAAAGGCCTCAGCCCAAAACCTGCTGGCTCTGACCTCTCTGTGGCAGATGCCATCCCTGACCCCAGTCCGGGCCTCTGCTGAACTTAGAGATGGCCAGATCACTTCCTTGAATCCATGTCTTCTTTTGTACCCCTCCCCAGAATTTTGTACCCCTCCTCAGCAGCAACTCCTCTACCTCCAAAATATACCCCAGCTCCCATGCCTGTCCCTCCTCACTGCCCACACCCCAGTCCAGGCCACCATCAGCTCTCACCTGGACCACTGTGGCAGAGGGACACGGTATTCCATTATGAATCAGATCACAATGTCCCCTACTCAAGACCCTCCAAAGAATTTTCTTCCCACTTGGAGTAAGTCTGAGCTCTTTTCCATGGCCTGTGAACCTAACTGTTGGGACTCCATCCCAGAGCCTCCAGTCTCACCAAATACCACCCTGTCATGCTTACAAGGCCAAGCCCCATTGCCCCCTTTCTGCACCCACCTTTGCCCTAGCTCTGCCCTCCGCTTGTAATGTGCTTCTTACCTAATGTTACTGCCTCAAGAAGCCAACGTGATGCCTCATGTCTTCACACGTCACTGTTTCCTTACTGCCTGCTCTCCCATCCCTGCTGTACCAAAGGCCCCATAAGAAGGGAGACGCGTACCTCTGCATTCTTCATGACTGTATTCCTGGAACAAGGTCCATCCCATAAAGGATGCCTGATGCTCATTTGCTGGATAAACAATCTGTGCATGTGCCAATACCCCTCAAAGCTTCGGACCCTAAGGAAGGCTGGTACCTGGAATTTGCCAGGGCAGGGCAGGGCAGGCTGCCATTCTGAGGGCTGCTCTGATGCTAGGGAGGGTTCATGTGCCCCAGGGACTGCTAAGCAATGGGAACAAAGGCCCACTTTCTTGTCTTGGTGGAATCTTTGTGACAGAGCACTCAGACCTCCATCACCATGCTGATCACCCTACTTCATAACGGTGCTGTATTAGGTTCACCAGAGAAACAGAATCAACTGTATGTGTGTGTGTGTGTGTGTGTGTGTGTGTGTGTGTGTGTGTGTGTGTGTGTGTGTGTTGTGGTTGGAGGGAGAGAGAGAAAGAGAGAGATTTATTGTTAGAAACTGGCTTACATGATTTGGAGGCTGACAAGCCCCGAGATCTACAATTGGCAAGCTGAGACCTGAGAGAGCCAGTGGTGTAGCTGAGTCTGAAGGGCTGAGAACCAGGGGAGCTGATGGTGAAAGTTCCAGTCCAAAAGCCATCAGGTTTGGGGGCAGGGATAAATCATGAACTTGGGATTAACATACACACACTACTATATATGAAATAGATAAGCAACAAGGACCTACTGTATAGCACAGGGAACTCTGCTCAATATTCTGTAATAACCTATATGGGAAAAGAATCTGAAAAAGAATAGATTATGTATATGTATAACTGATTTACTTTGCTGTACACCTGAAACTAAAACAACATTGTAAATCAACTATACTCCAATAAAATTTTTAAAAATAGACTATTAATCCACCATTTTAAAAAAAGCCATCAGGCTCAATACCTAGGAAGAGCTGATGTTTCAGTTCAAGTCCAAAGGAAGGAAAAAAACAATGTCTCACTCAAAGTCAGGCAGGAAGAATTCCCTCTTCCTCATGCTTTTTCTCCCATTCAGACCTTCAACTGAGAGATCACAGACCTAGGACTAGGTCCCAGCTCTCCCAACTCCCCTCCTATTGGCTTCTTTCCACAAGATCATTTTCCCTCTCCAGGATTATGAACTCATGTCTGTAGGGAAGAGCCTGCAAGTGAGCCTTTAACAGGCACAACTGAGTGCTGACCTTGCCTTAGAGACCATGGAGGCTCAAAAGAGAAGCCTGGCCACTGAACCGGAGGAATTCATGCTCCAGTGAAGCCATGCTTGTCGCCAACAGAGGAAGAGGCTCTGACTGTGCACCCTTGGCTGGTAACCTACTCCCATCTGGAAAGCCAGAGCTGACAGCTTCAGAGGGGCACCTGGGAGGTGGCCAACTGGTCCTCCTCAGTCCTCACAGCCATCATGGTGCATCGCATCAAGCCAGGCACATCAACCAATTGCAATTCCGACTCAGCCCTTGTAGTCTCCTCTTTATCAAGGTTCAAGAACAGCTCAAATTGCAGACTGCTGTCCTTCAAAGACACTGGCAGGTAAATTCATATTTGAGATACAAAGCACTCCTCACCTGCATGCCTTTCTTTTTTAAGATTTTTTTAGTTGAAGTATAGTTGATTTGCAATTTTGTGGTAGTTTCAGGTGTACAGCAAAGTGATTTAATTATATATATGTGTGTGTATATATATCTATCTTCTTTTTCAGATCCTTTCTGCTTATAAGTTATTACAAAATATTGAGTATAGTTCCCTATGCTAAGCAGTATGTCCTTGTTGGTTATCTCTTTTATATACAGTAGTGTGTATATATTACTTCCCAGCCTCCTAATTTATGCCCCCCTTTCCCCTTCAGTAACCATAGGTTTGTTTTCTATGTCTGCGGGTCTATGTTTGTTTTGTAAATAAGCTCATTTGTATCTTTTTTTTTTTTAAGATTCCACATATAAGCGATATCATATGATATTTGTCTTTCTCTCTCTGCCTCCGTCCTTTCAACATTTCCCCTGTTCTGTTTTTGCTCTTTTCTTCCTGGTAAACCCCTATTCCTACCTCAGAATTCAGCCTGGACATCACCTCATCTGTAAGGCAATCTGACTGCCCCAGGCCTCGACTGCAACTTATACTCACCTCCAGGCAACAATCAGCTCAGGGTGTGGGCAGGGACCAGGCAGCAAAATGTCTGTTCCCCGCCCACAGAAAGTGACACGAGGACAGAAGGCGAGAGTAAATGTAGAGAAAATTTCAGAGCAATTACCCAGCACAATTTTATGGCTGCTGCATCTAATAATAAAAGAGTGAGGCTTGGATTTTGTATGTCCTTTATTTCATTTGTTTCTAATGGTTCATTTGTATTGCATTTTATAAAAGTATTGATCCACAGTGGATTGAAATTTATTAAAAGGGGGGTGGGGGGCTTCATCACCGACAGTGTGAGAAGCACGGGCCCAAGGACCTGATGCCAAAGGCCTTCCCCTCTTCCTTCTGAAGTAGCGGTCACTACTTGATTCACCCACACAACAACCTTATGGCAAAGCAATTCCTAGCCTGCCTTCTCTTCTCTTATTAGAAATGAGCTAACGGAAGCTAAGAAAGGGAAAGTAGCTGGCTGGTATCAGTTTCCTATGCCTGCTGTAACAAAGTACCACAAACAGTGGCTTAAAACTACACACACTTGGGGACTTCCCTGGTGGTCCAGTGGTTAAGACTTCACCTTCCAATACAGGGGGTGTGGGTTCGATCCCTGGTCGGACAGCTAAGATCCCACAGGCCTCAGGGCCAAAAAACATATAACACAGAAGCGATATTGTACCAATTCAATAAAAACTTTAAAAATGGTCCACATCAAAAAAAAACTTAAAAAAAAAGAAGCTACGCACATTTATTATTGTATGGTTTGGAGATGAGACAGTCTAAATGGGTTTCACTGGGCTAAAGTCCAGGTGTCAGCAAGGCCACAATTCCCTCAGAGGCTCGAAGGGGAATCCTTTTCCTTGCCTCTTCCAGCTTCTAACAGCCATCAGTATTCCTTTGCTCACACCTCCTTCATCCATTTTCAGAGCCAGCGTAACATCTTCCAATGTCATCTCTTTCTCTCTCTCTGTCTGTCTCTCTGTCTCTGTCATCTCTCTCTCTCTCTGTCTCTCTCTCAATCTCTCCATCCCTCCCTCCCTCTCTCACTCACCCCTCACTCCATCATCACATCTCCTCTCACTCTACATCCCTCTTACAAGGATGCCTGTGACTACATTGAGCCCACCCGGAGAATCCAAGATAACCTCCCCATCTCAAGATTCTTACCTTAATCACATCTGCAAAGCGTCTTCTACCTTGTGACTAACACATTCAAAGGTTCCAGGGATTATTCTGTCTACCACAGTGGCCAAGATCACATGGCTACTGGGGCAAATATTTCCAGGATTCAAACCTTAGTCTCGGCCTCAGAATCCATGTTTATTGTTTTGTTTCGTTTTTCCCCACTACTCCACTCTACCTTCTAACATATGCGCGTATGCCGGTAGAACTACTTTGTTTGAAAGCATCAGGAAATAGCTAGTCGTGACGTGTGGGTGGCAAGAGGACTCATGCAATTGTATCACCCTCAGCCGTGGAGACCTCTGAGTGCAGACAGTCACGGCAAACACACAGGAGCTGCGCCGTTCACGCTCTAATCCAGACAGAGTGTCAGGAATACACCAGCAGCCTGGGCCCAGGAAGACCTGTGATAAGTCACCAGGATTGCACACGCATACGTCTCAGGAAAGATAGGGTTTTCTCCAGCAAGGACAGCCTTGGCAGTGTTGAATTGCTATTCCTGAGGAGATAGATAAATAGATATGATACTTAGTAGCAAGAAGAATAACCTGCACAAAGTTTCTCCAGGAAGACATTAAGATAATCCAGTAGCAGCAATCCACCGCCAGCCCGAAGTGATCCTTTGCGGGGAAGTTTTACAAAGCAAACATGGACGACTCCAAAATCCCTCAAGAGCTTGTTCTGCGATGTGCTGGTTGATGTGGGTCCTGGTACAATCCACTGCGTGAGGGTTGTTCAATCACAGCGTTTTGCTCACCACATCGATTCCGGCCTGAAGCCCCAGGACCATCAGTCCCTGGGACTCCCCTGGCAATCCAGTGGTTAAGACTCCATACTTCCACAGCAGGGGACACAGGTTCGGTCCCCGGTCAGTGATCTCAAGCCGCGTGCAGTGCAGCCAAAAAATTGTAAAAATAAGTAAATTAATTAAAAGACCATCAGTCCCTCCAGGAGGCTGTGATGGTCTCCTAGGGCAGCACCCCGGGAGAGCACAGAGGAATCTGCCAGGAGCACAGGCCCTACTGCTCCCTCCTTGCTGGGCTCCTGGGGCCCACTTGGCATTGGGGTGTCCAGGCCTCAGCAGGAGCAGGTGCGTGGCGCTTCTTGTCCATGGATGTGGTCCAAGGTGCTGAGGGGCCGTTCCAGAGTCCAGAGGAAGCAAGGCCAGAGCCAGGACCCCACCCCAGCAAGCCAGGCAAAGTGCAGGACCAAGACACAAAGGCAGATGGGGCCAAGTCGGGGCCTGGGAGATGAAGGAGAGAAGAGCTGGAGTCATTCCTGGCCATCTGAGAAGCTCTTTACAGAACCCAGAAACCCCAGGTTCAGGGAGTCCAAGAGTGTTGAAAGGGACCCCCTGGAGCAATGTCAGTGCCGCCCCCTATGCTCCCTTTCGGGACTGTGCTCACCTCTGTCTTAGCACTTGGTGTTGTTGACATTGATATGTCTTTACTTGTCCGCAGGGCTGCTGTTTCCTGATGTCCAGCTGTACACTGGACAAGGGCTCCACACATGAGGAACGCCATTGCAATCTACACATACACTCACTTACCTGTGAGCGCATAGACCTCCCTGCCATGTGGGTACTGAGACAGCAGCCATGAGTTGGCTCCAACATGAACCCACATGGGCACAGCCAGGCTCGCCCACACTCCCTGGCTCACCCTCATGTGTGCAGCTGTGCCCTGTTCCAGATGCGCTTCGGGCCGCTCTTGACATCATTTCACTTGCTTGCCCATTGCTCTCACAAATGCAGCCTGAGTCTGATCCTGACTCAGCCACGTGCTGGAGGATGGGAGACTGGTGGGGTCTCAGCACGTGCATCTCCGCATGCAGGGGGCGTAGGTGGGCGTGTGTGCCTGCAGCCCCAGGACAGCCGCTGGGGCTCTAGAAAGCTCCCCTAGGCAAAGGCATGACTTACGGGCACCATTGTTCAGGGAACAATTTATAAATTTATTGATTTTTTTTAACTTCAAGAAAAAAGCACCCTTTACCCTTTCTTTCAAAAAAAAAAAAAGCACCTTTTAAAATTTTTTATTGCTGTACAGTGGAAACTAACACAACATTGTAAAGTGACTATACTCCAATAAAAAATTTTTTAATAAAATAAAATAAAATTTTTTAGAAAGGTATCTTATGCTCTAGCTTGTCTCCCCCTCCCAAATTTGTGAGTTCACTGAGAGTTTGGATTAGGCACTACTTTGTGTCCCCAACCAGTCAGGGGGCATAGAAAGAGGAGAAACGGAAAAATGGGAAAGAGGGAGGAAGGGAGAGAGGGAAGAGGGAGAGAGAAATATGTGGATGGATGGATGGATGGATGGATGGATGGGTGGATGGATGGGTGGGTGGATGGGTGGATGGGGTAGGTGGATGGATGGATGGATGGATGGATGGATTTCCTATACCCATTAGACACTGAGACTCAGCCTGCTCCTCCCTACTCCTTCTGTTTTGACCATTTCTGGCCACCTCACCACTGCCCCCTTTCTCCTGTTTCTCCCACACTTTCTGTGTTATTCCTGAGGCCATCCACATGTTCTAGGCTGAATCACTGCGGGGAACCATGCACTGCCCTTCCACAGATGTGGCCTGAGTCTCTACCCCTTTTCCACCACCCCACCCTGCCGAGGGAGCCCGACGTGGGGCCCAGGCCCCTGGGTGGAGGTCATCCCGTGGTGTGTCTGTGCGGCTCTGACCCCAGCACTTATCCCTAGGAAGTAGGTGGGTCTCCTCTCCCACCTCCCTGAGCAGCAGGCACCCCAGGAGGATCTTGCTGTCACCACCTCCCTCCTAGAAGGCAGAACCCCCTCTTGTATTCAGACCAGTCTGTAGATTCAGCTTCTTTGTTCTCTGGAGGGATATGTTTCCCTGACATTCTTAGTGCCCAGTGCTGTTAGGTTCCTTAAGTGGCCTATTCCACAGAACACTGAGCATTTTCAAGGCTCTGGGATGTTGACTGTAAAATGAATCCCCCCATGGGCTTCCCTAATGGGCACCCAATAGGCTGAAGCTGGGGAAGGTGTTTTCTGAGCACCTAATCTGTGCTGGACCTTGTCCTATGCCCCGGGAACAGCAGTGGACAGAGAGATCCCTGTTCTCATGGAATTTCCAGTCCAGACGGAGGGGAGAGACAATAACTGAGTAGATGTTGGCCTGTGCTGCATCACGCAGGATAGACGGCAGTCAGTGCAGGGGGCTTGGAGAGGCTCTTGAGCCCGGGGGTCTCTCTGCAGACATCACTTTAGACTTGAGAGCTGAGTGATGACATGGAGGCCTGAGTGCAGATAGAGGGGGCAGGTGAGAAGGGAATGGGCTTGGGCAGTGGGGGAACAGAAGGAGGCCAGCGTGCCTGGAGGGCCGTGAGGGAAGGGGAGAGGGGGTAGAGGAGAGCTCCGGAAGGTGGGCAGGGACTTGATCAAATACTTACTTGGACATATTACTGATACTCACACTAATGACTACCCTGTGTCGAGTGTTTGTTGTGGGTTCAACGCTATGTTAAGTCCTTCACCTAAGTTACAGTATTTAATCATCATAACAGCTCCCAAGATGGCGCATATGAACCCATTTACCAGGTACTCCCAAGAATGACATATACTGAGTGTCTATTATGGGCCACGCACTGGGCTGAAGGCTTTATGTGCATCATCTCATTGATTCCTTACGACAGCCTCATTTCTCCCATTGCTCAGGTGGGAAAACTGAGACTTGGAGCATTTGAATGACTTGTTCAAGGTCCCACCACCCTGTCAGTTCACGCTGACTACAGGCATATGACCGTCTACACCACGTGGGTTCTCCCCCTGCGTGTCCCTGCCCTCCTGTCTGCTTGCACTTGAGGTCTGCCTTGAGGTCTGCTGGACTTTGGGAAATGAGAGGCATGATTCCCACCGGAGCGATGCGTACTGGGGGTGCAGAAGCATTGGTCCTTCCACCTGAGCTCTTTCTGGGGTCCCAGGAAGCCCATGTTGTAGGAGGTGCAGTGTCCTCTCCAGCCAGCAGAAGCTTCAGTCCTCCCCCAAAGTGGGCGTGGCTCACACCCCATCTCCAGAGATTCCGTCCAATCTGCTGCCGCCTTTAAAACCTCCGCCACGCTTGAGGAACCTTCGGCCTCTGAAGCAAAGCTCCAGAGCTGCTCCATTTTCATTCTTCTCTGTCACAGCCCAGACCAAGCTCAATCGACTTTAAAGCAATTTGCGTCCCAGAACTTTCCCAGTCTCCCCCACGGTGTTCAGGCCCATAGATCATTCAAAATGTTTTTATAACATAAAAATCCGATCCTTTATAGCAGGCAATCAGCAGTCTTAAAATAATTACCCATAACTAAAGAGAAACCAAAGTAAGATCAAATGAAATCTGATTAATGGGTGGTAAAGACCAATGTTCTTTAAATAATTCCTTAAAATAAATTTCAATGAAATAATCTCTCCATGAAGATATTTCTTTAGGGACTTAAGATAAACAGACTTTTTTTTCCAAAGCACCTAATGACTAAATTACATAGCATTTGGGGGAGGTTCTGGTTATTTTTCCTAGGTAGAAAATTTTCTGTGTGCTTCTATCTTCCCTCGAGGCCATCACAGAAAGAGAATAAAATTTCATTTTCCCCCTGCAATTATGTAGCTGTATTATTTTTGTAATAAGCTTACGAAGAACAAGCTCCCTAAACACACTTCTCCAGTTGAAGTTCACAGGGTTGAAATCGAGAGATATATCCTCTTTGCTTCTTATTGGGCTTTTTTTTTTTTAAGGTCAATGTTGATGGCAATTCAGAAAACTCAATTTCTCCTCAGATGCCCAGGCTTCTAAGACACACCTGGTAGAAACATAGCCAGGGCCAACCTGGTCCATGAGTGAAATGGAAGGTTGGAAGGACCCAATTCTCACCCAGCCCTGACACCCACTGACCTCATGGCTTGAGCTCTGAAGTCATGTAACATATGGGTTGGGGACCTTAAAAATGGGGCAAACAAGAAGGGATCTTATCCAGCTAATGAGGAGAGCAGGGGGCCGAGGGTGATCAAAGGACCCTTCCAAGATGAGAAGAATGGTCAGAGTTTGAACAGAACATACAAAGAGAAGGAGAGGAAACTTGGGACCCAGCTGGAGCAAGTGGCCCTACCCCAGAGAAGAGAGCTTTCTCCTGTGAGACCAGAAGGAAGGAGACAAAGTAAGTGGAGGTGGAGGTAGTTTGAGGAAGTAGAGCAAGTTTTGGGAGGGTGCCCTTCTGAGCATCTACTTTCTCAGTTCAGTGGAGGCCAAGTCAACCCCCAATGGTGAAGAGAAACATATTTGCACATAGGGTTTGAAGAGAGAGAAGAAAGTGTGAATGAGCTTCTGAGAGGAACAGAGGGGAGTACTGAGAGGGAAACACGATCTTTCCATGCAGAGCTGAGCACCTAACTCAGGTCAAGAACCATGAGTTTCTGGTGGCCCAACCAGCAAAATTCTGTAATTGTGCCCAACAGCATTTGGAGAAGGTAGACAGCCAGACTGATCCGTCTGGTGTAGAGGGTGTTCACTTGTGTGGGTGGTAGTGAAGGACAAGTATAAAGGGGAGGGAAGATCTTGGCAAGAGAAAGATTGAAGTGATGAGCCCAAGGTATGATTGGGAAGGAAGTGACTAAATGAAGGGTGAAAATAGAAAGAAATTAGAATGATCAAGGGGGTAGAAATCTCAATGTGAACACAGAGAAGATGCTGTGGGAGGAACGCAGTGAGAGTGATAGAAAGATTGGGAGGGATGGTCAGAGTAAAACCACAGTTTGGGATGTCAGAGTGGAGGAGATCGAGTGATAAGGACGGTATAGGCTGTGGGATGGCCATTGGAATCGATGGCTAAAGTGGAGAGGAGATGAAGGCTTCTTGAGGTCTGAAGAGCAAGACTTGGAGGGGCAGAGCATGGAATGGACCATCCATGAGGATTTCAATGTCCCCAAGAATGACAGCAGGACTTCCCATTGAGGTTAATTCCAAAATAGGTCTTAAATCCACCAACCTCTCTCATTCTGCATGTCCCCAGGTCCCTACTCCAAGCTACCACCATCTCCTGCTCTTCCAATGGCCTCTTACTGATCCCTCCGCTCCCAACACCCCCACCCCCCAAAAATCCATTTCTGCACTTCAATCCGCTTGATCTTAAAATGCAAATCTACTTATCTCCTACCATGTTGGTGGTTCCCAAACTGTCCCCACCCCAGTGGTATCCTATGGAGAACTTACATACCTCATATAAATATGGAATTTCTTGGTTGAAAAGGAAGAGGGACTTCAGAGATCTCTGCCCATTTAGCTTCCCCTGCACTTGGCCAACTGCATCTCCATGAGCTTTTATGCTTATTTTTATATTCACTTACATAAAAATAAGAATGATGGCAAATATATTTGACACAAAATAGTAGAGCAGGTACCATCCTATTAAGGGTACCATATGGTGTGGTAGTTACAAATGGAGGTTCCGGATATAGGCGCTGGGTTTGAAATCTGGCTCCTTCACTTACTGTGTGATCCTCCCAAGTTACTTTATCTCTTAGTTCCCCCTTTTTCACTATAGTTTTAGATGAGAATGATACCAGTCTTTAATTGTTCATAAGTTAACCCTACCCCACCTTGCTAGAAAATTCTCAGGCCTTCCTTCCCAGCAATATCAAGAAGATATTGGTAACTTTGCTAACTCTGCAGAGTGGAATATGCCTGGAAGAGGGAACTGGTTTGGTGGTCCTCCTTCCAGTACCCAATGGTGGCTCAGGGGTTAACTCGACCCCTCTGGATTCTTCAGAATTCCCAGGCACCCAGAACCACGATGAATGCATAGATGGAGGAAGCCTTGGAGAAAACTTTCCTTGACCCTTTTGAGCAGTTTTCCTATGACCCTCTTCTCCAAAGCCCAGGTCAAACCGTGACCACCTCACTCCATGACCCATCCTGGTAGCTAAGAGACCCACTGCCATTCAAGGGCCAGAATTTACTCCCTCTCAGCATCCTTAACCTTTCTTATAGTCTCACGGCTGGCTCTTTCCTTCTGTCTTCATCCAGCCTGCTCTAACAAAATACCATGCACTGGGTGGCTTAAACAATAGACATTTATCTTCACAGTTCTGGAAGCTGGCAAGTCCAAGATCAAGATGCCAGCAGATTTGGTTCTTGCTGAGAGTCCTCTTCCTACCACCTTCTTGCTGTGTCTTCACGTGGTGGAGAGAGAAGAAAGCTCTGGTTTCTCTTCCTCTTCTTGTAAGGATACTAATCCCATCATTGGGGCCCCACCCTCATGACCTCATCTAAACACAGTTATCTCCCAAAGGCCTCACCTCCAATTACCTCCAATTGAGGGTTAGGGCTTCAACATATGAGTTTGGGGAATTACAAAACACTCAGTCTTAATATCTTTCTTTTATCTTTTCCCCCCCCAATCCCTCCATGGAGGGCTAATAACCTCCACAAAAGGACTCAGTTACTGTACCCCAGATTCTCATGAAAGCTAACAAAAATACACAGAAATAAAAAGCACATTTCATAGAGTGTAAATGTACAGTGGGAAAAGCATGATCTAAAGTCACAAGACTGGCTTGAAGCCCTACTAGCCTGCCCTGGGTTTTGGGTAAGTCCCCTCATTTGAGCCTACTGTCTCACCTCTGATATGAGAATAATAATACTTAGTCTGCAGGGTTTCTATGAGGATTTAATAAGTTAGTTCATGCAAAGTGCTTAGAACAGAGCCTGGCATGTGACAAGTGCTAGATACATGTTTTCATTATGTTGAGGTTGTGAGTGAGCTATGCAGCTCTTGGCAATGAATCAACACAAAAAGCAAGAAGCCAGTGGCCAAGGCTAGTCCAATCCCTGACTCCCAGAAGGGGCAATATCTGGAGACCATGGGCTCAGTAGGCCAAGCTCGCCACCTGTCTTAGTTTGGGTTGCCCCAGAAGCAGACCCTGCACCAAGCACTGGAGGACAAACCATCTATAGGAAGTTCAGAAACAGTGGTAGCAGAGGGGGCTGGTAGTCATGGGAGGTGAAGGCAATGAGTAAAGCATGTTATTAAGCCAGTTACCACAATGGAAGACTGAAATTTAATCTCATGGAAGAATTCTGAAAAGTGACACAAAAATATGGCTCAGAATTATCCTGGCTCCAGGGAGCCAGGAGACTCTTGCCTGGACATCCATCAGCCAGTGGTTAAGGACGGACCCCAGGGAGACGTTAATTCATAGGCACTTCCAGCCAGCAGTGCACAGGGACAAAGGGGGTTCCAGTAGCCCAAGGGCAACCCTAACAAAGATGCAGGTGCTGGCTCCTGGATGTTGGGCTGGTACAGGTGGAAATGGTGAAAACTTCTGAGGAGATATGAGCAGAGCACCCACTGCAGCTACCCTCATCCAACTTTTATGGGATCCCTCAATGGGATTACAATTCTGATGCCATTGTCATAAGGTGCAAGTGTTGTTCTTAACTCTCAGCCCCCACCCTGCCCTTCCACTTCCCTTGAGACCCATGTGATTGAATTCAATCACTTTTCTCACGAGAGCACTTGCTCTGCCCAGGAGTATGTACTGCCGAGAGCGCTCAGTGTGAAAGCAGCAGGGGTTTCCATCAGTACAGGTGGATTCTGCACAGCACTGATGCACTGATACACTGATGCTGTGCCCTGTGCGTTCAATGTCATATTCTTTACAGTGCCAGTTAGGGGAGGTGAGGAGAGGGGCTGCGCAGGAAGAGAGAGGAAGTCATATTTGCTGAGCACCTAATATGTGTCAGTGCTGTGCTGGGTCTCTACACCTGGCACCATCCACAGCCAGCCCTGCAAGGAGAAGTAGCCAGCCCTGGGAGCCAGCCAACCCAGAGGGTGACAATTGATTCATCTCCACGCAGTTTCGACTTGACTTTGCCTGCTTACAAATGAGTTTGAACAGCCTTTCACATTTACGGTTCCCCAGCCTTTTAGCCTGTATATCACTGCCCTTCTCGGCACGGAAATACCATTCCTCGCCCGGTTATAACATCGTTCTCCTGGGAAAGCTGACTTCCGATCCAAGATGCAGTTGTGAGGAGCCAGCTGTGTTCCAAGCCCCTTGTGCTCACGAAAGAACCAGATTCAAAGGGAAGAAAAGAGGGGTCGAGGCAGCAGTTTCTCCAGTGCCCTTCGGATGGATCCCCTGCCACCACTGGCTCTGACACTGAAGAAGACAGAAGCCAGAGGCAGGGCTGGCTGGGCTTATTCTCCACCTACAACCACCGTCCCTCCACCCTCTGCCCTGCCCTGTGCCCAGAGGCTGACCTCTAGAGACTGCGCAGCTGCTCCTTTGCTTTCTGGCTTCCAGAGAGTGGGGGTCTGTCCAGTGAGGGGCACCACCATGAGAGAACAAGGCAGGAGAACAGAGCTGAAGGAATTTTTCCACCCCACCCTGTGTTGATTCCCTAGAGCTGCCAAAACAAATTACCAGAGACTTGGATGGCTTAAAACAATGAAATGTATCTGTCACAGTTCTGGAGAATGGAAGTCTAAAATCTAGATGTCGGCAGGGCTGGCTCCCACTGGAGGCTCAAGGGAGAACGTGTTCCCTGTTTCTCTCCTAGATTCTGGTGGTTGTCAGCAATCCTTGGTGTCCCTCGGTTTGTAGACGCATCACCAATCTCTTCTTCCGTCTTCACCTGGCATTATCTTCTCTTGGTCTGTGTCTCTGTCTCTGTCTTCTCTTCTTATAAGGACACCAGTCATATTGGATTAGGGCCCACCCTAATGACCTCATCTTAACTTGATTCCATCCATAAAG